>NC_088831.1:43265075-43715075 GCF_904066995.2 Poecilia reticulata
ATATGAGAACAAATTCATAATCTTATGAGAATAAACTTGAAGTAAAATGGAAAAAAGTTGGAATAATACAAGAATAAAATGGTAATGATACGTAAATGAAGTTCAAATGTTGCTAAAAAATAAACTTGTAATATTAGTAGGAATTTTATAAATCCTTCATGAAATAAGAAATAAAAATGAGGAATGTTGAGCATCTTGTTCTATGGTATCAGTTTTACACATAGGACATACTTGATGGTAAGCATCAGCATCAAATTATTGTCTTGATAAGGAAATTTGTCCTCCACACTAAATTACTAAGCAAACAATTAGCTCTGCTATTTTTATATTTATACTTTAGCGCATTGGCAGCTTGTTGGAAGCTGCTTCAAATATTCCAGGTTTTCCTTCTGCAGTATTCAGGACTGATGCAGTAATTAATGCAAAAGGAGCCCAAACCCAGTAAATGAGCACAGAAATTTCCATTAATCTGAGATGCTGAATTTTCAATGTTTGTTTTTGTAAGTCAAAAATATAAGAAATAAAAGTTACGTGTTTTTCTCTGTGTAATGAATCTCTATGAGTTTGAGTGAAATGAGGGACAAAAGCCTCGGAGCTTTTCTGGATATTTTTCCCTCTGTTGACCCGACAGCGTTGCGCTGCTCTGTCTCTGTGTGAAAGTCAGAACCAGTTCGGCGACAACACTGACATGTTGTGGAGGGAAAACTATTTGCTTCGACTGGAACCGTTTAAAACGGAGCAGCTTCGCCGTTGGAGCGGCTGTCAGCCGGATGATGATGACGATGATGATGATGGTTTGTAAAGACGAGGCGGGTTTTGTGTTCCAGTGCTGCTGGAGAACATCGGCGAGGATCTGGACCCCATCCTGGAGCCCCTGCTGCTGAAGCAGACCTTCAAGCAGGGCGGTTCGCTGTGCATCCGCATGGGAGACTCCACCATCGAGTACGCGCCCGACTTCCGCTTCTACATCACCACCAAGCTGCGCAACCCTCACTACTTACCCAAGATCTCGGTGAAGGTAAAACTCTCTGGACTTGAATCCTCTCCTGTAGGGCCGGACGATACGGCTGAGAAACCTAGCATGACGTAAGAGTTTTATATCGGTCAGTATCGATAATTATTGATTGCTTTTTTGTTTAAATTATCTGAAATGCTTCCAAACTGATGGCGTGACCCTTCCTATTTTATCCAGTTTTCACTCCATGCCGTTATTTTTTATTTGTAACCAACTTGGGAGGCGAAACCTGAAACTGCTGCTGCGTCAGCTACGCAAAAGGTTGTTGCTAGGCAACCATAAGTCACGCAACAGGTCGTTGCTAGGCAACCACAAGTCACGCAACAGGTCGTTGCTAGGCAACCACAAGTTACGCAACAGGTTGTTGAGTAACACAAAGTCTTTCCAAGTAATTTGGTCTAGTTTATAACGCAAATATAAGACAAAACTAACTTGCACATAATTTTTTAGCAAACATGGAGGCTTGTTTTAAGTTTTAAGTTGAAGCAAGAAGTTGTTGCTGGGTAGGCACAAGCTACTAGTCAACCACAAGTTACTCAACAGTCGTTGCTTAGCAACCACAAGTTACCCAACTGGTTTGATGATGAAAAGTTACTTATAAATAAGTTTTTGTGTTATTTCAAATGTACTATTTGCACTGGAATGTAGACCAAAAACACTTGGTGACATTTTGTGATTTTGCAGTGTTTGTGCCTCTCCTTTCAAATTTTTATCTGGAAAATGACTCATTTATGTTCAAAATATCAGAGAAACATGATATTCTGTTTAAAATGTTCATTAGTAAAGGAAAAGCCTCGTGTTTGCTGTTCCTTTTGATGACAAGAAAAAGGTGGACACGAAGTCTCTGTTCTTCGTGTCTCACAACTTGAATAATTTTTTCTTTTCAGTCAAATGTTTGTTATTTGATTACACCGATCATTTTTACCCCAATCACACAGTGGATCATTGTTCTCCCACCCGCTATAATCCGAAAAAGGAGCATTAAAGTAAATCGCATTACAGAGAAGGAAGAGGTTGGAAAGCATTTCAGAAGATCACATTTCCAGCATCTATTTGTAGCAGCTCGCCGCTTTATGGCCGGCTATTAGATTGATTCAGCTCATTTTTCATAACTGCCTCAGTCCCTTTCTCTTCCATTTTTGTCTAAATCTTTTTTTGGCATACAGTGTATTAGTGTGAGGGTTTCCATTACGTCCATTAAACCGCTTTTCGAAATGCAAAAGAGGGCTGATCCGCTGGAGAAGCGGCTCTTTTCCGATGTGAATGTGTGAAAAGGACAAACTGAAGATTTATACGAGATCCAAGCTGTTACCACTAGCAGAGTGGGCCTCGCTGCATCGATGGAAATAAAATTAAACCCCAGAGAAGCACACTTCTTATTTAGGTTACAGAGAAGAACCTCCAGGTGAAAGCTAAGAAACTGCAACACCTTTTCACACTAAAAGAGCGAGTGCACCACACACTGCTGCTTTATTGGAGGCAATCTGATCGTTGCAACTGATTTATAACAGAGAAAACCAACAAACTTTAGTAACTACAGAGGAAATATCATGTTGAGATAAGCACAGTGAATTACAAAAGCAATAATAACTCTTCAGTTCAGCACTTTATGATTCCGCAGCTGCAGACAACACAAATACGACATTCAATGACAAAATATTAGAAAACAAATGTTCAAAATGTGACACACCTGGTCACAAAATTGGTGAAGTGTCGTTTGGGAAGAAGCAGTATTCGTATAAATTTCACCTTACGGATGGCAACCTGCAAATTCCTGAAAGAGACAACGGTTTCTGCTGACTGCAGTGGTTCTGGCTTTTCCACGATCTGCTCCAGATTTCTGACACGGGGCGCTGTTATTATTCTGCTTTCGGTTTTAATAAGATTCAACTACGACGGCGTATTAGGTATGTTGTTATTAGACAAGAAAGGAATAAACTTACTCCACAAAACTCAGAAATTTTGAGATTAATGTCAGAAAATTTCCAGAAAAGTGGAAATTTCATAGTTTTAAAAGTAGAAAATTTTTTATTTTTGAAACTCAAAAAATTAAAAACTGAAACTGAGAACTTTGCTGTTTCTGAGTTTCTTACCAGTCGTCAACAGGAAGGACTTCAAGATGTCTGAGGCAGACTGACAGTGATTTCAGTGGTTAGCATTAGCTTCTGCTAGTTTTTTAATATGTGTTTATCTGTTTAGCATTAGCATAGAGAAAACACCCACCATTGGCAATGACTACTGCTGATTTTAGTACAAACGTATTTTCCATTACAACCATGGCAGCCATTATCAGAAATGTTAATGTTAGCATTAGCTTTGGCTAATTGTTTGTGTTTAGAGGTTTAGCATCAGCATAGGTCAGATTCTTGTTTTGTGAATTAGTGGAACCTTTTTGGTTAGCTTTTGTCACTACTAGCAATAACTGCTGCTGATTTTAGTTCAAACATATATCCTCCATTACAGCTGTGGCGGCCATTTTGAAAAATGTTCACGAGAAAAAAAGAGACACAAAATTAATCAAATAAATCTGATTTCTATGGTTCAAGATATGTAGCTATGATTTGACTCCACAGACATTCATCTAATTGACAATTTTATTGTAATAATGCATCTTCCATGTCAACCACGGTGGCCATCTTGAAAAATCAAAACATTATCAATAAATATGATTTTTGTTGGTTCAATCATGTGTGATTTGACTCTAAAACTTTTCATTTGTGATAAAAATGGGCAAATTTAGTGCAAAATTAAATATTCCTTGACGACCATCTTGGCGCCCATTTTTCAAGATGGCTGCCAAAACAGCAAGCCCTTAAGAACATCTGTGCCTCATTAGGTTCCTGTATCCACATGTAAAAGATTTTGCTGGAATATTAAATAATGTGCTGCACTGTTCAGGTCACACTGCTGAACTTCATGATCACGCCTGAGGGCATCGAGGACCAGCTGCTGGGCATCGTGGTGGCTCGGGAACGGCCTGATCTGGAGGAGGAGAAGCAAGCCCTCATCCGGCAGGGTGCAGAAAACAAAAGGTGCAGTTTTCCTCCACGGTGCGCCGTCCAACCAGCTGCCTGCGGTCTCCAACGCTAAACCAAACTGTGCTTCTTTGTCAGACAACTGAAGGAGATCGAGGATAAAATCTTGGAGGTGCTCTCCTCCTCTGAGGGCAACATCCTGGAGGACGAAACGGCCATCAAGATCCTGTCCTGCTCCAAGGTGTTAGCCAACGAAATCTCTGAGAAGCAGGCGGTTGCCGAGGAGACCGAGCAGAAGATCGACGAGACCCGGATGGGCTACAAGCCCATTGCCATTCACTCTGCCATCCTGTTCTTCTCCATTGCTGACCTGGCAAACATCGAGCCGATGTACCAGTACTCCCTGACCTGGTTCATCAACCTGTTCATCAACTCCATCGACAGCTCAGAGAAGAGTGATGAGGTGGACAAGAGGTAGGCCGCTCCAACTCCGCCGCTTAGCTTCCAGGTGTCATATTATGCTTCCTTGAACAGGTTAGAATAGGATCTATGGCCTAAGCAAAACATGTTCATTATATTTTTAAATCATTCTTACATAATGAGATTTTCTTTTAAAATGAGATGTTTAGGGCCTCCTGCCATTTTAAATCCAAAGAAGCTGCTGTTGGCCGCGCAGCGTTTACACTCGTACATGCAAATGGCCGACAACAGATGGACAATTATACAACCGTACATCTTTGAAAAGCAGAAGAGGAGCCTCCTGCACAACCAACATTAAGTACAGGGCATACAGAGGAAAAACCAGTTGATCAAATGTGCTGGAGCTCTGCTTTGGTTGCTAGGTAACGGGCTGGGGTTGCTAGGTAACGGGCATTGCCTGCTTATTCAAATTCAAAAGTACTTTATTGATCCCAAAGAAAAATTAAATGTTGTTGTAACTCGTTTAGTTAAAGAATTATTGTAAATGGTTACATTATTTTCAGGAGGTTTTTTGAAACCGCTCATTTTCCAGAGACCAAAAGAATAACATTAAAGCTACAAATTTAACTCTTATAAAAAATATTATTTTTAACATATTTGTTGAAACTGTCATGATGTTGTGGCAGTTTGTTTTGAGACAGATAATCTGTGAACATTTCAAGCTTCTCTGCCTTTTCTCCCAGTGCTCACTAGAAACAACCAATCAGAGACAGAAGGCGGGTCTTAGTGCTGTCAATCACCTCTGTGTGGCGCGGCTCATCTGGCACGCTGCAGCTAGCACAGAATGTTGTGAATGCTAGTCTAGTTAGCATGGCCACCAATGACAGCGGGTAAATGGTTTTTCTGTTTCCTCGCCATTAGCACATTTAGCAGCGCGTATGTGAGTTGATTGACAGCGCCAGCACCCTCCTCCTGACTCTGATTGGCTGTTTTTGGTTGGGAGAGGTTCATTTCTTCGGACGGCAGTAGAAGTTCAGGTTGTCTGTCTCATAACAAACTGTCATGACATGGTCACAGTTTAAACAAATATGTTAAAAAAAACAAAAACATTTTTTAATAAAAATTACACACTGAAGCTTCTAAGAACTTTTAAGTTCTTAGAAGCGGTAGAGACCCAAATGGAAACACAAAAATGTGATTTTTTTTTTTCATAACAGATCTCCTTTAAAAACACATCTGAAGTGATTTTAATGCATGAAGATGGGTTTGCAGCGCCGCTCGGTTTGGTTTCTGCTGGAATAACGGCGCTGATTAAAACTGTGACACATGTCCCTGCCTCAGATTGCAGATCCTGAGGGACCACTTTACCTACGCGCTGTATGTCAACGTGTGCCGCTCCCTGTTTGAGAAGGACAAGCTGCTTTTCTCCTTCTGCCTCAGTGTCAGTCTGCTCATGCACGACAAGCTGGTGGGTGCATGCTCACACGCGCATACATCTGTGACACCAGCACAACGTCTCCGATGGCTTTTCCTATCATGTTTTTCACTGAGTGATTAGGCAACCAGACGAGCAAGTTATCCTCGTTTTATGGACGGCGTAACTCGTGTAAAGAGCTCCGACATATTTACTCTTAAAATGCCTGAATTGATGTGAATGTTTCAGGTGGATGAGGGGGACTGGCGCTTCCTGCTCACAGGCGGCGTGGGCCTGGACAACCCTCACTCCAACCCCTGCAGCTGGCTTCCCAAGACGTCCTGGGATGAGCTCTGCCGTCTGGACGAGATCGAACGTTTCCACAACTTCCGGCAGGATTTCCAGGCACTGCTCCCAGAGTGGAAGGAGGTTTACGACAGCCCGGTGAGGCCCAGCTCGCTCTAGGTTTAAACCGCCCCTTTACTTTGTCCCCCTACGTTCATTAAACATAAGACAGGTTAAACATAGACAGGTTTGGTTTCCATGGGAACGCCGGACTCTAGGCTGGAAGTTGATAAAAAAGCATTTTAGTAGTTGAGTTTATGCCTAAACACTGCAGGACAGACATGAATGACCAGGAACCTTCATCAAAGAGCCATTGTATGGAGCTCCAGTAGTGCCAAAAAAAAAAAAGTATGCACACTGCTCAAAAAGATAAAGGGAACACTTAAACAACACAATATAACTCCAAAGTAAATCAAACTTCTGTGAAATCAAACTGTCCACTTAGGAAGCAACACTGATTGACAACGGGGACCCTCGTCGGGTCAATCAGTGTTGCTTCATAAGTGGACAGTTTGATTTACTTGGAGTTATATTGTGTTGTTTAAGTGTTCCCTTTATTTTTTTGAGCAGTATATTTTGGTCTAGTCTCTAGTGTTCAGTGTCTAGTTTCTAGACATTAGTCTCTACTGTCCAATATAGTCTCTAGTGTTTGTCGTTTGCAGAGTCGTTTGTCTCTTATTGTGTGATCTGCCTGCTACTTCCTGTTTCTACACCCAGGCCCTTCCCAGTGCCGCCATATTTGTTTCTTACTGTGTTATTTCAGGGTATGACTAAATTTAGTTATGTATGTTGTGTTTCTTAGTACTAAATAAGCGAGGATCTGTTTTTTTATTATCATGTTTTGTTTTAAATGGCTGAGTACAGGCAGTAAGAGGAGAAGATCTGCCTGCCAGATTCAGAAGACATGATGCTCATAGACATGTCTTTGAAATACAAAAGAGCTAAAATTGAATTTTTATCTCATTAAATGTTCTCCACTCAGTTGTGCCAGTCATATCTATGCAGTTTAGATGAGAGAACAGCTGTTAAGTCAATGTTTGTTGCACACCAACTTATCTGTTTGCTGCTGCACACACACACACGCACACACCTACACACGCACACACACCTACACACGAACACACACACATCTTTACACACTCCATCCAAGTTTGATGTATAATCAACACAATCAGCCACAACACTTCTGTCTAATTAGTTCTAGTTTGTTCCAGTTGTAAAATTCACATTTATTCAATCTCGATGTGAGAGCAGCTGTTCAATTCAACACACACACGCACACACAAACACACACACACGGATGGTTTTACAGAAATCCTAGGAGATTAGAATAAAAATATGTCCATCCACACCATGGAAACACGTGTACCATTATTCCCATGGTACAGCACTAACATTCTCAGTTTTCTACAGCCTAGCTTCTGATATTTCTGCTTGACATGTACAGACTTTATACTTTTCTTACGCAAAAGTTGGCCTTTTGCGTAAGAAAATATTGTCCAGCCTATAATGTCCAGTGCCAAAAGTCTAGTCCAGGGGTGAACAATCCTGGTCCTCGAGGCCCGGTGTCCTGCAACTCTTGGATGTCTCCCTGGTCCAACAGGGAGTTGTTAAGATTTGAGAGTCCAACACAGTGCAGTGAAGTTCTCCAGAGTCCTGCTAACGACCTCATTATTTGACTCAGGTGTGTTGAAGTAGAGATGCATCTAAAAGTTGCAGGAGACCGGCCCTCCAGGCCTGGAGTTGTCCACCCCTGGTCTAGTCTTTAGTGTACTGTCTCTGATGTCCAATCTCTAGTGCAGAGTGTCTTGTCTCCAGTGTCCAATCTTTAGAGTCTGGAGTCCAGTGCTTAGTGTCTATTGTCCCTAGTGCCCATTGGTTCGGTCTCTAGTCTCTAGTGTTCAGAATCTAGACTATCGTGTTCAGTCTCTTATCTTCTGATATTTCTGACATGTACACATTTATTACTCTTTCCATATACGATGCTGGTGTATCTTCATGTTTTAAAATGTCACTTCTGTCACAAAAACCTAACAGTAATGTGTGTTTGTGAAGGAGTGAAGAGTTGACACATGCAGTGTTCCTGGTATTTGTGTTGGATTCTCCCCACCTGATTCTGTACGATATTTGGATGTCTTTTAAATATGAGTGTTTTTGTTTTTTTGCTGTGAACGTTTGCAGAACCCCCATCAGACTCCCTTCCCAGGCGTGTGGCAGGACCACCTGTCCCAGTTTCAGAAGATGATGGTGATCCGATGTCTCCGACCCGACAAGGTCGGTGCGACGGTGATTACTGTGAGTTTGTTTCACATTGACAAACACTGAAGACGTTGCTCTGCCCCAGATTGTCCCGATGGTGCAGGAGTTTGTTTCAGACAGCGTTGGGCAACCCTTCATCGAACCGCCGCCCTTCAACCTGAACACCGCCTTCTCAGACAGCCACTGCTGCGCTCCCCTCATCTTCGTCCTGTCCCCCGGCTCCGACCCCATGGCGGCTCTGCTGAAATTTGGAGACGAAATGGTATGACCACACTGGGAAAGTCTCAACCAGGACTCGTTTTGACGAGAGAACCTGATATGGAGCTACATTTGGTGCAAAAATAACTGCAAAGTTCAAGTCAGGGTGAAAAAAATCCTTCAGTCAAATTTGTAGATAAAAGACACACTTAAAAAAAAAAATCTTACACACGTTTGCATAAAATGATCTAATAATAATGTACGAAGCTAAATGGGGGCCATAACATTTGCTTAAATTTTTTTTTAAACTGAAGAAAAAAACAAAACTTGAATCTAAAAATGTATTTTGAACTTTTTTCAGTTTCAAATTTTTTCAATTTCAAAATCATTTTCAATTTGATTTTGATTTAGTTTAAAAATTATTTTAGTTTTTCAGCTTCAAATGTTTACCTTCCACGTTTAACATTTACCTTCCACGTTTCTTTTTTCTGTATTTAAGTTAGATTTTTTTCAGTTTGAAATGTTTTCTCAGTTTCAAACATATTTTGTCAGCTTTAACATATTTTTTTAGTTTCAAATCTTTTTTTTTTCAATTTCTTTTTTTTTTTCCCCAATTAAAAAAAAACATTTGGAGCAAACTTTGTGGCACCAATTTAGCTCCATAAGTTGGGATCATACAATTTGCTCTCAAATTTTAACAATGTATTTTTCGTTCACTGATATTAAGAAATTATTGACTTAAAACAAGCTTCTGTGTCTTACGGAAACGTTATTTATCAGTTAGTTTTGTTTTATTTAGAAGCTAGACAAAAAATACTTGGAAAGATTTTGTGTTTTTGCACATCACTGTACAGTATTAGAATAGTTTTAACCCCTTCCTGTGCGTCAGAGCCATGAAATGTGTTGCTGGTTTGCTCTCTCAGGGCTTTTCAGGCAGCAAGCTCACCTCCCTGTCTCTGGGCCAAGGTCAGGGTCCAATAGCCATGAAAATGATTCAGACAGGCGTCAACGATGGCACCTGGGTCGTCCTGCAGAACTGCCACTTAGCCACTTCCTGGATGCCCATACTGGAGAGAGTCTGTGAGGTAAAAACAGCCAATCGCGTCTCTGACGTAGTTTTATTCCGACCCAGCTGAGCGGGTTGGTGTTTGGTCACTGCGCAGGGCCTGCTGCCCGACTCCACCCACCCAGACTTCAGGCTGTGGCTGACCAGCTACCCGTCGCCCACCTTCCCCGTCACGGTGCTGCAGAACGGCGTGAAGATGACCAACGAGGCTCCCAAGGGCCTCCGCTCCAACATCGGCCGCTCCTACTTGATGGACCCCATCTCCGACCCCGAGTTCTTCAACAGCTCCAACAAGCCGGTCAGTTCGCTGGTGTTTATCAAGGTTATAATAGTTCTGACTTTGTCATTACAGTTTTGTTTCTTTTTGTTGTGACTTGTTGTTTGTCTGATTGAATTAGTTTTAATTAGTTTTTACAGTGTGTTTGCTGGTTTTTATTAGTTACTGCTAGTTAAATATTATTTAGTTTTAGCTTAGTTTTTACTATTATAAACCAGTTGCAGCGTGACGCCACGCCCCCATCTCCCTGCTGGAGGGCAAAAACCTGCTAGCTGACGATAACTGGCATTAGCTGCTAAGTTATCAATATAACAATCTAAATCTTAAACGTACGCCTGACATATTGTAGAAAAAGGGACTCCGTGCTTTGCTACACTATGACAACCAGATAACAACGTCAAGAAAAAGTTTTAATTAAGAAAAACGTAGCGAGGGAGAGGGAAGTAGCTTAGTTATGCTAGCTTGACTATGACAACCTTAACAGGTAGATATGCTGCAGAATTCTGTGTTTTGGTTCATTTATAAAATAAAAAAAATGCAACCCACACACCAACTGTGACAGATCATCAATAGATCAGATGTTTAAATTAGCTAATCGACCACCGCTATCTTAGCTTAGCTAATAGCAGCAGTAGCTAATCATCTACAGTGATCACTAATTAATAATCGTGAAATAAACATCAAACCTAAAAACATCAAACTGTAACGAACTGAACGTTCTGCTCTTTGTGTGGGAAATGTTTGGGTGTTTTTTGGCGTTGTATCCTGATAACACAGAGTGGGGCTGTTGTCAGTTGCTATGGCAACGAGCCTGTAGTGAGAAAGAAGAATACGAGGTCTTGAGTTGTTTTTCTGCGTTATTTTTCCCTTTGCTGTGGCGCACTGCACTAAATTAATAGCACCTACATCTCCAGGTTTCATGTAGTTAATGTAATTGTTCTACATGGGCAGAAAGACGAATATTCGTCTTTCTGCCCACCTGTGATGTCCGCATGTGCAAAATGTCTGGATGTAAACAGTAACATGCAGGCGCTCCATAATAACCTCTGTCCGTTTGTCTGTGTTTGTCCAGGCTGTGTTCAAGAAGCTGCTGTTCGGTTTGTGTTTCTTCCACGCCCTGACGCAGGAGAGGAGGAAGTTCGGCCCGCTAGGCTGGAACATTGCGTACGAGTTCAACGAGACGGACCTGCGCATCTCCGTGCAGCAGCTGCACATGTTCCTGGAGCAGTACCAGGTCCTACGGTCCCCTTTTATTATCTCAATGCCTCTGGTTCTGGTTTAATTAAGTATTCCCTGTCATGAGACATTTTCCCAGCTCCTCTTGACATTTTTCCACAAACACTCCAACATTCACGGCGGAAATCGAGAGCCCGGGAGATCTTCTTTTTTTTTTTTGTAGATGGTGACATTTTCAGCATGTCGGTGAAACTCTCCTCAAGTCTCTCTGTTAGCCGCAAAAGCAGGGGTGTCCAAAGTGTGGCCCGGAGGCCACTTGTGGCCCTTGAAATGAACTTGTTTGGCCCCTGACCTCGAGTGAGGAATGGTAAACAAAAGAGAAAACAATGGATGACCCAAAAAATGTGGACATTGTCTGTTTTATCACATTTTCAAAGTTTATTGAATTTTAAAATTATTGTATTTTCGAAGTTTCCTGTGGGGTTTGATGATTGTTGTGAATATCGCAGCGTTCTACGAACAAACGAGGCATTTAGTCCAGTTTTTGTCGTCTATTGATCTTTCACAAGTTTCAGTGGCTGAAGAGCTCATCAATAGAGGGGAAAGATAACGCAGAAAACCAACTGAAAACCGATTGTATTCTCCTTTTTCTTCACTCTCTGCCTCGGCTTTACTCCACACACACCCGTTGTCGTGGCAACCGACTGACAACGGCTTCACGAGCCAATACATTACGTAGAAGTGTATCAGGAATCAACCCAAAATAAATCACAAAAGCATTTCCCACATAAAGACAGGACATTCAGTTTGTTACAGTTTCACGTTTTCAGGCTTGATGTTTATTTTCGATTCTTAATAAGTGATGAAGTGAACACACAGCGGTAAATCAGCTAATTTAAACCTGTGCTCCTGATTATCTGTCAGAGAGTTGGTGAGTGATTCACTTTATTTTAATGTTATATAAACCAAAACATGCTGAATTCCACAGCACATCTACACGTTAAGTTTGTCATAGTCAAGCTAGCGTAGCTGACCTACTTTCTACTTTCTCAATATATTTTTAAGTTTAAAACCTTTTACTTGCTTGTGTTTCCAGGACGTCCCGTTCGACGCCCTGCGCTACATGACTGGAGAGTGTAACTACGGAGGACGAGTCACAGACGACTGGGACAGACGAACTCTGCGCACCATCCTCTCCATCTTCTACACGACACAGCTAATCGACGACCCCGACTACATGTTTGACTCCAGCGGCCTTTACTACGTGCCACCAGACGGCGATGTAAGTCAGACCCTCTTCGTAGCTCCGTCTGGTTCTGTCGACTCAGTCGTTAGCATCATCGTTTCAAAGTCTGAATGCTGATGATGTTTTAATGCGGATGTGATAATGGATGAAGTATTTGAAAAACTGATATCAAAGTATAACTTTGCAAGTTGCTCCATAATCCTCATTTTAACGCAGACTTATTTTTAATGTAGGTGTTCTCAGAGAATTACGTCTTTATTCTCATATTTTTTTTCAACTTTTTTCTTGTAATTTAAAGACTGTTTTATTGTAATTCACAAAACAAAAACGATCTTAGTCTTAGCCTAATGGTCTATTGTAAAAACATTCAACGCTGAACTGCAGTTCGAAAGGTCAAAGTTCAGCTCCTTCCTGACAATAACTCCTTTAATATTTCAGACATTTTATAGAAAAAGATGCTTTAATAAAGTAACAGATTAAGGATGTAACTTGATTTTTTTTCCATTTTTCCTCCTTGCAGCACATTTGTTTATATTTCTATTAAATTGTGCAGGTTAAATGTCAAATTAAATTGCTGTTTTTACGTCTATAAAACCTCGCATTTTGCTGGATATTTGGATCCCAGTTTGAAGCATGTTGGAAATCCAGTTAACGACCATCGGGTAAGCGGCGCCTCAGGTCGCTTCAGGCCGCGCCGGCGCTTTAAGAACTCCATAAAGTCTGGAGTTCCCCAGCAGCCCCTGACCCAGAGTTCGCTCTAACTGTTGATGAGCTACCTTTAAAAAGTCATCAGCAGATAAAATGTGTGTAATAAGGCGCAGCAGGCGGCCGCCGTCACCGACGGCTGATGGATCTGTTATCGCAGCGCGGTCTGCGGCGAGCAGCGTTTTATTTGGCATTTTGTTCCGCCGTACTTCACCCCCCTCCAATCACATCTTTTATTCATGAAGTCACATTTACATATTCATTAAAACAAATGCCAGCAATCTTTGGAGCACAGTTGTTTTTCAGTGAGGGTTATTACTGCAGATGTTTTCCGATGTTACGTTAAAAATGTCTAACTTCTCGCCCCCCCACCCCGCCGTCGTTTCTGCCGCAGTACAACAGCTACTTGGAGTTCACCAAGTCGCTCCCCCTCAACCCGTCGCCGGAGATTTTCGGCATGAACGCGAACGCGGACATCACCAAGGATCAGGCCGAGACGCAGCTGCTGTTTGACAGCATCCTGCTCACACAGGTATAGCGTCACGCTGAGGGTCAAATCACAATATGAAGGAATTATTTACTTTAAAAAAGTTCTTATTTCTTTTTGAAAAGTTACTTGTCAGTTTTGTCTTATTTTCAGTGTAATAAGATGTTTGCACCAAAACTAAACCAAAAGTACTTGGTGAGAGTTTGTGTTTTTATAGTGTGATCATATAATTAAGGTCAAATTATATAATTCTTCTTTCTTTTTTTGTTCTGTTGTGTTCAGGATTTAGTTCATAGTTCATCCTTTTTTTAAACACGGCTGATTAATCCGATTACTCGCCAATCGTTTCCTCCCCTTTAGTTTTATTCCACTACATTGAAATAAACCTGGGCTGCACAGTGGTGCAGTTGGTAGAGCTGTTGCCTTGCAGCAAGAAGGTTCTGGGTTCGATTCCCGGCCCCGGTCTTTCTGCATGGAGTCTCCATGTTCTCCCTGTGCATGGTGGGTTTTCTCCGGGTACTCCGGTTTCCTCCCACAGTCCAAAAACATGACTGTCAGGTTAATTGGCCTCTCCAAATTGCCCCTAGGTGTGAGTGTGTGTGTGCATGGTTGTGTGTCCTGTGTTGCCCTGCGACAGACTGGCGACCTGTCCAGGTGACCCCGCCTCTCGCCCGGAACGTTAGCTGGAGAGGCACCAGCACCTCCTGACCCCATTTAGGGACAAGGGCGTAAGAAAATGGATGGATGGAAGAAATAAACCTCACTCTATAAACCAAACGTAGATATTTCAGTTGACTTTTTCAGTGTTTTTGACTCTGGTGGATCCTGTGATCCCACATCATGATGCTGCAGCTCTGAGCTGTTAAACCTTTCACTGCAAATCAAACCCAAAGATTTCACATCAACGCCTATTTCTAGATGAAGGAGCCGCTGCTCCTCCTGCGCAGTTCTAGCTGATTTATTTCTACATCCATGTGTTTTCAGACACACAGCTGTGTGTGTGTGTGTGTGTGTGTGTGTGTGTGTGTGTGTGTGTGTGTGTGTGTGTGTGTGTGTGTGTGTGTGTGTGTGTGTGTGTTTCTGAGCTCTGTATATACAGTAGCAGCTTCCGTCCAAAGCGTCAGACTTTTTTTGTTGCAACAGATAAATAGTCAATTATCTCCAGACGCACCGTGACTCCCACATTTTAAAGTTACATTTAGAGCTCCACAGACTCCGGGATTTATTCCTATTAATATTATTTGGCAAGATTAATATTGGCGTCAGTCATGTGTGGACTTCATTAGCATCTAATACGCTCTCATCAGTCTCAATGATCGATAAACAGCGACGCACTTAAAGCGGAATGAGGCAGCTATTTGTCATTCTGCTACTGTAACGCGGCCGCCATTAGCCGGTGATTATCCATTACCGCTGGCTGAACATCGTGTAGGTGAATGGATAAGACGAAAAGCGGAAGAACCGCAGATTAGAGTGAATAATTATCAGCATGAATGAGTTTCAGAACGGCTGATGAGAGAGTGTCAAATTGGTGTGTGGGAGAAATTAGACGGAAAATGTGAAGCCGTTCTGCTCCGACTTCCGTCTGTAAATACAGAAAATAAAGTTAAAATTAGGAAGAAGCTCATAAAATATCTGTTTTAGGGATGCAAACAATTAATCGATTTATTATTAGATTAAAATGACTTCAAATTGATTAACTAATAGCGTCTTCTTGCACTAAGGGTGACCAAAGGTGCGGCCCTGGGGCCGTTTGTGGTCTTTCGACTGATTTTGTCGGGCCCTCAGCTGCAATTCAAAAATGATACAAGGAGTAAAATTACTCCTTGTATCATTTTCTAACAATAAAAAATGTAAAGTATAGCAAATTGTTTTTATAACCAAGCTTTAAAAAAAGGTAGAACGATGTTCAACCGGAGACTGTTACTGAAAAGGCGACTTTGAGTTAAATCAATTAAATTGATCAGCTTTGATTTCATTTATTAAACTAAATGTAGCAAGCCTTTTGAAAAGAAATTGACCCAAATCCTGTACATATTACTGAAAATAAATCTGTTCAATCGAGCCCAAAAGAAACTGACATTTTTAAAACTTGTAATTTTTCAACTTTTGAAACGCAACTCAAAAAAATTCCAAAAGTGGATTTAAAAAAAAAAAAAATAATAATTTCTAGAAAATTTCAGAGATTAAAATCAAAATTTTTTCTAGAAACTTTTACACTTTTCCCAACCCAGAAATTTTGCATTTTTTTCCAGAACATTTCTGAAAATGTATTCCTGTTTTTTTATATATATCTACAATGGCCTTAATACACCATCGTAAAAATCCCTTTCAAATCTTTGATCTACAATAAATATCTATTTTGAAGATTTTTTTAAAAATCGGACTTCTTTATTGCTTATTGGCTTAGAGTCTAATCGTAGTTTGGCCGCCATCCAGCAGGGGGCGCCGCTGGTCATCCGTAAGCGGAGCCAGAAACAAAGATGGCGGAGAGATCCCTGAACGGTAAAGAGCAACGGTCCACAATGAGTCTGGTTTGGGATGTAAAATGCACTTTATGCGGTTCTGTTTAGAAATATAAACACTCAACAAACTGCTTAGGTTTTATCCGATTAACGCTTCATTCAGCCGAGCTCCGTCACGGAGCGACGTCAACTTCATCAACCAAAAATTACTGATGTGCTACGAAGGTGAGGATTACAGAAAAACTGTAACGTAACAGTTTGGTGCTTTGGTCTCAACGCAGTTTGTTTACGGAGACTTCGTACATCATTTCATTTGTTGTCTTTATTTATTTTTTAATATTTATTTATCCAGTTCCAGTGTTAAATGTTCAATAGAATTTAAAGGTTATTGATCTTTGAAAATTTTTTTTTTTTGTCATAATGCCATTATAACATTAGGTAAATTACCTGAGTGAAGGTGGCCCCCCCACCTTCTTCAAATCAGACAAAATTGGTGTCAAAGCGTTTGTGCTACATTTGTGCTGGTTTGTGCAGCAAAAATGTTCGTTTGCGCTGCTTTAGCTTTTAAAGATAATAAAAGAAAAGTTTCTAGAGGTCATCAGAGGTCAACTCCCCCCCCCACACACACCTTCTTCAAATCAGGCAAAATGGGTGTAAATCAACCTGACTAGTTTTGTGCTGGTTTGCTATGGCTTTGAAGATGAACAAAAAACTTCACTCAGGTGTGACAATGGTCTCAAAACTAGAATAACGATAACTTCTGGGACAGTTTATCGTCCCACATGGTGGTTATTTCTTGATACCAAAGTCAGGTTTTTAAGGAAATAGCCGCTTAGCAATGAGATGAATCAACTTTAGATTAACTCATTAATCAATAACTTGCATCCGCAGTCTGTTTCTTTTTGAGATGTCTTAGTTTAAATCAGGCATCACTGTGATGAAACAGAAGTTCGACCGCGGAGTGTTTGAAGAGGAATGCATGATGTGAAAATGATCATTTTTCCCAGGAAGCTGTCATTTTTAATGAGACGCCTCCATGTTCTGATCGCCGCTCCGTGTCTCTGATCAGTCGCGCTCCGGAGGCGGAGACGCCAAATCCACCGACGACATGGTGTTTGAAGTGGCAGCCGACATCCTGAGCAAGCTGCCTCCGGACTTCAACCTGGAGGCGGCGCTGCGGAGCTTCCCCACCAGCTACAAGCAGAGCATGAACACCGTGCTGGTGCAGGAGATGGGCCGCTTCAACAACCTGCTCTCCTGCATCCGGAGCTCCTGCATCAACATCCAGAAGGCCATAAAGGTGCACAGCACTCCAGCTTGTCTCTGTGGGAAACTTTCAAGCATGAAAATTAGCTTGGTCACTTCTCAGGTCGCATGTTTTTTTTTATGTTTCCCATTAGCCACGTGAATTTCAGAATGACTTTTGCCATTTTGACCCTTTTAATCCAATTATTGTCATAAAATGTTACCCATTAGCATGGCTGTGTGACATCATATCGCTTTAAAGTGATAATATGAAGCAAAAACTGAAACTGAGGACTTTGTGTTTTGCGAGTCTCACACCTGTTAACTGGAAGGAGATGAAGACCTGACACAGACTGGTTGGCAGCCATCTTAATGGTTAGCATTAGCACAGCTAAGATTCTCGTTTATCAAATTAGTGAACTTTTTGGTTAGCTGTGCCCAATGCTGGCACTAACTACTGCAGATTTTACTACAAGCATATTCCATTACAGCCATCGCAGTCATTTTTAAAAATGTTAATTTTTCGTTTCAACGTTAATTGTTTGTATTGGTCCAATCATTTCTGATTTGACAAGAAACTTACTCAGTTAATATCTTCCGTGGCTTGTTTTGGGGAGGATCTGCACCAAGTTATGCTCTTGAATCCACATGTGAAAGATTTGGCTGAATAATTTTCTGCAAAGTGAGATGAACCAGGATGTTTGCAGTGGAAACGTCCGTAATGCTTCGTCTTTTCATTGTTAAACTCCATATAAAAGCAAATATTCCTTAATTCCATCAAAGGCGTTTCGTATAAACAGAGGCTCCAAATCATTACATCTTATTGATTTTAAATTTGTGAACCACAAAGCTAACATTTTCTCATTATTTCAACACTTCTGCTGAAAATCAGATACTGTAAACACATTCCGTCATCTGCAATCAATTTCAGTTGAAGTCAGCAGTGGCAGCTAGAGAAGAAGAAATCGCATTTTATTAGTAATTATTTAGAGTTTCCTGGGATCTAACAGGACATAATGGTAAAAAAAAAAAAACTAAATGTAACTGTTTAGTTTAAAGAAATGTGATTTTTGCTGCAGTTTTCTGCCTGTGATTAATACGAGCAGATGCTACGACGACACTAGCCCTCCCTGAAAAGCTTATTAATGTCTAATAAACAGAAAGCGGAGTCTCCATGTGCGCCGCTCCGTAAATAATAAGCAACATCTGTCCTGTTGGGAATGAAAGGTGAACAACCGTCATCAGGTTTGCTTGTTTGTCCTATTATGTGGTGATTTTGGTTCGACTGCATCATTAATTATTGTGTGAATATTTCAGCATCTGTGATTACAATCAGCATGTTGTTCAGAAATCAGTCTGAACTGACAGCTGCTCCAATGCTTAATTAATTTATCGGATCCGTCTTTTTAATCAGGCCTTTTGTTTGCTTTCAAAATGTCTCTGAAAGCCAAAAGCTGCGAATTGGAGATTTCAACAGAGGATGCTTCACACACCAGAGTTATGTCATTAAACGAGCCGACAGAAAGTCATCAGCGGGTTTTTCTGTCATCCCTCTTTGCCTTGCTAATTAAACTACATTTAAATACGAAAAGCTACAAACATGTAGCAAACATGCTGAAGTCCACAATCCTGAACAGACTGAGAGTCCGGAGGTGAAGCAGGAAACCTGATGTGGTTAGATTCCAACAGCAAGTTGCTCCTCAACCACAAGCTTCACTTTTTAGCCGTTCGTGAGTTTTTGGCGTCATTCTGGCCAATATTGGGTTGGACTCTTCATGTCAGAACTGGAGTTCAGTTGATTTCCAACAGGATTACAGTTGGAACGTAAAGAAGCTAAATGATACTTTATTTATTCTAAAATATAATTATGAAACGTTAGCTGCAAATTCCTCTATAGAAATAACATTTTTATCCAAAAGGTAATAAAATTAAAAAGCATTCAAGCTAAAAAAAAAATAAAAAATTTACAAGGGTGGCCAACTGCAATCCGTTAGTCCTGCATGTATTAGTTTTATCCAACACAATCCAAATACTGAATTTCTTCTTTAATGTATCAGGTTCTGCAAGTTTTCCATTGACCTGATTGAGGCGTGTTTATCAGATCACCTGGTAAAAACATCTAAAGCATGTAGGACCCAGACTCTTCAGATTTATCTGAGGAAAACTCATGAATGATGAGAACTCCACAAAAACAGACGACTATGAAACGAAAAGCAACATAAAAGCACTGCAAACAAAGAAAACGCTGCAGTTTATTCATTTATTGCATATTATTTTGTGACAGCTAATGCTAAACACTGCAGCAACATAGCATGTAGTGGAAGCTAACAGTGAAGAGCTACAACAACATAGTATTTAGCAGAAACTAACTCTAAAGTGTTACACCAATATGGTGTTTAGCTGAAGCTAATGCTAAACAGAACATAAACATTGTGTTCAGCACTAAACCGCTACAGCAACATTGTATTTATTGGAGGCTAATGCTAAATGGTACACCAACATAGGATTTGGAGAAGGCTAATGCTGTAGCGTTAAATACGACCATCGTCCTCAACTGGGTCAAATTTGTTATTACACACCTACCTGAACGGTTGGGTTTGACCTTTCACCCCTGGTTTCAGTTTTATATTTATTGATTATCGCTAACTTTGCTGCTAACTGACTACAGTAGGACTTTGATCAGAAAGGTTTTAACCTCTTTACTGTAGATCTGCATCAGTGCATTAAACGTCTTTTGGGGAGGAAATGGAACTCCAAAATAAGAGCATGAACATGAACGTCTAATCGCTTGAAGAATTCTTAACCAAAACTTCAACACATATGTTGAACTTTAACTGCAAGTTTACTAAATACCCAAGTAAATTATTGCGTCAGAATTTATCTGGAAAAAATGAATCTAGGAGTAGCTACATACTCGGCATGTTAGCAAAGATGCTAACACGCTAAGAGAAATACTAGCTTTGCTGCTGGTTTATTAGTAGCTCCACAGTAGAACCGTACATGCTCATGTGTGTGTGTCGTCCTGCAGGGTCTGGTGGTGATGTCAGCAGAGCTGGAGGAAGTGGTGAACAGCATCTTGAAAGGTAAAATTCCCGGCATGTGGATGACCAAGTCGTACCCCAGCCTGAAGCCACTAGGCGGCTACGTCAACGACTTCCTGCAGAGACTCAAGTTCTTACAGGTGCCTGAAAGCTCGCCACCTATTTCTGTTAACAGGAGGAATATGTTTTTATAGAGTTGTGATATCAGCATAAACAGATGACCCCAGGGCATCAGCAGAGGCAGAACATTTTCTCTGTGTTAATAATGAATGAGGAACAGCCGCGCAGTGTGAGGTGTTTGTGTTCGACTCTGGGAATAATGCCGTTTCATGTTTACAGTAGAGCTTCTTCTGACGGATGATAATGAAAATTTTCACATGCAGATACAAGAACTTGGTACAGATGTTCACAAAAAAAAACCAAAAAGGAAAATGTTAACCACTGAAAAATTCAAGATGGCAGCCATTTTTCAAGACGGACATCAAGGAAGATTTATTTTTATGCTAAATTTGTCCATTTTTAATCACACAGGAATACTTTTAAAGTTAAATCATGCATGATTGGACAAATATAAATCATATTTACTGATGATGTTTGGGTTTTTTTGGTTGTCATGGAGACTCTATGGTTGTGTCCAGTGGTGGGAACAGCTAACCAAAATGTTTCACTAATTTGCTAAACAAGAATCTTAGCTCTGCTAATGCTAAACCGCTAATCACGTAAAAAAGTTAGCGGAAGCTAACGATAACTATTAAGACGACTGTCGCACATTCTGTCACACATCTTCATCTGAATCCAGTTATCGACTGGTGTGAGATTCAAAAACAGATTCTGCTACATTTTGTTACTTTAGAAACAAAGACCATAGTTGAAAACATAAAATGTGACAAAAAGTTCAACCAAGTCATGAAAACGGGTAACATTTTATGGCAACAACTGATTTAAAAGGGTCAAAAAATGGTGATCATACTTAAATTCATAATGGGAATAATGAAAAACTTTCTTGTGTTTGTATCCAGACTGGAACTATTTTTACAGTAAAATGCTGCACGAAGCTGAACCTGCTTACGGATGCAACACATGAGCCGTTATGAAAGAGGGGAATGTACAGGAAGCCACATGACCGGGACTGAGCCGGGTCTCCGGCTCATTCCCACAGCAGAAATCCTCCTGCTGCCTTCAGAGATCGTTACGCTGAAAGGATTCCTGTGTGTGTTGGCTAACAGGAATGTCTGCGTGACTCCTGACCGGCTGAACTGAAGCAGAGTCACGAGCTCCTCACCTCAGACAGAACCGCCGCCGGCGGGACAATGATCCCACCGCCTCAGCTGAGCGGGGTCACAAGTTTACATACGCCTTCGCTTTGGTGAAAGGCCGGACAAATGTGTCTGAAAATCAGATAAAACTTACTAGTTTATTTACAGAACAGCTGAATAAAATTGATTTAGAGCTGCAAATATTACCTGACCGTTTGAGGAAAAAAGAGATTATTTTTTATAAATATCTAGTACAGAAAATCTGTTTTTAAATAATAGTTATTTTATTCCTATTTTTAGGCTTTGAGTAAAGAAGAAAGAATGTTTTCACAAGATCTTATTTGCTCAGTTTCCAGTTTAATGACAAAAAAATAAAGTACTTTTAGTGTCATTTCATTATTGGAGTTAAATGTAATTTAATCGAAATTTATTTTTACATCATTTTTAATCAAAGTCCGATCCAGAACCGCACGGCATTCTGGGAGATAAAGGGATAAGAAAAGACCAGCTAAGAAAAGTTGGTGGAATCGATTATATCTCATTCTCCCTCCAAGTTTGGTTGCTTAGCAACAAGCTGTTGCGTAACCGGCGCAGCAGCAGTTTCGTTTCCTCACAGAGCCTCAAAACGGCCTAAAAATAAAAAAAACGCTGTGAAGTGAAAACTGGAGAAACCAGTAAAGGTTACGCCAACAGTTTCAGTATTTTAACACATTAAAAAAAATATATATCAGATCTATAATAATTGATCTCAACTGATATGAAACGGTTTTACTGTCACGTTTTCAGTTTACTGCAGACTCGATTGCTTTATCAGATAAACCAAATTACAAAATTGTGAACAGATGTTGAGTATTTAATCTTGAATATAAATCTAATGCGGAGAAAGCTGTAATCTTTTAGCAGTTTAAGCATTTTTATTTAAACATTCTGCCACAGCCTTTCGACTTGATGTGGCCTGAAATGAAAACGGTTTTCGTCGCCCCTGAACTGGGCGGTTAAACCCCGAGCCGTACTGTTCGGTGAGTCCATCCTCTTGTATTTTGGTTGCGTGTAACTGCGTTTCCTCTCCTTGTTTTTCAGGACTGGTACGACCATGGTACGCCTCCCGTTTTCTGGATCTCTGGGTTCTTCTTCACCCAGGCCTTCCTCACCGGCAGCCAGCAGAACTATGCCAGGAAACACACGATTCCCATCGACCTGCTGGGCTTCGACTTCCAGGTTCTGGACGACAGTCAACACACCAAACCCCCGGAGGACGGTAGGACGCCTAGACGCAGGCTGAAGGCCTTCGCAAACTTTTACAAAAAATATTCAGTAAAAAGATTTTGCTCCTTTGCTTTCTCCCAAAGCGAACTAGAAACAACCAATCAGAACCAGGAGGCGGGTCTTAGCGCTGTCAATCACCCTCCTGTAGCACTGCTAGCATAACCTGTCATGAATGCTCAGTCTAGTTAGCGTGGCCACCAATGATGCCAGATAAACAGTTTTTGTCCATCAATAATTAGATTTTTTTTAGGTAAAAAGATAAAAAAATGTGGATTTAGGTCACATTTCCTGCTGTGTGAATGTAGAATCTGATCCGATCTGATCTGCCGTCAGGCGTTTACATCCAAGGTCTGTTCCTCGACGGCGCTCGCTGGAACAGGGACACCAACCTTCTGGCAGAGTCCTTCCCCAAAGTGCTGCACGACTCCATGCCAGTGGTGAGGACCTCACACACACACACACACACACACACACACACACGTTTGCATGGCTATCTTTGTGGGGACTTTCCATTGACTTCAATTCATTTCTGCAGCCTTTACCCTTTTCCTAACCCTAACCATCACATACCTAATCCTACCCCTACCCAAAACTCAGTTCACAACTTAGTCCTAACTCTGACCCCTGACCCAAAAATAGGGTTTCCTCTTGTGGAAACCCCACAAGGAGCAATTGGTCCCCACGATTTTCGTCCCCATAAGGTATTACAAACAAACGCGCGCGCGCGATAAAGGGGTGAAAAGTGATGACGATTCTAGGGGCCCTGACCAGCAGGGGGGCCTCCACAATTTAATTATTTATATTTTGTTCATAGACATAAAAAAAATCCTGTCAAATACAAAATTAATCATATTGTATTTTTAAATATTGTTTTTAGCAGTAAAGATTTAATGCTACCCCTCCCAGACCAAAAAACACACATCCGTTTGCCCTGAACCCCCCCTGAATCTGCATGAAATGGTTCGTTCCTGCTTGGAGCTTCACAGTGACGCTGTTCAGCTGCAGTCCGTAGAAGCTGCAGCTGAATGCAGCGGCGACTGTGGCAGTTACTGTGCTGCTAAGAAAAGTTATAAAATCAGGTTTTAAAAAACAAAATAGAGAGAAAAAGGCAAGAGTGTTAATTTATTACCCAGTTTTCCTACAAGAGAGGTGGGCAGACTGTGAGATTATCAACCATTTACCACAATTAGCTTAGCTACAGACTACTGTTTGCCTCCTTTTCATTAGCATTTAATGAATTAAGGGAAAAAAAATTACCAACATATTCATATATTTAACTTGTCCCTTGTACCTCTTACCACTTAATCAATCAAATTTTATTTGCATAGCATATTTCAGCAGCAAGGCATTTCAAAGTGCTTTACATAATTAAAATAAAAACAGCAGGTGACATTGAATTAACAGATGAGTGAGTCAGCAGAAGCTCTAACCCACATCCCTCCTGATCCGTCCTCCCCTGAGTAAAATTAAAGCTGCAGTATGCAACTTTTATATAAATATTTGTTTCCACATATTTGTTAAAACTGTCATTATGTTGTGACAGTATGGTACGAGAGGTAATCTGTGAAATTCCTGGCGGCGCCCCTGCACATACCCACACCTGAATCCAAGTTAAGGTTGGTGAGGTTCTGCAAATTAACAAACTTCTGAATTTATCACACCGGTTTGCAAAGAATGCTCTTAGTCAACTTGTTGTGTTGTCGCCACCTTGTGGTCATGTCAGCAGCGTGTTGTTACCTGGTGGCGGTCAGACCCTCCAGGTTTACGTGATTCTACGACCTCAGATGTTCACGGAAAATCAGCATTTCCTCTCATTTTTTCCCTGCTAATTTGAGTTTATTGAAAATGTTCCAGGTTTAGGTGAAGCTCAATCAGTTTTAACTTTGACTTTAAAATTATTTTCTGTATTTTTGTTTGTCAAAAAAGGCAGATTTTTTTTGATCATGATGAAGTTGGAAATAGGGTTTGTTGTAGGATTGGCAGTGAGGTTGGTAGGGTTTGTTTAGTTTTAATGCTTGTAAGGTGTTTGAATTTCACTGTGGAAAAAGTATTCACACCCCAGGTGTCGCAGCATTACTGAAAAGAAACAAAAGCAGCTTGACGTTGAATGAAGCTGCAGGATGGAGGTTTATTTTTCTGCTGCTGTTAGTGTCCCTGGGTTCAGCGCCGAGTCTGGACCTGCAGCGCCGAGTCTGGACCTGCAGCGTTGAGACTGGACCTGCAGCGTTGAGACTGGACCTGCAGCGTTGAGTCTGGACCTGCAGCGCCGAGTCTGGACCTGCAGCGCCGAGTCTGGACCTGCAGCGCCGAGTCTGGACCTGCAGCGTTGAGTCTGGACCTGCAGCGCCGAGTCTGGACCGCCGAGTCTGGACCTGCAGCGCCGCGTCTGGACCTGTAGCACCGAGTCTGGACCTGCAGCGCCGAGTCTGGACCGCCGAGTCTGGACCTGCAGCGCCGCGTCTGGACCTGCAGCGCCGCGTCTGGACCTGCAGCGCCGAGTCTGGACCGCCGAGTCTGGACCTGCAGCGTTGAGTCTGGACCTGCAGCGCCGCGTCTGGACCTGCAGTGAGTCTGGACCGCCGAGTCTGGACCTGCAGCGCCGCGTCTGGACCGCCGCGTCTGGACCTGCAGCGCCGCGTCTGGACCTGCAGCGCCGCGTCTGGACCTGCAGCGCTGAGTCTGGACCGCCGCGTCTGGACCTGCAGCGCCGAGTCTGGACCGCCGCGTCTGGACCTGCAGCGCCGAGTCTGGACCGCCGCGTCTGGACCTGCAGCGCCGCGTCTGGACCGCCGAGTCTGGACCGCCGCGTCTGGACCTGCAGCGCCGAGTCTGGACCGCCGCGTCTGGACCTGCAGCGCCGAGTCTGGACCTGCAGCGCCGCGTCTGAACCTGCAGCGTTGAGTCTGGACCTGCAGCGTTGAGTCTGGACCTGCAGCACCGCGTCTCTTGATTCTCTAGTTTGTCTCCCAGCCTGCGGGAAGCCGGCCATCCCTCCACGGTTCAGCCTGATGTGGATCATCAGAGCGGAAAGACGAAGCAAAGAACTTCTTCGTTCCTCTCTCTCCTTTCTCTGGATATGAATAATGCACCAGCCTCACTTAAATATTCAGGCATTTCAAGGCATCTTATTAACAAGAACAGAACTTCATTAAAATGTGTTTATTATTTGTGCGGATGAAAAAAAACGAAGAGGAACAGCGACTTTGAAATGTAAATGTGCGCCGAGGCCCCCGCTCTGCACTGCTCAACAAACCGCTTTTGTTTTACTCTCTTTAAGATGTTTTTTTTTCTTCACTGGCCCAGTTTATCTCTTTTGCATAAGCAGAACTTCATAATAACTCCAGGGGGTTTGTGCTTTTACGAGTTCACGTCCCCAAAGTTTCAATTTGTTTGTGTTTGGATAACAAAAAGATTCAGGTTAGTCCCTGCTGCTCCGTCCAGACCCCGAGGTTCACCGAATTACCCCACCAGGCAAATACGACTGGGGAAAAAAGCCCCGAATGGGGGCACAAAGGGCAGAGTGGTGGCACACTGAAATCACAATTTAATCTGAAAGCACGGCCAAAACTTGTTGTTCAAGTTCTGGCTGAATGTCCTTTGTAATCAGTTTATGAAGAAAATTCATGAATCTGTTTAGTACAACGGCGTATTGGAGCCATTTTAGATGGAGAAAAATAAAGTGGCGCATTTCAACCAAAATGGTTGTTTTAGATTAATCTTAGAAAGTTTTGACTTTTCAAGCTAAAAAAGTTTTATTAGTTTTTTTTATTGCAATTTTTTTTACTTTGCAGGCTCAGAAATTTACAATTTTTTTCTTGAAAATGTCTTAATCTTAAAATTTCAGGGGTTTTTTGCACAAATTTATTCATTATTTTCTGCCTACGATGGCATCACACAATCGTAGATTAGCGTGTGAGAACTGCAGTAGCTCTGTTGGTTACATGCTAATATTCATAGCCTCACAATTAGCCTGTTTAACTGTATAAAACTCTGTTAGCACCATTATGCTAACTATTCAACTTAAAGTGAAACGTATTGAGCTGTCATCAAACTTGAAACAAATGTTTAATTAACCCTTTTTCTCTGTTATGAATGGTAGTATTTCCGTCACCAGATTTCAAGGCTAGCCTGTCCCCGCCCCCTTTGGCCACGCCCCTCGTTAGCGCACGCCTCACGTCTCCCGTCTTCTGCTCTGTAGATGTGGCTGAAGCCCATGAAGCGAGTGGAGATTCCTGAGAGGATGTCCTACCTGTCTCCTGTCTACAAGACGAGCGAGCGGCGCGGCACTCTGTCCACCACCGGACACTCCACCAACTACGTCATCGCCATGACGCTGAACACCGACATCCCCGCAGAGCACTGGATCCGACGAGGCGTCGCTCTGCTCTGCCAGCTCAACGCGTAGCTGCAGCTTTGTTTCAGTTCCAATGTGTAAATAAAAGTTGAATAAATCCAGTTAATCAGATCCATCTGGCCTTTGTCTTTATTGGAGATTGGGTTGCTGCTGTAGCATCCAAAGGTCTGACGGGATTCACAGCATCGACCCTTTGCAACTGTTAGGTAACCACATGGACCTTCCCACAGGGTCCGCCTTTCATTGGCTAATGCCCATTTTACGTCACAGCGCAACTATCACGTGGGTTACCGGCTCACAAACTCATGCTAATATACACTGTGGACTACCAGACCGACAAAGTTTTTGCGTCAGGACTCGAGAAAAAATGGTTCTCCACCGTCAGTGGGGTATCTGTACAGGCGATGTCAGGTATCCTGATCGTGTTTGTGGAACTAAAATTCACAGATTTCCAAAATCTGAAACGGAAAGACTTGCTTGGATCAAAGCTTGTGCACGACCGCATTTGCAGCTCAACCGTCATGGAAGAAGAACAAAGGATTGTCTGCTGGCGTAAGTATTATTGCTTTGCTTTCTTTGTGTTTAGTGAATGAAAAAAGATAGTCAATAATAAACACATCCATTATGAAAACCTTTTAGCCAAGTACAGCATAATGGCAGTACCGATACAACTTCTACACCTTGAAGCCTGTCTGTTACAGCCTTACGTTAGCTGAACAGATCAATATGCAATGTATACCGTATCTGACGTACATTAAAGATTTTATTTCACCTGAAAAGGCTGTTTACTAAACTGTAATCGTGTTAGCCATGCTAGCTTTTACTAAACTGTAATCGTGTTAGCCACGCTAGCACCGAGTACCGTGTATCAGGCCTAGGCGCATTCGAACCCTCAAAATCATGAATGTCCGACTTACCCAGCCTTGCAAGAACGATAGGCATCAGCGATCTTGTCCACAGCTATATTTATGCTGAGGATCTGCTGTTTTCCTCATCGACAGGTAGCATTTAGCTGCAATGCGCACAATGTTAGAGGCATCATGTGGCTAAAACATCTTGATGTCATCCAAAAAAGATGACATGAACTTGTTGGTACCCTTGTCCATTGTCGTGGCTGATATTTTGTGAAAATCCGGCAGAAATGCTACACTAATCGACTCAGAAATACTCTGCAGAGTCAGTTGAAACGGAAAATCCCATAGAAGCTAAGCTCTGCGAGGAGGTAAATGTGACATAAAGTCACGTGGGACATTCGAGGGGCGTTTCTGGGAGGAGCTTGTTAAGGTCCAGTGAGGCGCCATGAAGTTCGAAGTGAAGGACGGGAGTATTGCAATTATTTCCCCAAGTTGTTTTTGTCAATATATCCATGGCATCTACTTGGAGTCAAGCTAATTTTCTGAGGAAGCAGCAAACCTGGTAGGAAATGGCTAGAAACAAACCCATGCCTTCTCCATACAGATGTGTTCATCAAACTGCTGACTTTTCCTGAATTCACATCACATGATTTATTCCCCTCACACCACAGCAGACTAAGAAACGTACAATAATTAAGGAGTTGCTATGACAATAAACAAGCTTAGAACTAGCTCACTTCATTCCTATCTAACATGTAAACAATATAAGTTACTTGATTGCTATTGTTGAGTTCCCTACCCACCTCTGTGTAAAACTACTTATGTTATCCGATTTGTGTTCGCATAGGCCTGATTAATATGTCGTTGCGACCCTGGTGTGTGTCTGTGGTGATTTTTAGGTTAAAACATGTTTTTCATTCAGTGGGTAGAGAATCCACACATTTTACTCGAGAGTAAAAATACTTCATAATAAAATTAGGCAAGTAAACGGAGTAGTAAAAATACTCTAAAGTACATTTTTACTAAAAAGTTACTCAAGTAAACATAATGAATTACTACCAAACGCTGCTAATCTAGCTTTTACCTGCTAGCTAAGACGGACATGTAGCCGACCTGTTTGTTTCTACTTGTACTTTTACTTTTGTTATTCATATGAAAAGTTACGAATCCGTTTAAAAATGATTCCTTGCGTCAGGTGAAGGACGCAAGGAATCCTTGCATAGCTCCTCTATGCTGTACTCACTCTTCATGTTCACTAGGTAGTCAGTAGCAGCTTGTTTACATCGTTTTCCTCCTCAAAGATGGCGCGGATCACTTCCGGTTCAGACGTGTAGCAACTATACAGGCAGCAGATTAACGCCAAACTCTGTCATTAAATGTGAGCTGCTTTCAAGAAGAGGTCTGTGTTTTACAGCAAAGAACAAGTTTTATTTGATCTAAAGTTCTGTGAAAAGTAGGTTGAGCTAAAGATGAGCTTAATAACAAAACCCGCGAATTTAAAGATGATAAATGTTATTTTATGAAAAAAATACTTTCAGCGTTCATCCAGTTTTTAGAACAAAAGTTTCACCAGTTTCAGGGTCGGTAACATTCCAGCACCACAGCTTGTTAATGTTTAATGTACGAGGCCCAGATTCTTTCTGTTCTCATTTGGAGGATTTTCATCCACTCCTCCTGCAAGACGTCTCGGATTCTTGGTCTTTTTATGACACATAGGGGAGATTTTAGGCCATTTCATTACCAAACTGGAGTCTAGACTTCTGTTAAATTACAAAATAATGGCACATCCCACGTTTTTTTTTATGTTGCACACCAAGAACATTAGCTAAGACTATTCACACCCTTTGAACTTTTTCATATTTAGGACAGTTTTGGTCTCACCTCTCCAGAGGACCAGAGTTTCTAAATGTTTCACCAACTCAAATTTAAAACTTTAAAACTTTTACTGAATAAAATATAAGGCTTGTTTCACAACAGAAATGTAAAAAAAATGGCTTATTTTTTGTAATAGTGGGTTACATTTGTTTTTTCACACATTAGCAACATAAGTGAGCCAGTTTTAACGTAACATGATAGAGCCCTGCGCTACACTGCCCCCTATGGGTTTGGCATGTTTACAGTAACGCTGAGGGCCAGATTTGCTTCATGTGGACAAAAACGTTTCTGAAAACAATCCTGTATGTACAATATTATTTTTAAAAACGGAGCATGTAGCGGAGTTTGTTTCATAAGTTTGTACAAGGTTTGGTCTTCAGGAATCTGTTTGTTTCTGCCAATTGGTGACTTCTGACAGCATTAAATATTTAATTTGGTGATATCAGAATAAAAAAAGCCAAATAAAAAAGCATGTCATACTTTTTAGATCTTTTTTTTTAAAAAACATTCAAAAAAAAGATGCACCATTTTCCTTTCGATTCTGTCGGTCATTAAATCCCCTTAAAATAAAGTCTGTGGTTGGAAAAAGTTCAAGGGGTTTAAATACTTTAGGAAGGCGTGTCTTTCAAAAACACTGATTTGTATTTGACATCATAAAACAGAACCTGAACCTGCATAGTTCAGCATCTTCCTTTCTCTTTATTCTTCTTCAGGAAAACGCACCAACAGGCTAACAGCGACATGTTACATTTTATACTTTACAAAAACAAATATACACATAAAAAAATAATAATGATCAAGGCGTTTTCTTCTTACGGCCAATCAGCAGCGAGGAATCCCTGGACTCCATGTTTGTCCAGCAGAATGAGACGAAATGAATCGATTCCAGATTACAGTAAAAACATTCAGGTTCTGCTGGAACGGATCCGGGTCACTGATTCACACCGTCACTTGAGTCGCTCCTTCTTGCCTCCATTTTGGACCCAAGTATTTAACTTTATTTTAATGTATTTATTATGGAAGGCCATTTCTGCCATGAATGACAAAATAAAAGCCCAACAGGAGGTTGATATAAAAATTCAGAATTTCAACTTTCAAATTCATGATTTCTGAGATTTAAAGTCAGTTAGAGAAAAAGTCATAATTTTGGCTTTCAAAGTCAATTTTGAGATTTTAAGTCAACATTTTGAGATAAAAAGTCAATTTCGACTTTAAAAGTTATACTTTCGACTTTCTGAAATAAAGTTGTAATTTTGACTTATTCTCATATTTATGACTTTAAAACTCATCATTGGGCGTTTATTTTTTTATGGCAGCAATGGGTTTCCATACGTTATGGAGAAAAGTCTGTTTCATATTTTCATTCAGCTTTACAGTGGCTTTCAAACGTTTACACACCCTTTTTTAGTTTGTTTACACTTTGATGTAAAAAATAAAAATAAAAAAATTCCCAACCCTAAACTGAAATAATCTTTTAATTCCGTATCTTTTTGACTTGATCAAATTTACCTAAAATTTTCAACATTTCTTGAGTTTTTATCCAGAACTATCTTGAAAAAATAAAATGTCCTCTTTTTAAATCCACATTTTGTTTATCAGTAGGAGGCTGACAGACAAACTCCCTCTGGGTTTTAATATTCAGTTCCATCTGTAGAAAAGCAACCACACAGCATGATGCTGCCACCACCGTGTCCACTGATGTGTATGATGTTTTTCTGTTTAGTTGAATTGTGCAGATTAGTCACATAAAAATAATTAATCTGATATTTTAAATGAGTTGTGTTGATTTGAGAGCCACTGTAAATTCATTACTTAAATAAAAAAAATGATGAAAGGATGAAAAGGCCGTTGCTGAAGCTACGTGAACGTTTGATGAAATTAAAAAATGCCTTCACATGATGAGTCCAGTTGGACCTCATTAGCGTCTCACGCTCCATGATTCAAACAACATGAGGATGATTCGCGGCCGGGCGGGACCAGACAGTGATGTCACACAGTGACAGGATACAGTCATGTACGCCGCGTTAGCTTATGCGCTACTGGAATGTGATGAAGATGGCGGCGCCGGCCGGCGAAGCTCTAAACAGAAGAGCCGGGAATGACCAAAACGTTTCTTGGCGGCTTCAGCGTCCAACAGAAACGCAGAAAATCTGCATAGATCGGAACCAGAAATAAACCACAGCAGAGACAAGTTCACAGCTTCAGGTTGCTTCTCTATGGAGATAAACTGGTGCCATAAAGTTTGACCAAAATTTTTTATTTTAGCTGAAAAATAAAAAAAGTTTAAACTGAGAAGTATTCCTTATTTTCCAATTTCAAAATTGTTCTTTAGTTTGAATTATTTTTTAGTTTCAAAATTATTTTTTAGTTTAAATTCTTTTAGGTTTTAATTTTATTTAGCTTCAAATCGTTTTTCTGTTTCAAAACTAATTTTTCATTTTCAAATCTTTTTGGTTTCAAAATTTATTTTTGATTTCAAATCTATTTTTAGTTTTATTGGTTTAATTTTTCTGATTCAAAATTAATTTCTTTTCGACTTCTTTTTTTTTTTTGGTGCAAACTTTATGGCTTTTATGTAGCTCCGTAGCTCTAATTAAAACATGAATGTCTGACGCGGAAATCGTTGCAGTTTGGCTCCAGATCATTGGATCCTTTCAGAAACATGGCGGACAGCTGGACATGCTAAAGCTAACAGGCTTTGGCAGCAGGGCTGGGCGACACAACGCCAAAATAAACGCGACTTTTTCTTCATACCAGATCCAAGTTTTACAGATTTTTTTTTTTTTGCTCAGCCGGGCTTTGAAAATAAAGTTATACTAGCAGATAAAGACACAATTTTACCAGAAAAACTTCTTAAAATTTCCAGAAAAAAGCTTTTAACGTTATCAAGTTCATTTTGTCCTTTATTTGAAATAAACTCAGTAGCATGATTGAAAGTCCTGCTACTGATAATAATTTGATGCCGAGTTAAAAAATGAAGTATTTCTTTTACTGATACAAAAGTATAACTTCTCAAGATGTTTATTCTTGTAATATTGCGTCTTTATTGTATTATTTAACTATTATCGTACATATTTGTTCTCATAATTTAAAAATAAAATCGTGGTCTGGCCGTTATGTTTCTCCGTAGAGTTGACCTGAATTCCAAATAAAGTCCAGATAAACAGAAGCTGTAAAAAATGCTTTTGAAACAAAATGCCCGCTGAACTCTGGTGAAATAAAAAAAATACAGATTTTCCAAAAACAAAAAAAAAAAAAGAAAACAACTCTTCATAAACCAAGAATCCGACTCGGGTGAATCGGATTTATCGCCCAGCCCTGTTTGGCGGCTACTCTACCGATCCAGGTTCCCTAGGGACCCAGACGACACAAAAACACGACATATTGTGCGGAGGAATGCTTCTGTTCCCGTCAGGACGCGGCGTGATGACATCAGCAGGTGGGACTGGACAAAGGACAAGACGACGACGCGGATGGGCGTTGTGCTTCGTAAACATCGCCAGCAGCACGACGCGACACGCAGACGAACGGAGCGCATGCAGGACGGACGCAGGCGCATCCGGTTGCTAGAAGCCGAAGTCGAACACGATGCGGTCCTCAAAGATGGCGATTAGCAGCATGATGGCGAAGCCGGTCAGCATGCCGACGTTCTGCAGGATGAAGTGGCCCAGGTGGCAGCGCTTGTGCTCCTCGCTGTCGCCGTGCAGCATCTCCGGCAGCTGGGGACGACACCAACCGTCAGCAAGATGGCTTCCATTTTATACATTATGTAGCAACACGTAGCATCATGCAGCATGTAGCAACACGTAGCATCATGCAGCATGTAGCAACACGTAGCATCATGCAGCATGTAGCAGCATGTAGCAACACGCAGCATCATGCAGCATGTAGCAACACGTAGCATCATGCAGCATGTAGCAACACGTAGCATCATGCAGCATGTAGCAACACGTAGCATCATGCAGCATGTAGCAACATGTAGCATCATGCAGCATGTAGCAACACGTAGCATCACACAGCATGTAGCAACACGTAGCATCATGCAGCATGTAGCAGCACGTAGCAACACGTAGCATCATGCATCATGTAGCAGCATGTAGCAACACGTAGCATCATGTAGCAACACGTAGCATCATGCATCATGTAGCAGCATGTAGCAACACGTAGCATCATGCAGCATGTAGCAGCATCGACTCAACTAAGCAATATTTAACTAATAATAACTAATAATAACTAGCAAACACACTCAAAACACTTATTAAAACAAACAAAATTAGACAAACCCAGAACTATAACAACCCTGGTTAGAGGTCAGAGGTCAGAGTGGCCTTACCATGTCCACCAGCGCCACGTAGAGGAACATGCCGGCGGTGATGGCGAAGATCCAGTTGGTGACGTTGTGCGTGTACTGGCCCACGGCGGTGCCGATCACCATGCCGACGTACGCCATGAGGGCGGACAGCAGGTTGTAGACGATGGCCTGCTTCACCGACATGCCGGCCTTCAGCAGGACCGCAAAGTCCCCTGGAACCACAAACAGCCGGTCAAACTACCAGTCAAACTACCAGACAAACTACCAGTGAAACTTCCAGTCAAACTACCAGTAAAACTGCCAGACAAACTACCAGATAAACAACCAGTCAAACTACCAGTGAAACTACCAGATAAACAACCAGTCAAACAACCAGTCAAACTACCAGGCAAACTACCAGATAAACAACCAGTCAAACTACCAGTGAAACTTCCAGACAAACTACCAGACAAACTACCAGATAAACAACCAGTCAAACTACCAGTGAAACTTCCAGACAAACTACCAGATAAACAACCAGTCAAACTACCAGTCAAACTACCAGATAAACAACCAGTCAAACTACCAGGCAAACTACCAGATAAACAACCAGTCAAACTACCAGTGAAACTTCCAGACAAACTACCAGATAAACAACCAGTCAAACTACCAGTGAAACTTCCAGACAAACTACCAGATAAACAACCAGTCAAACTACCAGGCAAACTACCAGATAAACAACCAGTCAAACTACCAGTGAAACTTCCAGACAAACTACCAGACAAACTACCAGATAAACAACCAGTCAAACTACCAGTGAAACTTCCAGACAAACTACCAGATAAACAACCAGTCAAACTACCAGGCAAACTACCAGATAAACAACCAGTCAAACTACCAGGCAAACTACCAGATAAACAACCAGTCAAACTACCAGTGAAACTTCCAGACAAACTACCAGACAAACTACCAGATAAACAACCAGTCAAACTACCAGTCAAACTACCAGACAAACTACCAGTCAAACTACCAGTCACAGCTGAAAATACGTAACTTTCCATGAACATTTATACCCGGTTGAAACCAGATTTTTATGGAGAGCAAATAGAAACAAACATTTTTTCCTCGCTGTCTGAAGCTAAATCAGATTAAACTTTTCAGATATTCTGAGAAAATGTCTGAATTATGAGACTAAAGTCCAAACTTGTCTTTTATTTCTTTCAGTGGCCCTAATCCTCTTTTGTATTCGTGTGATATTAGATCACCTTGGTAGATTAGATTAGATTAGATTAGATTAGATTAGATTAGATTAGATTACTGGAAAAGTTTCGTTGTCTTGTGAAAATTGCAGGTCTATGGAAAATTAGCAAACGACGAGTGAAGTAGCACCAATAGTTGCGGCTGCAAAACGGCAACTTCCTGGTTGGATTTACTTCTACTGCGAGAACAGTTCACGCCAACTTAGTGCTGGACAATGAATCGATAAAAATATATATCGTGATCAATAGCTGATCAGTATCAATAGATAATGTGTCTGATAAAAATATTCAGTCATTTCAACGAGTTCAGATCCAGAACCGCAAGGCATTCTGGGAGACGTGGGCAGAGGAAACTCAACCTCTGACGGCTAGCTAAGCTAAGTGGGTGGAATCAACTCGCTCTCTGGTTGCCTAGCAACAGCCAGTTTCCCCAGCGCGCCTTAAAAATAAAAAAATAAAAACAGCTTAATGGAGTAAAAACTGGATAAAACCGTTTTCAGTTTGGCAGAATTTCAGATCTTTAAAACAAAAATAACAATCAATAATTATTGACATCGACTGACATGCAGCGTTTATGTTGTTTTAAGTTTTTCGGCCATCTTGTTTAGCCCTATGCTAACATGAACGACCAACACGGAGTTGATCTTTGGCGCTCAACGTCTCCTCAGGCTCTGATTTATATCAGCTACATCAAGAAGCTACTTAGAAAATATTATTTCCACTTTAAATATGAATTATGTTAAAGTCCTATAGTTTTTGGGAAGGTTTTATGCAACAATTTAAACTTATTTTAAAGCAAAAATAAAACTTTAAAAGGTGATTTCAGGCAGCAAGAATCACTAAACCCCAAGCAGGTTCTGGTGTTTTTGGATCCGTCTGAGTTTTCCTCCGTCGTTCTGTGTGATTGCGCGCCGACGCACCGTCTAGCCTCTTCAATCATCGCCGCGCCAAACGCGAGGAGCGGCCGGGTTTCCGTGGAAACGCCCTGGATTTGGAGGAGGGGGGGGCTGGCCTACATTTCCTGTAACAGCGTCCTCTTTTCCTCGCTAATTACCGCCATGAACACATCATCGCTCTGCTCTCACTCATCAATCAGGAGGAAGAGCGCCGGCCCGCGCTCTTCCTCACTTCCACTTCCTCCTGCCTCAGACACGCCGCCGCCGCCGCCGCAATTAACACACCCGTCACCGCCAATTAGCTCCTCGGCGTGCGGCTGAAGAGCCCTCAGCGCTGTGACGGAGGTTTTCCGCCCAGACGCAGGAAGACGAGCCGCTCCGGAAGCGACCCGTCTGATGAGCCTCTAAAGGAAACCGAAGAGCGAATTCTGGAAGCTCAACACGTTTCTACGGCGTCCAGATCACATTTACCGGTTAAAAACAGATAAAACACACATCAGGTCTCCGTTTGTTCATTTCTTTTCTAAAATATTTGAAATGTTTTTTTTTTAAATCATTCCTATTCTCAGCTGTGCGACCAGAATACGGGAATAACAACGGAATTTTACCGGAAAAACATTTAAAATTACAAGAAAAAAAGCCAATAAAAAATTCAAATTTTATTTGTTGTGTCAGTTATACATTTATTTCTTTATTCTAATAATATTATGAGTTTATTTTCATATTATTACGACTTTATTCTTGCATTATATCGACTTACTATTGATCATATTATGTCAGTTTTATATAATTGTTTTGTTGCAACGAGTTCTTGTCTTTTTCTGATTCATTTCTTGTATTATTTACAATTTTATTCTTATATTCTGACTTCTTATTGAACAACTTTATTCTCACATTATTTCTAATTACTGCTGTACGACTTATTCTCGTAAAATTACGTTTCCTAAATGACTTTTTGTTTCAATATTACCACTTTTTTTTCTCATAATATTTTGTCTTTATTAGAAGCTGTAAAACACTCGTGTCAAACAAGATGGCCGCCCTGGAGCCGACATCCCTATCAGCAGAAAATCCAGATTTTCCAAAAATTTAAATCTTCCAACTACCAGAAATCTGATATACGGATAAAATCGATTGATCTCCCAGCAGTAATATCTAATCGATCGTTTCTGATTATTTTGAACTCACCGAGTTCATGAGGTAGTTCATGGCAGAAGACGGCCACAGACGTGCTGATGCCTCCCGTTATGTTGGAGCTGAACGCCGCGCCTGCACCACAAAACACAAGTTTCAGCCAAACTTCACATGAAAAAAATCACCAAAACCAACAAAAAAATTAAATTTTTATAATTTCATTCAATCTACAGAGTCACTAATCTGTTATTTCCATTAAAACGTTACGTTTTTGCTGCTTTTTAAAGTGTTTTCAAACTTAAAAAAACAAGCCGCCGTCGACGCCTTGATGTGAGAAAAGTCACAATAACACGTCAGAAGATTGTTTTATGAGAATAAAGTCAAAATAACGTGTGGAAAAGTTTTAATATTACAAGAAAAAAGTCCAAGTTGTACGAGAATAAAGTCGTGAAGCTACTGAAATAAAGTTGCAACAGTTTGAGGACAAAGTGTTAAAATCTGGCAGCTGAGCGTTTTCTGTGCGTCTCCCACCGATGGCCAGGCCGTCGCTGAGGTTGTGCATGCCGTCCCCCATGATGACCATCCAGGCGATGCTGGCGATGCCGGCGTCCTTCATCTCCTGGTCCGAGTGGCAGTTCCCTCCGTGTCCGTGTCCGTGTCCGTGTCCGTGCTTGCGGGCCTTGCGGCCTCCGTCCGCGCCGGGCGCCAGCGGCGTCTTGGTGGTGGGGGAGTCGGGCGGCTGCAGCTCGCTGAGCTGCGTGTCGTTGTGCGCGTTGTCGCAGGAAACGGCGGAGCTCTCCGGGTCTGAACGGAAGGAAACGTTACAACCAGGGGGCGTCTAAACCTGGGGCGCGTGGGCCACATGTGGCACCTCAGCTGAGAGTGTTTAGTTTTAAATCACTGCAAATTAAAATTACATATACAATATAATTACATATTGTATAATTTGAACACCCCGTTCTCGCCTTTTGGCCGCTGTGATAAAGTTTGTACACCCCGTTCTCGCCTTTTGGCCGCTGTGATAAAGTTTGTACACCCCGTTCTCGCCTTTTGGCCGCTGTGATAAAGTTTGTACACCCCGTTCTCGTCTTTTGGTCGCTGTGATAAAGTTTGTACACCCCGTTCTCGCCTTTTGGCCGCTGTGATGAAGTTTGTACACCCCGTTCTCGCCTTTTGGCCGCTGTGATGAAGTTTGTACACCCCGTTCTCGCCTTTTGGCCGCTGTGATAAAGTTGGTACACCCCGTTCTCGCCTTTTGGCCGCTGTGATCAAGTTTGTACACCCCGTTCTCGCCTTTTGGCCACTGTGATAAAGTTTGTACACCCCGTTCTCGTCTTTTGGTCGCTGTGATAAAGTTTGTACACCCCGTTCTCGCCTTTTGGCCGCTGTGATGAAGTTTGTACACCCCGTTCTCGCCTTTTGGCCGCTGTGATGAAGTTTGTACACCCCGTTCTCGCCTTTTGGCCGCTGTGATAAAATTTGTACACCCCGTTCTCGCCTATTGGCCGCTGTGATAAAGTTTGTACACCCCGTTCTCGCCTTTTGGCCGCTGTGATAAAGTTGGTACACCCCGTTCTCGCCTTTTGGCCGCTGTGATGAAGTTTGTACACCCCGTTCTCGCCTTTTGGCCGCTGTGATGAAGTTTGTACACCCCGTTCTCGCCTTTTGGCCGCTGTGATAAAGTTTGTACACCCCGTTCTCGCCTTTTGGCCGCTGTGATAAAGTTTGTACACCCCGTTCTCGCCTTTTGGCCACTGTGATAAAGTTTGTACACCCCGTTCTCGCCTTTTGGCCACTGTGATAAAGTTGGTACACCCCGTTCTCGCCTTTTGGTCGCTGTGATAAAGTTTGTACACCCCGTTCTCACCTTCTCCCAGCGGCTTCAGGTTCAGCCATTCTGCGTCGGAGCGGCGGCTCAGCTGATGGTCCGACAGCTTCCTGCCGATGTTCCTCTCCTGCTGCTGCCTCCTCAGCTCCTGCAGGAAAACGACAGCGGGTATGAGGCGGTTCTGATGGGCGGTTCTGCTCGTCGGTTCTGATTGGCCGACTCATCTCACCTTCTGGTCTCTGTAGTGCTTGAACATGCCGATGCAATGCTCGATGATGAAGAGGAGGTAGATGCCGGCCAGCGCGGTCAGGCCCTTCCACACGCCGTCGAAGGCCGTGAACAGATCGGCGTCGGCGCCGGCGCCGTGCTGGCTGTGGTCGTGTTGGCCCCGAGACTGCAGAGAGAAGACCGGATGGATTACACGGCACTGGCGTTACTTTTTTATTTTTAGATGGAAAAAAATGACTGAAAAAGCTCCAGAAAATAAGCTTTTAAACATCCTGCAGGTTGTTCTGGAGTTTGGTCCAAATGACACCAATTTTAAATTATACCAATTAAAGACCATTTCAAACAGAAAAGTTTAAAAAAACACAACAGGAAGTCATAATTACGAGCTTTAAAGTGATAATCAAAACAATTAAAGTCATAATTACAAGTTTTAAATTAAAAATTAAAATGTTTTAAAATTTTAAAGCCATAATTATGAAAATAAGTCATAATTATGAGTTTTAAAGTCATTCTAAGGCATTTTAAAGTAGAATTATGAGAATAAAGTCAAAATCACAAAGTTACCAACACCAACTGACTAACATTTAGCGTTAGCTATTATTTAGCGATGCTAAGAACGTTAGTTGGTTTAAGCACCAAGTCAAAGATTAGCTCCACTATTAGCGGATTAGCTAAAAGCCTTTTATTTCCACTGAGCTGCTGTTTGGATCCAGTCTTTCTGCCCCAGAAGGTTTTCATTCCAGCCGGTTGTTCTGGGTTTTCGGGTCGGGCTGAACTCACATGAGGCAGCAGATGAAGCAGAGCGTCTCCGCTGAGCGTTCCCACCGCCAGCGCCACCAGGAAGGTGAGCAGGAACTTGAAGCAGGACTGCTTGAGGATGGGGACGAGAACGACCCCCAAAAGGGACAGCAGGCTGATGATGGTGATGGAGACGAAGCCCCAGAGCCACACCCACCCTGCACAGACACCCAATCAGAAAACATTCAGATGTTATCAATACAGCAACAAAATATGCAACATGTTCAACTCAGAAAACACTTTTTCATGCTAAATTATCGGATAAATAGACACATAAGCTCAACAACAGATATTTATTGTTTTCAATCTGTTATTTAGGTCATTAAATCATCAGATGACGCAATGTGCAACTCTACCAACATATAAAGCTCATTTATCAGATTAAAAGTCGGTTTTGAAAATTGCCCAGCTTTAAACAGGTATCTGGTCCGACAGATTTTCGGGTTTAAGAGCAACACAAAACGAAGGTTCTGGCTCCAGACTTTTGGATGTAAAAAAATAAAAAGTGAGTTAAAATGTGTAACATGTTAAAGTGCATGTAATTAATTTATTACAAATAATTTATTGGGTTCTACATTTATGTTTTGATAGAATATGACTCTTTATGCCTTTGTGTGAACTGAACGTGATTTTCTGGTTGGGGCAACGGTCCCCTGTGGCCCCCCCTCAGGGGGAGCCACTGCAGTGGAAGAAAGACAGACAGACGCAAAGAAAGAAAGAAAGAAAGAAAGAAAGAAAGAAAGAAAGAAAGAAAGAAAGAAAGAAAGAGAAAAAAAAGAAAGAGAGAAAGAGAAAAAAAAGAAAGAGAGAAAGAGAAAAAAAAGAAAGAAAGAAACAAAGAAAGAAAAAAGAAACAAAGAGACAAAGAAACAAAGAAAGAGACAAAGAAAGAAAGAAAGAAAGAAAGAAAGAAAGAAAGAAAGAAAGAGACAAAAAAAGAAAGAAAGAAAGAAAGAAAGAGACAAAAAAAGAAAGAAAGAAAGAAAGAAAGAAAGAGAAAAAAAAGAAAGAAAGAAACAAAGAAAGAAAGAAAAAAAGAAACAAAGAGACAAAGAAACAAAGAAAAAGACAAAAAAGAAAGAAAGAAAGAAAGAAAGAAAGAAAGAAAGAAAGAAAGAGACAAAGAAAGAAAGAAAGAGACAAAGAAAGAGAGAGAGAAAGAAAGAAAGAAAGAAAGAAAGAAAGAAAGAAAGAAAGAAAGAAAGAAAGAAAGAAAGAAAGAAAGAAAGAAAGAAAGAAACGCCTGTCGGCCGTTGCCATGCCGACCAAGTCCTGGGTGAGAAACGTTTGTGACCCTCTCCTCGGAGACGACCGAAAGTTTAATGCCGGATGAAACTGAACGTCACGGCGAGTCTGAGCTGGTTGCCATAGCGACGCTCCCATTCAGCCGAGGAACTGGGTTCGACTCGAACCTCAAACCCAAAGCAGTTAAACCATTTAAACCAGTTACTGCAGCAGTTTTACTGGTTCCCACTCGGCCCGACGTTTGTTCTGGATTCCCGTTACGTCCATCGGCTCAGAGGACGGGTGGGTTCTGGAGCTGCGCGCCGAGCCCCAGGCGGTTCAGCTGGAGCTCGTAAGCCCGACGGAGCGCTGCGGCCGTAAAAACCCGGCGCAGGAGTTCGTCCTTTAAAATCAGCTTTAAGCAAAAGTAAAACACTTTTCACAGACTGCAGCTCTGTCTGCATCAGCAAAGGGTTGTTCTCAGATTTAACTACAAACATTTTGTTGGGTGAGTTAAATTTTACCTAGAGGCTAAAAAATCTGAATCAGAGCTTAAAACCACAAAGTGTTAGAAAATAATGATTATTAAGTTTATATTTAATGTTACATTTAATGGCTGGAAATAACAATAAAAACACTGGAGACCGTTTTTGTTTACATTCCTGCTCTCCCATTCTTATTAAAAACAATAGAATAAATAATAGCACCATTTTTCTTAGTGTAGCATTAAGTCAGCATCTGATTGGCTGATCAGTTCTGCATGACGGCTCCTCCCCCGGGTTACAATAACTATGGGTTTTTCATTAGTTTAGTGTTGTTTTGAGACATTTTGTTCAATTAGTTGTAATTAGTTTTTAGTGTGTTTGCTGCTATTCATTAGATATTATTAGTTTAGTTTCACTTTAGTTTTTATTAGTACGGTAGTACTTTTCATACTTTGGTTAATTTTAATCAATTCCCACAAGTTTTTAAAGGGGCAGCATTATGTACTCTCCAGGTACATAGTGCCATTTGATAGCACAATAAAGTAACTATTTTAACTTCAGTTGTTAAAAAAAACACTATAAAAACAAATATGACTTAAAATAAATTTGACTTTGTAATTTAGCCTTGAAATTGGGACTCTGTCTCTTTAAAAACTCCCGCTGTGAACATTTAGCCTCATCATTCAGAGCCTGGCGGCAAGAAGAGAGAGAGCGAGCAAACAAAGAAAGCTAGAAGAAAAAGTAACAGAAAAAGAAAGAAAGAAGAAAAGAAAGAAAGAAGACGAGAAAAGGAAAACAGACAAAAAGAACAAATCGCGGGGAAAAAAAGGGAGAAAAGAAAAACAAAAAAGGAAAAAGGAAAGATTGAAAATAGAAAAGAGGAAAAGACAGAAAGAATAAAAGAAAATGAAAATGATGCAAGACCAAAAATTAAACTAAAGAAAAAGAAAAAAACAGAAGAAGAAACAAAAACAAAAAGAAAAAGAGGAAGAAAAGAAATAAAGGAAAAAGAAAGAAATAAAGAAAAAAGAAAGAAAGAAAGAAAAAAGATGGTGTTGTCAGTCTGAGCTGCAGTTTTCTGGATGTAAATATCGTGCAGACGGATCATTATGGAGGACAAACATCACAGATAACCTTCTCTCTCATGTTTTCCTGTTTTCCCGCGCCGTACAGGGAATCGGTTTCACAGCTCGCTGCGTTCCCATTTGTCGCTGTTGGAGCTTCGCCGCCCTGAGCGGCGGCTGTACATCAGCAGGGCGGTCTGCCGCCGCCGCAGCCGCCGCTCCCTCACGCTCACGCATCTCGTTACCTTAATGCAGGTGTGGCGCAGCAACAAAGGAGAGAAGACGGAGGCTTCTCTCCAATTACACAGAGAAATGGCCGACAGCGTCCTAATTGGCTCGGCAAAGAGAGGGTGTGAGCGGCGGCGGCGGCGGGGCTGGGGGGCTCCCCATGAAGGCCAGCAGGACGTAGATGAGAGGCAGCGCCGCAGCACTTCCTGATGTCTAGCGCCTCTAGTTTCCCTCTAATGAGGAGCCATCGCTGTCCTTTTGACTTGTTTTACCGTCATCATTTCCATTTTTATGACTATTGTGAGCGGCAGCGTGGGGCTCATGTGATGCAGGTTCCTCCGTGTTTAATAATTGAACTTTATTCCGTCCAGGAAGGAAAAAAACAAAAAAACAACGTCTTTAAAGTTCAAATTATTGCAGCTGAAATGGAGGAAGCGGGCTTTCTAGGCACTAATTCTCATTAAATTAGACTGAGGGAACATTTTATGACCTCTCCAATCACCAAGCTGCTCAAGGTTTACTTCACAACTTCCAGGATTATACCGGGAAACATCTCATTTAACACAACTGGGCTGCGTACGTTCTTAATATATTGCTTAATCAGGATAAGCGATTACTGGTTCTGGTCTTATCGGTATAAAATGTTTATTCTTTTATGGGTTTTATTTCTGGAACTTGTTACTCATTAACTGTGCAACGCTGCGCTTTCCTGCTTTAAAGGCTAATAAACGTAGCTGCAGAGAAGGTCACCACTCCGAGTCACTTTCCTTATATCTGCTCCTTCTGCCACAATGTAAACACAGAATCTGACATTACAGCTAAACCTTTTAATAACGGAGAAACTACAAGGACTGGAAATTTTATAAGAGCATTCAATGCCAAGAAGAGCTAACATGCTAAATGTAGCTAATTTTAGAATATAGGCTAATAATAGCATAGTTCAGCAGGTTAGAAAACATTAGCCTTGTAGCTAAGGACACTGGATATAAGCTGCAGTGTTGGACACAATAAGTTGCGATGCTATTAGTATTAGTGTTTTTACAGCTGACATACCAACCAACATTAGCATAGCTAATAATCTTTGCTATTGACACCAACTATGTTAGCATTTTAGAAAATGTTAGCATTTGGGCACCTTTTGTGACATACATAAAATCTCTGCCTTTATAACGCATAGACTGATGCGACTGACTCATCATGTCATCATGTGACTAAAATTTACAGAATAAACAGGTAAAATATTGTTGCCTTTTAGCTTCTCAATGCCGTCCTTCCCCCTCTCCCGTTTTTTAAATTATTGTTTTGTTAATGTATTCTTTTTTTACGTGTTTATACTTGTTTAGTCTCGTTTTTGTTATGTCAGTACGGTGATTTATGTTCGCTACGGGGAAAGGGAAAAAAAAAAATCGGAGAAGTCATTAAGTTTTGCAAAATATATGTAATATCAATGAATGTATGATCTCCTGATAAATAAAATAAAAAAGAAAATGCTAGCAGTAAGCCGATATGGTATTATTAGTGTTTATTTTCATAGCTAATATTTCTTGCAGGATAGCACAAGTATTTTTTTAAACGCTTGGCTGTTTTTAGAAGCAGCAGATCCAAATGGAAGAACAAAATGTGAATTTTGCCCAATAAATTCCCTTTAAATGTGAACCAATTTCAGGCCTAAATCAACAAATAATCCATAAGAATTTCTTCTGGATTTTTCAAGTTTAATTTTATACCTTTAGCACAGCGGACCATCCGACCAGCATTAAGCAGCTTCTTTACTCAGACTTATCGCCTCCACCTCCGCGGGCCGGATCGATGTTCGGCTCCTTACCAGAACTGATGGGCTGCAAGGCTTCCTGCTCCACCTCCATCTGATGGTAATGGCGGATGCAGACGCGGCTGTCTATCTGGTAGAGCAGGGCGGGGCACAGGTAGGTGAACTCGCTGGGGGAGATGACCGAGTCGGGATGCAGGCCGTAGTAGGTGAGGAGCTGAGTCAGGTTCAAACACTGAGCGGTGGAAAGAGTTCAAAAGTAAGAAAACTAACCACTACTTTAGTAATCTAATTCAATCGATTAATAGATTAGTTTGAACATTAGTGAAGCGTTCATCGTTTATCTTGCAAAATACCCTTAATAGAAATACTAAATATAGTTTTATTCATAACTGAAAAGCATTGATACATATTATACTGTACTGATGAATTATGCATCATTAAAATGATTTTTTTATGGAGAGTGACATCATTGGTAAGGAAATGCATCACGAAAGAATCAATTAATACTCCAGTTAACAATTAATCGATTACTAAATGAGTTGACGATTATTTGAATAATACGATTAATCACGATCAATTCGACTAATCATGGTCAATCATGATTAATCAACTAATTTTAGTAATCGATTTAATACTCCAGTTAACAACTAACTAAATGAGTTGATTATTTCAATAAGTTAATCACAATTTATTTGATTATAATCAAGCATTTCAGTGATTTGATTATTTGATTTGATTTTCTTAATCATCAATTAATCATGATAATTCATGATTAATCACAATTAATCAAGTTAATTATTTAATTAATTATGATTAATTTGATTAAATTAGTTGACAATTATCAACTAATTGTATTATTTTCAATAATATTTCAATAATTTGATTATTTAATTTGATTATTTTAATAATCGACCAATCACGATTAGTGATGTTTAATCTGATTAATCGTTTCAGCCCTAAATACCTGAATCACATTAGCTAACGTTTTAGGGAATAGAAAGACAAAAACAGGAGCATAAAAAATAATTTCTGAATAATTAATGATCAATTAACCAATCAGGGTGAGGTCCTACCTCCTCATGCTGGTGTCTCATTCCACCTGGATGCTCTGTAAGCACTGGTGAGGCTGCAACCACAGCAGCCACACCTGGAGCCTCTCTCTTGTCTTTATGAGGGTGAGCATGGTCGTGGTCATGACCACCATCATGGCCGTGGTCGTGGTCATGACCACCATCATGGCCGTGTTCGTGGTCATGGCTGTGTTCGTGGTCATGGCCGTGTTCGTGGTCATGACCCCCAGGTTGGGGTGTTTCAGGTGTGGGTAACTTGCTGGGTCTCCGCTGACCTCTGACCTTTCCAGGCCTCCTGGTCCTCCTGGCTGGATTCTGCGTCGGACCGACCGGCGGCTCCAGCTGTCCATCGGTGTGATTGTGTCGGTCATGGCTGTGGTTTCTGTGGCCCTGATGCACAGAGGTGAGATGTTTGCGGCTGCTCTGTACCTCTGTTTTCTGCTGTGGGTGGTCGTCATCATGTGTATCATGATCAGAATGTTCCTGGTTCCCACTCGGCTCACCAGGAGGCGGACTGGAAGCAGTGGTGTGGCTGCATCGTGTGGGAACCTCCTGCGTTTGTGGAGGACGGGGCTTGTGGTCATGATGGTCATGACTGTGATCATGATGGTCATGAGTGTGATGATCATGATTGTGGTCGTGATGGTCATGATTGTGGTCGTCGCTAGAGGATGAGTGTGAGTGAAGCCCTTCCTGAACGTCCAGCAGGTCAAGGTGGGCTACATGGTCATGACCCAGATCCTCATGATCCACGCCTACCAACTTCACCTCCCCTAAACCCAGACTCATCAGGAGACTCTGGAAACCATGGAAGTCTAATCGGTCTTTCTGTCCGTAGCGCCTGAACAGCTGCTGGATGTAGAAACGCTGCTCTTCCTCTAGAGGTCCCCCTTCTTGAGCGTTGGACTCGGTGGTGGCTCGGACATACGGAGCCTCAGAGATCTGCAGGTCGATGTGCTGATGTCCGGCGGTTGAGTGGTCATGTCCGTCCGCGTGGCAATGGTTGCAGTGATGGAAGATGAAGGTGAGAACGCACAGGAAGCAGAATTTGGTGTGTACGTGCACTCGCATTGTGTCCTCGTTATTGGTCCCCTGCAACAAAAAACAGAGTCACTTAATGGCCACAGTAGCACCAAACGAGGCAAAACTGAAGTTAAATTCAGAGGCAATAACTCACTAAGACACCAATAAGCTAAAACACTAACTCCTTATGCAGGGACAGACATGATGATGTAATGATTCACACCAAAACAGTGAACTACGGAGCTACAGACTCACTGGAGCACAGAAAACTGATCCAGTGAGTCTCTCACCGTGTCACATCGTCCGGTAGACTCGGTTCAACTAGGGACCAAAGTTGCAACATTTGTTACATTTTCAGCTGCTTGCTTCTCTTTCGCAATGAACTGAGAAAAACCAACCAAACATTTTGAAAAACCTGTTCCCCTCCTCACCTGTGGGGGCGCTGCACCAAGAACCACTGAAGGAAATGACAGTCTGAAGAAAACACTGAGTGAAACTTTCTTCACAAAATGTAATAAAAAATAAATTAGTAAGATTTTAGCGATTGTCTTTGGTAAAAAAAAATCGCGAGCCATGTCTTAAGCTAGCGCTCGACATGAGCATTTTGGGTTGCATTTACCCAGAATGCCTTGAGCCATAGTCCCCTTTCTACAATGACGTATTAGCGCCAGCGTAGATGGGGAAAACGTCCATTAAAAAACTCAGAATATTTTTATATTAATCTGAGAAATTTTCAAGAATAAAAGGAGAAATGTTCAGGGTTTTAAAAGTAAAAAATGTTAAGCTTTTGAAATAAACTCCAAATTTCCAAGCTTTTTCTATAAAATGTCTGAGCTTACAAATTTCTGTTTATTCTAGCAATTTTATTTTGACTTTTCAAATTCAAATTTCCAAGATTACCTAAAAATTTCCGAGTTCTTTTCTTAGCAAATTTCCAGCTTTTGGAGCTAAGAAATTCCAGATTTTTTTTCTGGGAAATTTCTGAGTTTTTTGTCAGAAATTTCCTACTCATTCTTTGTTTTTCTCTCTGCAATGGCCCCAACATGCTGTCACAGCTTTCCGCTTTTGGAGCGTTCACACACTCATTCAAACCGCACCAGAGTTCACTTCAACCAAACATACGCCGTGGTTTATAGAGACGGACCAGAGTTCACTTATTTGGTCCGATTACGAGTTCACACCGGACTTCCTAGACAAACAAACTGGACTTGGAGTAAAGCAGAGCAAACATGGCTGACTCACCAAACTATTACTCACTGATGTAGCTGCTCAATGAATCGCTGACACGCTAACTCAGTAATAAACCGCCTCCCTGACAAAGTGACTCGCTGAAACACTGACACACTAATGCAGTGACACACTGATCCAGTGCTGCACTTAACCACCGACGCTCTGCAGGATGACGAGTCTCCAAAGCAAAATTTAATGGATCCAGCAGGAGAATTAAGATAACAAGCTTGTAGACAAACAGTACTTTCAAAGCTGCAGCGCCTCTCATGTTGGAATAACAGATTCAACGTTCTGCAGCCCAACAAACTCCACAGAGGATTGAGAAACAAATTGCTTGTTTTCTCCCACTTTAAAAAGCCTGAAGCAGCGATATGATTCCAGTCAAATGATCCTCATAAGGTCTCTGCCGAGGCCCGTGGGTGGCTGCAGCGTGGAGACAGGCAAATAAAGGGAGGTCAGATGAAGACGAGGTGAGGCAGCACACACACACACACACACACACACACACACACACACACACACACACACACACACACACACACACACACACACACACACACACACACACTTTTTTAGCCGCCAGCTTGTTAACTAAAGTTTATCACAGAGCTCTCCTGCCTCAGGACTGTTGAAAACAAAGAGGAAAGCGTTTCATCCTCATCTCACAGTCAAGTTTCAACACCAAACTAGACCATCAATATTTAGCAGTATCGATTTCTCACTCTACGCAAACCAACAAATAAATCTGAATCTGGACAAACATACAGAAACCAAACACGAGCAACAACATCACGACCCTTCATCACATGCAACAATGCAGTAGGGAGGCTAGGGCACGTCACCAGCGGCCATCTCTGTGTTTGTCTTAGAAAAACATGAAATTTGAAAATGTAAAACTTTCTAAGACCTGCATCTCCACAGGAAAACATGAACTTCATCCAACTGGTGATAAATTTCCACTTAACCATGACAGATGCAAAAAAAAGCTAGCTAGCTAGCAAAGGTATGTTAGCATTGAGTTAGCGGTAGCCTCAACCATCTAAAGTTACAGAACGCAGTGAAGAAGTCTGAATGTGGCTTAAACTTTTGCCTGATAAACATTTTTTTCTACAAAGGAAAAAAAAAAAACTGGCCACACCAGACCTGTGGTTCTGATTGTCGCAATAAAAAACAAATTAATTGCAAATAAATGAAATCAAGTTAAATCATTTACATTTGCCTGATTTATCCTTTCTCTCTTTTCTCTCTTTCAACCAAAAACTGGACGATAAAAGTGTTCAGTTTGCTGCTTTGGTCTTTTTTTTTTTGAAAGACAAACTTCATTTTCAGAGACTAAATGATTAATTTTTGTTGTTGTTTCTGTTGTTTTGTTCGTTTATTTTGGAAATGTAAATTGTCCTCCAGTTACAGTGTTAAATGTTCACTAGAATTAAAAGTTTATTGATCTTTAAGAGGTTGGACTTACATTATCACACCATTAAACAACTTGATAAAATTCTCAGAAAAACAGTATCGTTTCTGGGACAATGTATCATCCAGCAAAGTTTGTTATTGTGACAGACCTGGATGTGAACATTTATACATATTACTTACATTTTTAAATAGTTTTTCATGCCCTAAAGTGTGTTTTCACATTGTGCCATTTTCCACATATGTGCTCAACTTGGTCTAATAAAAGTCTATAAGGTAAATATGTGGTGCGAATACATTCTGGTGTTGCTGTAAAATTCACTTAGTGCAGAAGAACAACTAACATCAGCCAGTGAATATACATGAGCGTTTCATTCCCATCAACAGGGCAGGAAACAGCCCGTTACCGTGGAAACGGCCGCCCTGTTGACTGATCATTGACCCGATTAAATCAAAGCTGATCAGATCATCAAGGACTTCCTTCCTCTCCGCAGTTCGACTTTTTTTAAAACAAAGTTCACATTAAATACAGAGATTTTCTGATAATTATTCTCACATTGATCAGCTTCAAAAGATTTGATCTGGTTCAAATATTTAAAAATAAAAACTTTAGTTTTTAGAAACAAACCTAATTGTGATTAAAATAAAATGTGACGGACCTACCTGAACCCCAGGAATGAGTGAAACTCACTCCGACCAACAGCAGATCTCAGCTGCAGGAACACAGGAGCGTCTTCACCGCTGCAGACAGCTCTGTGTTTATAGACCAGTCGGCACTGACCTTTGAACCCAACCAGGGCCTATTTTTAAGAACACACCCTCCTATCAGCAGCCTGCAGCCACTTCCTGACACGACTCTTTGTTGTAGAGTTTGGTATTTAATGAACAAGAAAATCTTTATTCACTCCCGAGTTCAACTGGTTTGACTCTAACATATTATTCAGCAGCAGTTTTACAGCGTTTTAACTCGCTTTTTGCTAACTGAGATGGAAGTTAAGAGATGCAATCACCACGACGACACCGAGGGGAGATTAAGACGAGACAATATTCCCGTCATCAGCCTGTCAACAGAAACAAGCAAGAAAACCACAAAGGACTTTCTGCAAAGATCAATTAATTAAATTAAAATTAGCTCAAATTTTACTTATTATTCCAGGTTGTGTTTTTTTTTTTTCTGTTGAATTTATTACTTTCTTTGGTTGTTGTTTTATTTTTTCTAGTTCAAACATTAAGTGTTCTTTAGAAAATTCAAGTTTATTGGTCTCAACATTATCAATATATTACTTTAAAATGATCTCAAAACAACAACAGCACTGCAGATTAATTACCACACGAATAAAGTTAAAATTCTGCTCATTTTGTTAGAGGAAAGTTTTTTCAGCGTTGCTTCTAGGAAGGCTGGGGTTCCTTCACAGAAGCAGAAAAACAGCAGCTCTGACCTCTAAGCTGCTTCATATGATTCTCACACGGTGAAAACATCCCTCCCATCTCCGCAGCAGGCGGCTGTCTGCAGGGAGCGCGCTGAGGAACGCAGCCAAACTCTGAGAAAACGCACAACTAGGGAGCGCCGCACGCAAACACACCAAAAAAAACAAAACAAAAAAAACGCACAACTCAGGGAGCGCCGCACGCAAACACACCAAAAAACAACAAAACAAAAAAAAACGCACAACTAGGGAGCGCCGCACGCAAACACACCAAAAAACAACAAAACAAAAACGCACAACTCAGGGAGCGCCGCACGCAAACACACCAAAAAACAACAAAACAAAAAAAACGCACAACTCAGGGAGCGCCGCACGCAAACACACCAAAAACAACAAAACAAAAAAAACGCACAACTCAGGGAGCGCCGCACGCAAACACACCAAAAAAAAACAAAACAAAAAAAAAAAACGCACAACTAGGGAGCGCCGCACGCAAACACACCAAAAAACAACAAAACAAAAAAAAACGCACAACTCAGGGAGCGCCGCACGCAAACACACCAAAAAACAAAAAAAAAACAAAAAAACGCACAACTCAGGGAGCGCCGCACGCAAACACACCAAAAAACAACAAAACAAAAAAAACGCACAACTCAGGGAGCGCCGCACGCAAACACACCAAAAAAAAAACAAAACAAAAAAAAAAAAACGCACAACTAGGGAGCGCCGCACGCAAACACACCAAAAAACAACAAAACAAAAAAAACACACAACTAGGGAGCACCGCACGCAAACACACACCAAAAAAACAACATTCAATGAACTAAAGATATGTCCTGGAAGCCGAGGTGTCCGACTCGACTCGGGGCCCTGAATGTTTTAGGTGCGCCCCTGTTTCAGCCGAATTAGCCTGTCGGTTTGTGGAAACAGCAAATCATCCAGAGGAATCGTTACGCCGCATCGTGACTCTGGACTCTGCCGCTCTGGAAGAAGTTATAAATTATCAGCCAAGGAAACTCGCATCACTTCCCGTCGGCGTAAATCTGACTTCCTTCCTCCTCATCTTCATCCTGCACCGACTCTTCATCACAAATCAGGAGCTGAAACCCTCAGCACAAGATTCATGTCTTACTAAAACATGAGAGGGAATTTTGATGTTAATCATTATCTTTTACTTTTGTGGATGATTTACATCGGCAGAGTGCTAGAGCCACACTAAGAAATAATAAAAATACAAGAATAAAAAGATTTAAGACTGCAAGAATAAAGTAATAATATTATGACAATAAACTAATATGAGAATTAAACCATAATAATACAAGAATAAAGATGTAATATTACGAGAATAAAATCATAATGCCACAATTTTATTCGGATATTATTTAGACTTTATTCTTGAAACATTTACTTTATGTTCGTTATATATTTTTTATTTTTCTATTAGGCCCCAATACTCCGTTGCACTTTCATTATTTTTTTGCATTTGGATATAAAAATAAAAAAAGCTTTCTTGTCTTGTCAAGATTTAAACAAAGTAAAGTAAAAAAGGAGTAAAAATTTGCTGCTATTTCATTCTGTTAATAAAATAACTTTGGTTAAATCAACAATTCAAGTTGGAATAAACAGGAGAAACTATCCGAGACCTTCCCAGTTTCTATAAGTAACGATTAAAGTTGGAGTTTGTGATCCACATAAACCCGACGCCTGCGTGGTAGAAGGGACAGACAACAGTTTGCATCGCTGAGAAAATGTCAGAGGAGTGTTTTTTCTTAGAAAGGGCCGAAGGGAGGGCAGATGCCGGCCGCCACATGGACCCAACTCCTAACAGATGGTCTAGAAATCTGCAAAGACTGCAATCTGCTGACGAAAGACGAAGTTCAGGAGAGCAACAAGCAGGAGTCGTCTGACTCGAGTTCAACAATAATCACAGCAAGTTGGAAAATTACATCTCTGAACAGACATGATGTTGCTGCATGTGATTATCCACAGATGATTGAAGGTTGAGCTGACGAGCTGCTGCGAAACACACAAAGTCAGCGGTTCTCCATCACCTTGTCTGCTCAGAACAGCAATTAGTGGATCTCCAACAACTACTGATCTGCTTGAATCTGTTTTTACCTCAATAAAAACAGATTCGCTGAAGGAGATGCAAGTTTTCAGGCTCGGCGGTAGGAGGGCGAGGGCACTTCACCAGCAGCCACGTTTTTGTCTTAACAAATGTTAAGAAACTTAAAAAGTAACTCATATGTAAGACTTTCTAACACCCGTATCTCCACAGAAATATACAAACTTCGTCCATCCAACCGGCGATAAATTTCCACTTTCCCATGACAGACAAAGCTATCTAGTTAGCTAGCACAAGTATGTTAGCAATGAGTTAGCGATAGCCTCAAACGTCTCAAGTCACAGAACGCAATGAAGAAGTTTGACAGACTCAAACTGTTGCCTGACGGAAACGTCCCACGAAGGAAAAAAAAAACTGAATATAAAACAAAATTTAAGGCCTTTGAGCCGCCCTGTGGCAGCAGCTAGCAATAAATCACGTCACGTCAACCATCTGTATCCCAAAGTTGCAGCACAGACCTAAAGTACAATGGACCCCCAAAATTATTTGCAAGTCGTTGGGTAGAAATTACACCTTTTGAAGTTGGAACACCAAGACACGCGAGAAATGCCATTTCATTGGCTGGCGTTCGCAAAGCAGCCAATTCAGAAGCGCCGTTAATTTCCTTGCCACTGATTGGCTGAAACCCACAAGTGTGAGAATAGGAAAGACCATTGATGTTAGCTTCAGAGGTAGCTAAGACGGTTTCCACCGTGCACACTAATGATTATTAAGGTATATTTTGTGTTTGAATTGTCAGAATAGATGGAGACACAAGCATTCACAGATTCCAGCTATTAGTGGGCGAATACCGTTGAAGGTTTTCTTTTTGTGATGGCCTGGTCAAGACTAGTCCCAATGCCACAGCAGAGATCTCAAAAGTTAGCACATAATGTGTTGACATCCAACTCTTTGACTTGGTACCAAAGATCGATCGATCTGTCTGTGGACAGCCAGGCTAGAGACAGACGTCCAACTGGTGTATCGCAACTACAACAAACACAGGAAGACTCGAGGAATCCCTCTGGGTTGGCTTTTATTGAAGTACCAATCCTTAGACGTCCCTATAATATCAAATGCCACACCAGGTCCAGGGTTCCTGCTCCGAGTTTAAAGGTTCTCAGCTCTCAGACAGAGATCTGCGGTGTAACATGTCGTTAGACGGCTGTGTGAAGTCCCAGCTGCAGGGCTGATGCTCTGTGGCCTGGAAACACGTTCATGACAGCACACAACAGCTTAAGACCACAGGACACAACGACCACAAGAGTTACCTTGAGCAGATCCAACGTAGACGCAAACTTCTAGCACGCTGGAGCACAGCGAATGTGACGCTTACCTCTAATCAGGAGAAAGAAGAAGTGAAGCTAAACCTGAGTGAGCGATCAGGGCAGACTCCCTAACAGGTTGGACGTCTGGAGGGTGAAATCATCTGCAGAGGGAGGCGGGCTGAGCAGAAACCACCTGATCAGACTCTCATCAGGCTCAAGCAGTTTCAGCGCTTACTGCGCATTTTTGTGTTTTACCCAAATGTTAACAATGTGGGAACATTTCAACCAACTTATTCACAAGAACAGACTTTCCTGGAAACCACTTCAACTTGTTTTCTTTCCACACCTCTCACCATCAGAGCACATGGAGCTTAACAATTTAGGACTAGTCAAACAGAGTCTATTGAAACATATGGATGAGCCTGAAGATCCAACTTTAGCTGTTAGTACTAAGTGGTATTAAGTCAATAAAACATTGGTCCATCCTTTGGGTGTAAAGCAAGGCAAGGCAAGTTTAGTTGTACAGCAGCACATTTCAGCAACCACTTCATTCAAAGTGCTGATGAAAACATAAGAGCACACTGTAGAGGTTAATAAAGAAAAGGAAAGTCTGACTACAAACTGAAATTATTGATGTTACTGTTATTAATCATCTAAAAGATTTCAGTGTTTCGGCTGTTTTGCAGTTTTCTGGACATATATTCCTGGTTTGATGTGCATAGCAGCTGAATGCTGCTTCTCCTCCATGTTTGGTTCTGGTTCTGATGCGGAGCAGAACCAGAAGACCTGAGAGGTCTGGATGCAACAGCAGCAGATCTTTAATGTATTTTACTGCTCAAAAAAATAAAGGGAACACTTAAACAACACAATATAACTCCAAGTAAATCAAACTTCTGTGAAATCAAACTGTCCACCGAGGAAGCAACACTGATTGACCCGACGAGGGTCCCTGTTGTCAATCAGTGTTGCTTCCTAAGTGGACAGTTTGATTTCACAGAAAATTGACTTACTTGGAGTTATATTGTGTTGTTTAAGTGTTCCCTTTATTTTTTTGAGCAGTGTATTTTACTGCTAAGCCGTTCAGTGATTTAAAAAACAGAAGTATTTTAAAGTCTATTTTCCAGTCTGTAGAGAGACTGTTGCAGTAATCAATGTAATAAATAAATAAATCATCACCCCCACTCTTGATTGTTCCTCTTTATGTATAAAAATAATTACTTCAATTTCCTTCTGTTCAGCTGAAGAAAGTCATAGCACATCCATGCTTTGACTGGCTTAACACTGTCGCCAGGTGACTTTGTAATGTAAAGCTGCCCATCATCTGCATAGCTATGGTCATCTCATCATGTGTTACAATCTGAGTATGTAAATAGAAGTGGCCCCAATATGGGGCCTTGTGGAACTCCAAATGAGATTTTTGTCAACTTCAGTGCAGACACAAACACCCAACAAAGACCAGAACAAACATTCACTTCCTAATATTTGTGTATTTTCCAGACATCAGAATACGAAGGCCGTTTCTAAATAAAAACAGAACATGGCTGCTGCAGCGATCTCGACTTTAGCTCAAAATAAAACAGGTTGACTCACCTGAAGCTGCTTCTGCTGCAGGCAGCCATCTAAAGCCGAATCAGTGGCTTTGACCTGACCATTTGGAGTACCACCCCATAAAGCCTCACAGATATAAATATCACACTGCCTCATTGTGCAGCTGCATAAATGACTGTCTCATAAGCAGCATTAGTGTGGGATGGTGTTACATGGAGAGCAGATTGGGACCATTAGCAGCAGAACAACAAATACACCAAACAGCTCTGTTAGCAGTGAGTTCATTAGGAACCAGCTGCTGTCGCCAACACTGGTTTTAAACTGGGTTTTACTCATTAAAATACAGGTTTAAACCAGATGCTAAGGCAACAGTAGCTTTAATTTGTCAAAGTTTTGTTTTCCTTTTCAAACACGGTGAACATTTGAGTATTTTTTGTTAATATGTTGGATCTTACATCATAGTATGTTGACGTCAACATTCCACAGAGGCCGCTGTAAGTCTGCTGCTTGAAAAGATTAAACAATCACTTGACAAGGGACAAATTACTGGTGCAGTTTTTCTTGATTTGAAAAAGGCCTTTGATACAGTGAATCACAATTTACTGATCTCAAGGCTTTCATCATTTAATTTCTCAGAACGGTCATCGTCTTGGTTTAAATCATATTTGGAAGATCGTGAACAATGTGTCGTCATTAATAACAGTAAATCTGTCTTCTGCAAAATGGTAACAGGGATTCCACAAGGCACCATCTTAGGTCCAGTCCTTTTTAGTTTGTATGTTAATAGTCTTCCTGAAATGTGTCCTGAAGTCAATCTGCCAATGTATGCTGATGACACCGTTGTTTATACATCGGACAAAAGCGGTATTGTTGTCGGTGAAGAACTTCAGAACAGTCTGCAGAGATTACCAACATGGCTAAAGGATTCTTGCTCAACTCTCAATACAAAGAAAACAAAGTGCATTTGCTTTTCAATCAAGAAAACATCATTGCAGTCCTTGAATATTCAGATCAATGGGGACCCTTTTGAACAAGTATCACAAGAAACATATTTAGGAATAATTCTGGATGCTCAGTTAAATTTTAGGAGCCATGTTGATAAAATCTGCAAAACTGTTAGATCGAATATAAATTGTTTTAAAATTATTAGACATTGTTTGACACGTCACTGTGCAGAGATGTTTTTGAACTCACTGATCCTCACATTTTACCTACGGAGCTCCTTTCTGGTCTCAGATTAATCAAACTACTCAAACCATTAGCAAGTCTCTATAATCGGGCCTTAAAGGTTTTATATCAAAAGCCGATTAGATTCCATCACCGTCACATTTTGGCTAAATTTGGCATTTTGGATTTTACAAATTTTCTAAATTATAATGTATTAAAATTGATTTTTAAGTGTTTAAATGGACTTAAGCGACTGCATACATACAGAGACTGCAGGGCAGCAGCAGATCTACCAGAGCGGCTTTGGATGGAAATTGTAAGGTCTCCTTTTGAAGAACCACTTTTGCTCAAAGTGCTCCGTCTCTGCAGTTTGGACTCACTTCCTGTTCCTTTAAAGTCTGTTAGCAGTTTTAGTACGTTCAAAAATCAACAAAACTGGTTATGTCAAAAACAGAACTGTACACATTTTTGATGTTTTACATTTCTCTGTTTGTATACATTATGTTGTGCTATTTTAATGATTATCACTTCAATTTTTAGAGTTACTTTTTAAAAATCCCAACTAGAGACAAGTGCTGCGAATCAGCTGTTGCTATGCTACCATGATGCTAACATGGGATGATGTTTTATTCAGTTTGTCTATGTTGATGTGTGTCTGTCCCTATCAAATAAACTTTATAATAATAAACTCTTATTTTCAGGAAACAGGAGAGTTTTGGTCAAACAAGGACCCAAAATCATTAGACTGTCTCTAGTTCCATCGGTTAATCAGGTTTTCAAAAGTAACCGGTTTTACAACCTTCACACTATTTTAGCTCTTTTAAATTGGACACCTCTTTCAGCTGGTCAGCTGGCTGAAAGATGGTCGCTACACTTTTATCTTGCTCTCCGAATGAGAAAACCCATAAAACAAATAGACTGTCAGGATGTGAAAACTAAAAGAGCGCCATCTATCCCTCTGATGAAGATATCACTATTCAACACTGCATCAGGAAATCAAGAATTTATTTATTTTGATCAAATCTCTGTATAAAAAAATCAAGAAACAATAAACAAATGCTATAAACAAAAAAGGCAGAAGTAGAAATTTTAGTTATTTTTTTGCTTAAATGACAAAAATTCTATTTTCACTTAAGATCATTATAATTTCATATCTGGCTCAATTCTGATAAATTCTCCAATATCTGATCATATTGCTGCAATCAATAAGCAAAAAGCACCACGGAACCGTCTGGGAAGCTGTTCTATACCCACATATCTATTTTTAATCAGTTTACCGTGAGCCAAATGTGGAGCCACAGCAAACAGGAGTGTGAGCGCAACAGATGAACTCACAGGGTCCCATCTGTGTTTGCTGAACCCAGATGCTGGTTCCCAGCGCTTCCAGCACTCCCAGTCACAGCGTCGTACTTGTTAAGATTTATGTATTGGAAAATGAGGCATTTTCCTGCTTTACAAAGGAATCTCTAATTCATTCAGGCCTGTAGGTGTTTATAACTGAGGCAGTAAATTAACACTGTACGGTGTTAATTTACGTGACTGTACGGTTACTTCATGTCACGTCAAACCGTTTCATCCTGTAACAAAACTCTGTTTTAATAAATCAAAATATCAGTTTCTATTGGGATTTATAGGAATTTGTCAAATCAAAGGAAATAATCCCGACTTTTCTTCTGTTTGTTGTTTGACATTTTATTAAGGCCAATAAATTTCTGCCAAAATACTCAGAAATTCTGAGATTAATCTCAGAAATTTTCTATTGGTTTCAAAAAGTCAAACACTTGCAATTTTTTTCAAGTAAATATGTGAAATTAATCTCAAGATTTTTCTTGAAACTTTCTGATTTTTGGAAATCAGAAATTTTCATGTTTTGTCCTAAAAAATGTCTGAACTTAATCTAAAAAGTAACTCATTTTTCCAGCTGCAATGGCTCTGCTATCCGGTTGTACTTTTTTTCTACCCCTAAATTAACACAAAAACTTTGTGTTCCCACTGGGAAACAAATAAACTGTTGAAAGCAAAAGTGTGTTAAGGTTTGAATCTGAATTGATAAATTACAAACTTGTGTATTTCTATATTAATTTTATTCTGTGTTCTTGCAGGAATGTCTATTTTTGTTGATAACCATTTACCGTCTTCCTACATAAAGATCCCAGCCTTCAGTTCTCTGTTCTCCTCTTTAATTATTGTAATATTAATTGAATATAAGAGATTAAACTGCAGTCTAATCTAAAATATATTGTAAACCACAGAAAAAGAAAGCAAAAGTTATCAAAATGCTAATCTATCTTGCTATTTTGCAATGCAATTTTTTAGCCTAAATTTGTTCACCAAATGTTATATTTACTTCATTTTAACTCAGATTTGAAGCATGTTTTTTTTATTTTTTTGCTTTGGCATGATGTGAAACCTCAGAATGTAAATGAATTATTAGTGTGTATATTTGATTAATAGGGAGCAGTCTGCCCTTGTAAAGTTTACGGCTGTGGAGATTCCTGCCAAGGCAGTAATAATAACAACATCTGCAGTTCGAGGTGAATGTGACAGAGTGTAAAAATGCTTTTAGTGGCCAGAATAACTAGAGGAAAACTAAATTAATTCAGCTAATTGAGGACTTTAATGTTGTTTTCTAGAGTCCATGAAGAGAAACTGTCCTCTGATCTGGGGTGAGGTTGGCGAATGTGGATGTTTTCTCCCGCTTTTTTCCACCCAAAATGGTCAGTTTTGTGTTTTTTGGGGGGGTTTTGGGGGGAGTGACGGTAAAGGGGGTTTACATGAAAACTTTTAAGATATTTTAATGAAGTAGTTACAATTTTGCTAGTAAAGTCTCCGGTAACACTTTATTTGAAGGGGGGTGAATAAGACTGTCATAAACATGTCATAACACCTGTCATAAACATGTCATAACACCTGTCATAAACATGTCATAACACCTGTCATAAACATGTCATAACACCTGTCATAAACATGTTATAACACATGTCATGAACATGTTATAACACCTGTCATGAACATGAATAAGCCTTCATGAATATTTATGACTGTTGTCATGAAGCGTCATTCGGTAAATTATGACAATTTTAATACAAAGTTGACATTATTGAAAATGTCTGTTATGACAACTTGACATTAACCAATAAATCATTACTGTTTAAACTTTACCTTTAATAACATAAAGTTACCTAATTTTTAAAGTGCAATCAGTAATACTTTTATTACAAATTTATATCAGTAATGATTTATTGGTTAATGTCAAGTTGTCATCAACTTTGTATTAAAAGTGTCATAATTTACCGAATGACGCTTTATGACAACAGTCATAAATATTCATGAAGGCTTATTCATGTTTATAACAGGTGTTATGACATGTGTTATGACATGTTTAGGACAGTCTTATTCACCCCCCTTCAAATAAAGTGTTACCAACTCTCCCAAAACCCTGTTCTAAAATCTTCAGAACCACTTAACAGATTCAGATTAATATAAATATTAATTTCAAACCTTAAATGTAGCATTTTAACCATGTATAGATCATAAACTAGTTTCTATTTCTTGTTTTTAAAAACATTTACAGTTCCATGTTATATAATAATTTCTTTCTGGAAACAGAAAAGTTTAAATAAATCATAAAAAGATAAAAATGAATTATATGAAATTATAGTATTCCCATTGTATCCTCTTTAGAAATGGCAATAGTAATAACTGTAGTCATTTTAGATGAAATATGTCACGTCTTCCATCAATCATAATGGGCAAGCATCATATCCCCTACTTCAACATCTCTAACCGTACAGCCAGGAGAATCAAAAAGGAGTGGCAAAAGCAAATGAAGTGGATTAGCAGTGCTTGCCAATAACTAATTGTGTCAAAGATGAAGAAGACGACAGGAAGTAGTAAGAGTGTGGTGGTTTAATTTTAATCAGATTTTAATTGTTTCTTATTTAATGGAAACAGTGAATTTGTGAAATTGTCTTTTTTTTTTGACAAAGTTTGCTCACGTTTGCACCAAGACCCTCTGGTCCACTTGGCATTCACTGCACATTCAAACTGCACCAGAATTCACTTCAACCAAACCAAATCGAGGCTTGTAGACAAACAAGAGTTCAACTTTTTTGATTCGATTACGTATTCACGCCTCCCCAACTGAACCAGACTTTCCAGACAAATGGACTATAGCTGGATTAAAGTGGACTAAACAGAGCTGGTGTGAATGCACCATAAATTTCTCTGGGTGATAATTACCAAAACCAATAATGCGAACTAGGGCTGAAACGATTCCTCGAGTGATTCGAGAACCTCGATTATTAAAATTCCTCGAGGAAAATTGACCTGCCTCGAAGCTTCGTTAATTTATGTTTTATCATTTAGCACACTGTGTTTCAGCCGGAACATTATTTGCGTTGCGCGGAGCTCTGACTTCCGCCTCTGAGTTGTTGACGGAAGCTACGTGTTAGCGGCATAACGTCCAATCTTCAAGTTCGGCCCGCGGGGATTTTACTGATTGGTGATAATTCCGGGTTTTCATCGTTTTTGTGGGACCAATAAACATCCTTAAAATGACCGGCGCGATGCCGGGAGTTCGGCAGCCTTTCTGCTCCGGAGCTGCTGGTTGAACGGCGGGAAGAAGCTGAGGAGGATTTACAGGTGAGCAGAGAGACTGAACACGGCGGGCGGCTGAGGGTTGATGCTTACAGGGTAAGAGCAGCTTTACGGACGAACCGCACAATAAACTTATATCATCTCGGTCTGAACAAACGGGAGGCGGAACATGGCTGGTAGATGAGTTTCTGAACGGAGGAGCCGTAAATATCCCGTATTTCTCCCCCGGTCTACAAAAAAGTAACTGGTAGGGAAGCACAAATGTGGAAAAAATAGACTGATGTTGATATCCGATAGTAACACTGGTGTTATGGAAGATTTACCAATATTTTATTTCATAATTGTTTTTATCCGATTACTCGATTAATCGTAAGAAAAATCTATAGATTACTCGATTTCTAAAATAATTGTTTACAACAGCCCTAATGCGAACTGTAGCATAAATCTACAGGAACTGAAATCGATGCTAAAGTGAGATAAGGCAGTTTTCCCTCCACACAGCACAGTCTCATTTACACAAGACGTTTCATTTTTAAATACGAATCCACTCCTCCTGAAACAACACAGATCTATTATTCAAAGCTTGGTGGCATTTCAGAACAAGGAACAGGCTTTACTCATGTAAGGAGAGCTGTCAGTAAGCAGGCACTGATGCAAGTTTGGTGTTGGAGGTTTGAAACGTGTAAAACTCCAGGTTCGGTTGCCTTGTCAGACGCCTTAGCAGGAAGTGAGTGAGAACTGAAGCAAACCTTCAGCTCATCCATTTTACATCAGTGGAAAGCTGCAAGCAGAGCCCAACTCCTGCAAGTTCAGAGGAAACTCAGCAAAGCATGGTGTGAGGAAAGATTTGAATTATTCATCATCCTGACGCTGGTTACAGCTGAGATTAAGGCTCAAACGATTAATCACGATTAATCGATTATTAAAATAATCGTCAACTTCCCCCAAATTAACCGAACTTTCAAGGCAAACAAAAGTAACTTTGAGGAAAAAGGCACTTTTTGAAAATATGTTTTTCCTTTAAACGAGAGCACACAAATGTATTAAAATCTTGCATGAAAAAAATCAGAGCCCTTTCTTTACGTTTTGTCACATTTTCTAAAATCAATCTTAATAGTGAGTAGTTTTCTTCAAGACAATCTACACAGTCGCCTATATTTACCAAATGAACAACTTTCACTTCAGTTGACTGAAGAGGATTTAGGCCGGATCGATTAATCACCAATTAATCGTCAACTGGAGAAAAAGCCATTTGGTGAAGAAAACAGCATATTCAGAGAACCAATTAAGGCAAAAATGTATACAAATTATATACATTTTGTGTTTAAAATTGAAAAACACCATCTGCAAACCCTTTAGATTTGCTAAAGGAATGCTGTGTTATTGTATTGGAGGCAATAAAAAATGTTTATTTTCTTATTTCAAAACAGAATTAATTTGTTTATTTGCATCTTAATGCATTTTTTAATGTTATATAAAAAAAGGTTTAAGTGGTTAAATGAAAAATCTGTAGAATCAGCCTATTTTTTATCCAATCAATCGATTCCTCGTCAGAGTAGTCCATTACTAAAACAATTGTTAGTTGCAGCTAAGCCTGTCACAATAACCAATTATTCAAATAATCACATAATAAAGTAAATTGAGCTCAATAATTTCCATTTTGATTATTTATATTTTTTTAAGGGCAAATTTGTTAACAGAAACTTCAGAATCGATTTTATTTGTGGTTTTGGTTGTAAGTAGGTTTTCTTTTTCCTCACGTTATTTAAAATATCTTCCCGTTCCAGTTACAAAATTAGTTTATTGGTCTTTAGAAAGGGTGAACTTATACTGTTATGCTATTTTCAATATATTACTTGAAAATGGTCTCAAAACAACAATATTATCATTTATCGCTTCAATTACTGGGCCAATTTATCGTCTAGCAAACTTGTGTTATCGTTACAGTCCGAGTTGAGATTGAATTTAAACTTTTTCTTGGGGATCGCTCAACAAGATTAGAGGAGAAACTACAAAGAGAAACATCAGATCTATTGTTATATTTTCTTTCCATCCGTCTTGCTGTATATAGACGTTCTCTCAGCAGCTGTTCATACGTGTGTGTGCAGCTGTTGCTCTGCACGCTCAGTGATTTCCCAGCTGCACACACTCCTTTGAAATTCCTACCTCCAAGCAGAAACGTCCGAAACGTTTCCGACCGACAAGCACGCTGCAGTAAAAAAAAAAACACGGGTGTTCATGTAGATCTGAACCAACCCAGATCTCCCACCATGAAACCGCGTAGCATCAAATTAAACCCAGACTAACAGCTGGGAAACTTCATGGATGCTGGCTGTGCTTCAGGGTGTGATTTATGCCAGAACCACAGGAGGACCAGCAGAAATCACACCTTCACTGAAGGTCTGCACAACATTACAACGATTTAGGCCAGTCTTATCAATGAACCATAAACTCTGACCTTAACTGAAAGGCTAGTTATGATTCACCAAAAGAAAAGCAATTACTTCTTTTTTTGCCAATATCATTTGTATAATGTTGCGTATACTGTATCTACAGAAAACAAAAAAATGTCCATCTTGATTTTATATTTTTTGTGCAGTCCTGGATTAATTGCTGCTCTCAGGGTGTTATTCTTTCAGCAAATGGCATTAGAGTCGATATTTTCCAGCTTATTATTTGATTACTAAATTAGTTAACCGTTTCAACCCTAAAAAAAATACATATATAGTATGTATATTTGAATAACTACAAAATTTAATTCATAAGTTAAAGATAGCTATAAATATTTTAGGGTTGAATGAATATTGTAATTAGTTATATAGGCACAAAGAAATACATATATATATATAACATCTCTCATAGATAGAAATGTATATTTAGCCAATATACAACATATATATTTAAAATGTGTTTTAATGTGTGCTTATTTGTTTTAATTTGTAAACATATTGTACAATCTCAGTTACAGTCGACTCACTGACGTCTTTTTATTAATGTATTTATTTATTATTACTACTTTGTCGGAACAATGAGCTTTAATAGCGTCTGAACTCATCCACTGGCACCACCTCTGCACTGTGACGGTGTATTTATCAGGAGGTGGAGCTTCATCGGGTCAACGAACACAAACCAGTTCGGATGGTTTGTCCCAGTGAAACGAGACAGAGAAATGGCAGTAAACCAACTGCAGGCATTCCCTCCAATCAACTCAGCCAATCAATGATCAATGGACCAACAGAGGAGCGACACGTGGTGCGCATACCTGAGCAAATCTCTTCCGCTTCAAACTAAAAAAAAAAAATACTCCCACACATACCAGCAGACAAAACACAGTAGAGTAACATAAACACAGATAAATAGTAATATTTAACTTCATCTTCATCACCGGTGAGTTTCGCAGCTTCCTGTGAATCAAAGGAAGCAGCAAACCTCCTGGCTCGCCTCATGCTAACGCTAACCTTCACCAACAACAGCTAAACCAGCTAACGCTAGCTAGCATACGACCGCCGGGAAAACAACCCGGTGTCCGCGGGGAACAGCGAGTCATTTACGGCCCTCTGTTTCGCTCCAAATGTGCCTAACAGAGCTCCGTGACTCCGGCTACCAGAGTCCATGTTGGGGGAGTGAATGAAAACAAACGCTTTACCTCACTCGAGTGCCGTGTGCATCTCCTCTCCGCTCGGTACCAAAAAAATCCTGCGCAGGGTTTACGTTCGGGAACTACAGCTCAGCCCATTCACGAACCGCACTTACGCCGTTTCCGAGAAAGATGGCGGGAGTGCGCCGTTAGCCTGCGCAGTCTTCGCAGAGGTAGAAACTCTCTTCCGCATGACTGCCTGAGACGTCACGTGATTGAAATGAGGAAGTAGTGTTCAAACTACAGCAGCATTACACTAGGAAAAAAAGTACATTTAAAATGGACATGTCGTGTCACTACGACGGCGTTTTAGAGTCATTGTACATAGAATTATTTTTTTTTAAATCTTGGAAATTTATGAGTTTCAAAAGTAGAACATTTTCGACTTTTTTCCAGAAAATCTCTGAGATTAATCTCAAAATTTGCCAGGTTTTTTTTTTTTTGGCTGAAATGTACTCCTTTTTATAACCCTAATAGGCTATAATCATATTTATAATGTAATTTGACAAAACTTTGGTTTAGTTTTGTGTTTGTAATCTTTTTTTTTGCTTTCCTTAATCCTCAACACACAATCATATGTTCATCTTTGTAATTTGTTGTACATATTTTGTATAAATAAATAAAAATATTGAAGTTCTGAGCACAGCAAAACAAACATATAAATTGGTTTTATTAAAAAATATAGTTATTTACACATTTTTGTTCAACTACTCAGATATTTCACCTTGGCTCTATTTTAATCCTCCTGTATGCTTACATAAATTAATCAGAAAAATGAGAAAAAGTTGTTTTAGGTTAATTGTACAATAATAGTTAAGATTAATTCTTGTTCAGATTTGTTTTTTAGTTCAGGTATTTCATGTTTCAAATTCAAAAATACTTTATTGATCCCAAAGGAAAATTAAATGTTGTGCCTCAAATTATTCAAGAGTCTCCTGTAGCAGTCTGTGTTACAGCAAAAGTGGATAAGCCTCTGACCTAAAACACTGTTTTTCATCAAGAGGATACGTGGGGTTGTCCATAATCTTTTTGATTTTATGTAAAACCCTTTGTTCCATCATCTCCAATTGAATTTCCAATAAATTATCCTGAGCAAACAGTGGAGAGAAAAAACTACATTTTAACAGGAATAACCAAGCATTATAAGGTGCTGTATACGCAGCAAGGCTGAAACCGAAGAGGAAAAAACATGTTGTTGTGGCTAAGGTGTGTCAAGTGTTGAGTAAAGGTGTTTAAAGCCTCTAAAACCTGTTGCCAAATCTTTAAATATGTGTTACAGTTTGATAATAATAGTAGGAAGTGAGTAATGCCAGCCACTGAAAACAAACAGGTGACATAATCAGCAGTGGGATTCAGTAAATCAAACAGCGGAAGGACAAATAGCATCATGCTGGGGGCATGTGTTCATTCCAAACAGGAAACTGAGTTTGATTTTGTATCATAAATAGCTGGTGTGAACCAGTTAGGATGTTTTCACATCTGATAGTCTGGTGGATTTGGTTCCATTTGGGGCCAAAGTTGCAACATTTGTTCCATTTCCAGCTGCTGTGGTTTTCTTTCTCACTGCACTGAGTTAAACGAGCCAAACCATTTGAGCAACCTGTTCCCCTCCTCGCCTGTGGGGGCGCTGCACCACGAACCACTAAAGGAAACAACATGAAAACCTCAGAAGAAGACATCTTCTTCACAAAATGTAGACAAAAATGGAGTGGATCAGATTTCAGTGGTTGAAGGATTTCTTCCGTTAGCGCTAAACTAGCATGTTAGCTTTGGTTGTATGGAGCTGGTGGGAATGAGCCGGAAGCAGACTACAGAGCAGGGCATTCTGGGTAAATACAACCAAAACAGATGCCATAGCTTGGTGCTAGCATTAGAAATGGCTCGTGGTCTTTTACCAAAGACAAAAGAGAAATCCTACAACCGCTAAAAGCTGATGCTAATCCATTTCTGTTCAAATTTTGTGAAGAAGGAAGTGTCTTTTACAGTGTTTCTTGGTGCAGCGCCCCCACAGGCGAGCAGAGGAACAGGTTGCTCAAAGGATTTGGTTGATTTGACTCAGTGCAGCTGAAAATGTCACAGATGTTGCAGTTTTAGTCCCAAATCGAACCACAACTACTGGACTATCAGGTGTGAAATCAGCCTTAAGTGCCTCCTGAAGTGTAAAAAAAAAAAAAAAAAGGAAAATATTCCTACTTGTAACTGTCACTGCTTTTATAATACATCTCCTGTTTCTTCTTCACATTTTCAGTAATTGTTCTTCCAGTGGGCGTCTGAACTTTTAGCAGAGTGTCAGAGCAATCAGTAATTTCATCCACAATGCTCCCAGGGATCCATCGAGACTATCTGCTCTGAAACTTTGTGTCTGAATGAATTATGTGTTATGGTTCAGACTGCAGTGAGAGGAGCTGACCTTCACCGTATGTGTGTGTGTGTGTGTGTGTGTGTGTGTGTGTGTGTGTGTGTGTGTGTGTGTGTGTGTGTGTGTGTGTGTGTGAAGCAGTGGGACACCAGGAGACCAAACACCGAGCTAATTTCTGTCCAGCTGGGCCTCCTTCCCGCCTCCTCCCGTCACGTTTCTCCCGATCTCAGGGAGATTAATACCAAGTGATTGGCAGCCATGTTCTCACTCAGCGCTCCAGTCATGATGCCCCAGGGTTCCTGCCAGCCGTAAAGCAATGCTGAAAGTGCCACTGTGGCTTTTACTGTCATTTAGGCGGTACCCTGCCTCAGCAGACAGACGATGAATAGCGCCAATGACCACTTTGAGTTATGAGCCACACTCAGGCCTGGCCATATATACACAGGGAGCCATTTCCTGCTAGAGTGGCTCTTGTAGAGATTACAGATGTAATATTTCCTACTCTGCAACCAAAGCGGTTATGGTCGGGTGAAGCTTTCACCAATTATTATGCTACAATATTGATTCCTGCCTTTTTAAAATCACATAGTTTGTAATTAAGCACACATTTTTAACAAGAATAACAATTGGAAGTATTAATTTAGTGCAGGAGATGTGGAGACAAGAACCAAACATGGGAGAGAAAAAAGCCCACTAGCCACTGCCATTCAAGATGGCTGCAACGGAGGTAATGGACAACTTATTTTTGCCGATTTTTGATCACATATAAAAACATTTGGTGTCACATCACACATAATTAGACCATAAAAAATTATAATTTTTTTATCTTGAGCTTATTTCTGTTGGTGTACAATTTTTCAAGATGGACTCCGTGGTTGTCCTGGAATTAGATGAATGTGTTTGGTGTCAAATCAGGCATATTTACACATATTTTGAACCATACACTGAAACCGGTGATCTAACTTTAAAAAATTGAGCTAATTTATTAGAATTAATTAAGTAAATATATTAAGTTGTCATGTTGGACAAATGTAAATAAAGTTTGGCAAACTGGTGACCATTTTCAAAATGGCCGTCATGGTTGTAATGGAGAATACATATTTCTACTAAGAACGGGTGGTGGGCACAGCCAGCCAACAAGAGTCTTAGCTCTGCTAATGCTAAACCTCTAAACAAATAAAATAGTAGAATAAGCTAATGCTAGTCAGTACAATGGCTGTTGCTCATACTCTAAAATGCTACATAATATTGCTTTAAAGTTGTATAAATATGATTACCAAAGTCAAATAAATATGATGTGACATAAAGTTCATCCAACCTGTGAAAATAAGTGATTTTTTATGTCATAATTGCTTTAAAATTAGTGGAAACACCTGTTACAAATTATCACTTTAAAGTTGAAATAAAAATGGTAACCAAAGTCAAAAACATATAGTGAGGCATAAAGTTAACCCAAGTTGTGAAAATTAGCAACAGTTGGTTTAAAAGGCTTAAAAACAGCAGCCATTTTGTGAAATGGTTGTCATCCGGAAAATTAAGTGGCTAATGGGAAATATTAGGAGTGTCCATGCTAACTTTTATGCTTATTTTCACATTTGACAGATTTTAACAGCACTTTGCTGCACTGATGGCAACCTGATGCTTTATGATCCTTCAATGGTTGGAGACACGAGAGGAAACAGTTTTATTTCACTTTCCTTCCTAATTAGGAAGCCACATTACACGAGTCAGAGTGTCCTCATCCATCCTGAATGGGTGCTTCTGCCGGAGGAAATGGGCATCAGGGATTTGTAATCTGGAACTTGTGTGTCGTTGTTCATGTTCCTGGCGCACAGTTTGCTGAGACACAGCAGTTCTGGCACAACACCGGCGCCGTGGCCTGGAGGGCGGCCAAAGACAGACAGAAGAAAAGGGACAAAGGGAGGACAGGGAGAAATCCAGCGTGCAAGAAGTTTTAAATATCGGCTCATTAGCCACCTGTAGACCTCTGTAATGAGCGCTCATGGATTTTTCATTCCCTTTAATCGGGTGGAGCTAGATGTATAAAAAAACGAACAAAAGAAAAGCCGAGTGCAACTGCTTGTTTTCCCCTCAGGTCTGTTGTACCTGCCAAAGCTGTAATGCACACACACACACACACACAGGCACGCACACGCGCGCACACACACACGCACGGACGCACACCAGCCAACACCGACTCGTTTCAGGTCACACACCTGATCGATGTGAGCAGCAGGGAGCATCCAGGCGCTATAAAGTGTTTCTGTGTGGAAATGAACAGTGAAAAACTTTTACTACAGCATTGGCTGAGGTGAAATGCGTAGTTCCCACGAATCTGAACCAGAAGTGAGCCGCGCCACTGAACCGCCATCTTGGTAGGCAAGATGAACCGTGGCAAAATGTAAGTATATTGACACTCTTCACCAATGAGGTACTGAAAGATATGTCAGCAAAACCCAAATGAGACAGAGAATGTGGCTTGTTTATTGTTGTCATAGCAACTCAATAGCAACTGTGATGGCAGTAAGCTACGGATACCTACCAAGATGGCTGCCAGCTGCAAAGTTCCCAGAAGAGAGAAGTCAGACGAGAACTAAGAAAAATCACAGAATTCCAGAAATTCTAAGAATTTTCATAAGATGTCGTCACTTGGTGAAACTTTGACTGTGTTTTCAAATTCAAAAGTACTTTATTGATGCCAAAAGCAAATTAAATGTTGTTGTTCTTGATTTTATGACGAATCTCTTTTTGCCTCTTCATCTCCAGAAGCCCCACAGTCGTCCCCGGAACAGAACCAGCCTTCTTCCTCAGGCTGTTGAGCCTTTTTAGGTCCCTGACTGTCTGCTAGACTTTGGTTGTATTTACCCAGAATGCCCTGCGCTGTAGTCCACTTCCTGCCTTTGGAGCTTATCTGGTCCGCCTGGTGTTCACATGTGCATTTTAACCGAACCAGAGTTCACTTCAATCAAAACACTTCAATCTAGGCGGACCCGTTTGGTTCTTTGGTCGTTTTTAGCATTCACACCTCCCCAAACGAATTGGTCTTTCTAGGCAAATGGACTGGAGTTGGATTAAAGCGGATCAAACATGGCGGATGTGAATAAACCCTTAGATACTTTTCCGAAAAAAAAAACAATAAGCCATCGACATTCTGGCTCTAATTTCTATTGTTTTTACATCCAAACTTGGGAAAACTCAAGTCAGAGCATCAAGGAATTTCAGCATCACATGAGTTTTTCATGAGAGTCTGTGCAGGAATGTTTGCTGCTGTTCAGCCTCCAGGTGAATGTGTTGCTATCAGATGTTGCTAACGGCAGCAAACGCAGCAGAGTCCTTTCTCTGAGGAGTCTCTCTGTCCTCCAGGTCCAAAACCAACGTGAATATCTGCATCATGATTCTCTGCTTTGTGACGGACTGGTGATTCTGTCCAGTCGAGACTCGGCCCACTTGTTCGCAGTAAGACAGGAGTCCTTTTCAGGCCTGACAGTTCCTACATCCAGCTCCAGGGCAGCGTCTCTCACTTCTGAAGGCTGAGAAAATAATAAAATAAAAGCAACATGTTCAAAGCTTCCTGCAGAGAAGAGTCATTTCAAAGCGTCTCAATCTTTCAAAGTAAAATATAATTCACTTTTAACGATAGAAATGAGATGAGCTGGAGCCATTATACAGACTGTTGTACATAAATGTGATGCTAAAAGATAAAATACTCAGATCCTGTCGGGTATTTTCATAGAATCAGGAAATAGATTAATACTTTAGTCAGAGGAACATTTCAGTGCTGCTGCTTTGCAGTAATTAATTTATTTATTTACTCAATCATCAAATTACATAACCTGACTGAAAAGGTGCAAATTAATATTTATGTCTATGAAATTAAACTAAATTATCCCTTCACAAATCATTACAAAATGGAAAAAAAGCCTAAATATATCAGTTGTTATATATAAATCATAGAATTAAAAAAATCCAAAACCAAAAGAGAAACAACACAGTTTGAAGTTAAAATTCAGTATTTTGACTTTAATCTCAGAATTCTGATTTTAAAATGTCTGAAATCTGGGATTAATTTCAAATTTGTGCTTATAAGAAGTCAGAAATGTGGGATTAAAGTAAAAATTCAGATTAGAAAAAAATCAAAATTCTGAAATTAAAGTCAGAAAAGTTGGATTAAAGTAAAATTTCTAATAATAATAATAATTTTAAAAAACATTTTTAAATCCCTGGGCCTGTTCTATGAACAGCTGAGCTGCGGTGAGTTTTCCTTCGGCGTCTCTGCTCAGTAAATATCGTGTGAACCAGGAAGCCTCCATAAACTCCATAAACTCCATAAACACGTTTCTGACACCCGGCTGGTTTTTCTGCTGACGCAGCAGAATTTGGACACCTGGCTCTTCAGCAGAGATCAGACAGAAACATTAACGAGATTCTCCTCAGATTCAGGATTCTTTGCCTCTTCCTCTTTTATTTAAACTTTTTTTTATTTGCTCAGCCAAACGTGAGATTATGATCTCAACTCCTTTTCTACCGGCGCTTCACAGAAACTGCAGAAAATCTTAATTTGAAAAAACTTTTGCTTTCTTTCATATCTCTGCCAGTGAAAGGGGGACAGATGGTGTTTTACAAGCCATAACAGAAAATAAAGCTGACAGGCTGATTTCACACGCTGCAGATCTCTGCGTCCTTTATTCTGCTGAAGAAAAGCGAAACAACGCTCTCGCCTCTCTCTCCAATTCCTCTGTGTTTTCCAGGCGGCCTGCAGCTCGGCTTCGCTTTCACATGTATACAGATTTTATTACGCTTCCCAATCATTATCATAATTTTATGAGTTTTCTGTCACATCCGTTCTGGAAAGCGGTCGTCTGATGGCCGAACGGCGGCTCCACGCTGACAAGGCAAATCTGTTTTTTTTTCCTAACGCTGTCACCATCCTTCAGTTTAATTTGAGAGATCACCAGCGTACTTAGCCACAAGCATCGCTGCAATTATTCAATAAGGCGGCCATGTTTGGTTCTTCAGATGCCACGCAGACGAACATCTTCTCTTTCAACCCAAAGCTCAGCGGCTAAATGCAGCCGTCCGGCACCTGGGAACCCGCTAACAGGACGAAGAAGAAAAAATGATTTTGACTTTTTCTTCTGATGTTAATCTTTAGGAAAAAAGTCAAAATTGTGAGAAAAAGTCTGAACTCTGTGGAAAGGTCAAGACTGCAGAAATTCTGAGAAAGTCGATTGAAACCAATTTGGTCTGATTTTGTGAACTAAATTGACCTCTGGAAACATTAATCAAAACCTAACGGGGCATGGTTCATGTAAAATTGACTTTTTTGAGCTTTCCATCATGTTATGATGTTATTCTCATGAAAAACATTCCTGATGTGTTGCCTTTATAATCTTGATTTACCCATTAATCTCGATAGCAACTATTCAGCTGTGCAAAACGCCTGGTTGGACCTAGCTCCGCCTTTGAAATGCAGCTCCTCCCCCTCTCAGCTCGGTCTGAGAGGGGGAGGAGGTGACTTCCTGGTGATGACTTCCTGCAGGCGGAGCTTCAGAAATAGCAGGAGTTCTTAAAGAGACAGAGACCCAATTTCAAGGCATTAAATCAGGAAGTAAAATTTATTGTAAGTCATATTTGGTATATGTAACATTTTTTATAACAACTGAAGATAATAGTTGGTTGATTGTGCTATAAAATGGCTGTATGTAAAATATAAAATACTGTCCCTTTAAATTAGCGGTTCTCAACGTGGGCGGTACCGCCCCCCAGGGGGCGTTCAGAGGACGGCAGGGGGCGCTGGCGGACATTTTTATAAAAGGGGGGCGCTGGGATTCCTTTGGGGGGCGTTTGGTCGAAGGTAAAATTTACACCTTATATGCACAACAATACCAGTTTAGACTTTGAGCAACTTGGTAAAACTGTATTGTGTAACATTAAAACATGCTTGGCTGCAGCTGTATCGATGGTAGCTCTTCTTCTATTCAGTGATTGAAGCTTATTGGCGCAGCTCCGCTGTGACTAGCTTCACCGCATTGTCCCTTACACCGGCTGATGACGTTGCTGTGATTCACTTTGTCTTGTATTTATATGTTTTGGCAGTTCTGTGATCATGTCAAAGCAGCAACTTATATTAAAAAGTGTTTTATTTCCGTTTGAAAGCTGCCCGCTTCCATGGAAGGACAACAGAAAATCGCTCTTATAAACACGTAATTACTAAAATCACGATACCCCAATACACTTTGTATCCCTCTGAAAAATGTACCCATTTAAATAAAGAAATCCCTCCATGGGTGATACCTCAATAGAGAGCGTTCATTTTATAGCGTTAACACCGGAGCTGCAAGTGGTCCGGTATGAAACGGGGGTGATAGAACAATGGTACCACAGCACTTATACATTTCAATAATCAAAATACCAAAATTGTTTCCGTTGTTTTAAAAAGTTTATGTCAGTCTGCCTTTTCCCCATCGATTCGCTTCCCGAGCGCTGCGCACCTTAGGGGGTTTTAAAAAAACGACGCACACATTGCGGTTTTTTATAAAACAGGAGAAGCGGGACATAAAATGGAGCAACGAACTAGATGTGAATTATGGCATAAAAACAGAGAATCCGACGCTGAACAGTGAGGTTTAGGCGGCGCAGCAGGTGATGAGTGAAGATTACTGATGGTCAATAAACGATAAATTAAATCTAGCAACAGGAAAGAAACTAAAGTGGACATAGAAATAAACCAAGAGAGGATAATACTAATCAAATGAAACTAAATGGAAATGAATGAAGAACAAAATGCAAGAATAAACTAAGAAACTAAAGTAAATACATAGGAATAAACTGGTATGGCAAGACCTTTAGAGCAATACTTAATAAGGGGACTGTATTAGCTCTGCCATGTGGATGAAGTTTTATTGATGATACTCTGATGTCCCATTCTCCTGAAGGCAGCACAGAGCTGCACCACCAGAAACTGACAGAAACGCTGAAGAGAAGAAGAGCTATGATTAATGTAGTTACAGTTCTATCCATGTTTAATGTTGCAGCTCAGTTGTTTTGCAAATAGTTCAAACTTTAAACTGGCATGTTGAACATTTTTTATCTGCTCATTTTGTGGAATATTTAACAACTAGAAAATGGAAAAGAACAATAATATTTTTTCCACTCTGATTGGCTGCTGATAGGCCTACAGATTTTAACTTGAATGTTCATTAAATTTTTCATAGACGCCTGTGAAAATAATTTCTATTCTCATGGCTTTTTTGTTCTCTGGGAAATTATTTTTGATGATAAATACAGAAACAAGCATAAAAATCAAAACATCTACAATAGTGATAGTTATATTAATAATAAAATAATGGTCAGTGGAAAGTAGCCTACAAATTCTTTGGTGGGGGGCGGTGAGGGACCTCGATAAAGGCTGGGGGGACGCTGCCCCAAAAAAGATTGAGAAACACTGATTTAAATGATTAAATTAGCGGTACAAGTGGAGGACTGCAGTTTGGTTGCTTCACGCCTCAAGCAGACAGAGAATATCCCCCAAAGGAAAATCTCTTCCCAACAGAGGAAGAGCAAAATCTGCAGAAAAGGACACAGAAGTTGTTTTAAACTCCTCCAGAGTGGAATAGTTTCTCCAGTATTTCTCCAGGCTTGATGACATTTAGATAAGAGGCAAAGGGCTCTCTGTTCGAGTACATAATAAAGTCTGAAACTCAAAGTGAAGGCAGATAAGTTGAAGTTATCTCCTGGAAAAGGTCAAGAGAAGCTCATGCAATTACCAAGTGGATGGAAAAACCTCAAATGCACCAGAATTAAGTCAAGAAAAAAGCTTTGCTACATGCTGGGAGGCAGAAAAACGACTGTAAGAAGTGTACTTGGAACAGAAAGTAATAAATTATAGATAAAGTGCAACAAAATGCTGCTCAGAAATCCTTGTAATTCTTCAATATCACAGCTGCTCAAAAATTCATAGTGACATTTATACTCCATTAATTCAGTTTTGGATTAATATTTTTCAGAATATACGACACAGATGAGAAGAATCCAAATGTTTTTATGACTTCTGGGGCAAAATTGTCAAGTTAAAATTAATCGAGGGCAACAAAATTCTTAGTTTTTTAATTAAAAATGTGGTTTGGCTACAAAAACACTAAACATGCTGTGTTTTCATGAAATAAACCACATCCATCATAATCACATTGATCCAAAAATTAAGGACAAATGCCTCATCAAAAGAAACTAGAAACATCAAAAGTTCCTAATATTTTTTTGGTTTGATTGGTTTTATTTGACTTTTATCCAACAACAGAAACAGCAAATGAGTCTCATTTATCAAAATTTAATGGATAATTGTGAAAAAATCTTTGCAAATTTCACATTTATAAAGTTTTTGTACTTCCATTTTGGTTCAACTGCTTCTAAAAACAACAAAAGTACTTAAAAAGAAAACACCCAGCTGTTTTTCGATAATAAGTTGATGTTCTTTGGTGTCTGGAAAATAAGCTGTTTGAAAAGCTTCTGGATCGTTAAGTAACGTTCCATCGTTACCTAGCAACCACAGCCCGTTACCTAGCAACATCCAGTGTATTTGGTCAGCTAGTTTTACTGCTGTATGCTGCTGGTAAAGATAAGAGTTTTGTTGTTGACTTTCCATCCAGAAACCACTTGGTGGATTCGTGTTGGTTGTGCAGGAGGCTCCACTTCTGCTTTTCAAAGATGAATGGTTGTTTAATTGCGTATGTCTTTGCAGCCATTTTCACGTGGGAGTGTAAACGCTGAGTTGGGAGACATGGCCAGCAGAAGGTCATGTGGATTTAAAGTGACAAGAGATTCTAAAACAGTGAAAATCTCACTGATCATTTTGTGGGAAAATGCAACATGTCGTACTTCAAGGAAGCAAAGCAGGTCACTTTTAAAGTCACTGAATGTTCCTGGTCCTATGTGTTATAAAATTTAACTAAAGAAATATAAACGTGTAAATGGCAGGTATGAATTTAAAGAAGCGGCCATCTTGAATCGTGCTTTGGGGGCCACATGACATCATTCCAGGGGCCGTAAACGGCCCCCGGCCCACAGCTTATTTACAGTCTCTGGGTCAGATGATGTCCCTTCAGACCGGCTGAACACATGACCACGGCGCTTCTATTTACAGAGAGCACTTGAATGCCTCACTTGTGTGTCTGAATCTGAAACTCTCTGCTGAAAATGTAGATTTTTATATTAGATTTTTTTTTAAAAGTAATTTAAATATGCACATGTGATTCTGACTTCACAACATTTGTCATCTCAAGGCATTTATAAAAGAAAAATAATTTGTCTTTAACTTCATTGTGTTAAAGCAGGATTGGTGCAATGTAATGAATATTTATTATTCCTAATGGCTTCATTGCTTTTGTATCTTTGTAATTGAAATAAAGGTTGTTTTATATCTTATAAAAGTTTTTGAAATTGGGAATTTTTTTATTGGTGTTTTGACAGACAGTTCAAAATATAAAACTTTTATGTAAATAATTATTTAGGTCAAATAATTCACTTAAATAAGTCAGTTATTTGACTTATTTAATAATTTCTTAAGTCAAATAAATAAATAATTGACTTATTTTTTATTTGAGACTTAAATAAATAACTTAAGTCAATATTTTTTTTTACTTAAATTAATTATTGACTTAAAATTCTATTTCATTTTTTTCTTTAAAGCAAAAAAAAAAAAATGGTCATAAGTGAAATAAACTGCCAGTGGAACTAATATTTTTTAATCAATATTAAAGCATAATTGACACAAAACAAGCTCCTATACACCTTTCTGACAATTTAGTTTTGCTTAATGTCAAAATAAGAAATAGAAATTGACAATTTAATTAAAATTTTGTGTCTTTACCAAACATGGACATTGCGATCAATAAATAAACAATTTCTCCAGCTGGCTTTGGGTATTAAATGCTAATAAAATGTGATGAATCACAATAATCTTTATTTGTTCTCCAAATGGTAGATTTTCCATTTTTATTTAAACCTTCATGAACCAGAGCACAGACTGCTGAGTAAACTGTAATCTCTGATCTGTTCCATGCTTCTGAATGGTTTTGGACCAGAACCAGTTCCAGAAGTGAACCCAGAGAACAGAAACGTCCTGTGACCCTCGGCGCCGGTGTTTGGGCCGGTGGGGATGCATTTCTCCTCTGTGCATAATGTGGAAGCGTTTTAGGCCAACATGAATAAGTAATGAAACACCAAGTAGCAGCAAGAGCGAGCTTCTAAATATTTCATCCCTCCAGTCCTGCAACCCAAAATCTAACAGCAGCAGCGGCTCCAACATAACAATGCAATAAATAAACTTGTTTCCACTTTAATGATTTAACTCCAGACTTTGTTTGTGCTCAGTTTGACTCTTTAAAGTTGCAACAAATTTGTCCAATCTTCAACTGGGAAGTAGTTTTAACCCAAAATCCACAAACAAGTGAACAAGTTTAAATGCTTCAACACGACTAACAGAAGTGATTTTTCCTAAATTCGACATACTTTTAGTGAAACTGTAGTTTGAAAATTATGGTAAGCATCTTTAGTTCACATTTTAACATGGTAGTCGTGTTTCCATTGACAATAAAACTATGAAAATTGGAATTAGAAAATAGTGGAAACAACAACAACAAAAAAAAACATGTTTTTTTACAAAAGGTTTTAGGATGAGGTGATTTTGTTTTGGCTTTATGTTCTTAAACAGGATGTTACTACTGGCAGAAACGACAAAGAAGACGACTGGAAGTGGTGGGAAGGTGATGGTGCTGCATGCGCTTTTAATGACTTACCGCATTAAACCTTTTAATGTGTGATTTTATTTGCACATCTTTATTTAATGTGAACACTACAATTATGAAAATGTGGGTGTTTTTTTGACATTAGAGTAATACTGACAAAGTTTTGTGAACATTTGTGGAGGAAACTCAGATAATGACCACAACATTTCACAAACTGGAATTACTGAAATAAATTCGCTTCAAGAAAACGCCAATTTTGAAAAAAAAAAAGTTTTGAGGATGAGGTGATTTTTCAGCCATTTTGAAATGTATTTATTTATTTAATAAAAAATACAATGGAAATGCTTTTTTTCGCATCACGAGTCGCATGATCTACAACAAGACGTTTACTACTGGCAGAAATGACGAAGAAGACTTTACTGTTGTAATATTATGACTTTATTCTGAAAATATTGTGATTATTCTAGCAATATTTTTCATATTAGGACTTTATTCTGATATATCTATGTTATAATATCACTGTATTGTTGTAATATATTGATGATAAAAGTGAAGTTGTTTGGAAAGTTAAAACAAAAATAAAAGTACAGGAGTCACTATAATCTGTATATTTGGTAATAATACAGTTCACAGGATATATATGTGATGTAACAGTATAAAGTTTAGATCTTTGCCTTTGTTAGTGCCACAGTGTTTGTGAGGCCTTTTTCCAGGTCATGTCATCGTTTTGAGCTCTTAAATCAAACTTTCCTGCAGGAAAACCTGTTGCCTTCCTGGAGGCTGTGATGCTGCAGACGAGCTGCTGTTCTCAGGTCTGACTGCCAAACATGAGCTATGTGCAGCACAAAGAGGAGGGCTCCATTCGCGACCCTCATTAATAGTCGAAAGCGGTGGCACCATCTAATTATGAAGCTCATCCATCAAGCGTAACAAGGACCGTCATCGGTATTTAGTTGGGCATAAAAGCCGCCGCGTTCTGCTTTATATGCTAAGCGAAATGCCACAAAGAGTTTGCGAGTTCCCAATCTCTCCTCTAATGGCTTTTCCATAATTTAATGAATGATGTATTACACGGAGCCGGGAACCTTGGAGAGAAAGGGGACGAGCCGAGAGAGACAAACAGAAGTCACCGACCGTAATTTACTGGGAACTGTTGACCTGCGTGACGGACAGAGGAAGAGGACGAACAGGACAACCACGGCGTCCATCTTGAAAGATTGTGAAAATAAGTTCAAAATCAAAAAATTATCCATGAATATGATTTTGTATGAGGGCTGCACAGTGGCGCAATTGGTAGAGCTGTTGCCTTGCAGCAAGAAGGTTCTGGGTTCGATTCCCGGCCCCAGTCTTTCTGCATGGAGTCTCCATGTTCTCCCTGTGCATGGTGGGTTTTCTCCAGGTACTCCGGTCTCCTCCCACAGTCCAAAAACATGACTGTCAGGTTAATTGGTCTCTCCAAATTGTCCCTAGGTGTGAGTGTGAGTGTGTGCATGGTCCTGTGTGTCTCTGTGTTGCCCTGCGGCAGACTGGCGACCTGTCCAGGTGACCCCGCCTCTCGCCCTGAACCTTAGCTGGAGAGGAACCAGCAACCCTCCCGACCCCACTCAGGGACAAGGGTGTTTGAAAATGGATGGATGGATGGATGATTTTGTATGTGTCCAATTATGCATAATTTGAAACCAAAGTGATAAAAAAAATTTGGCAGTTTTAGTGCAAGAATAAATTTTCCTTTATAAAAACGGCAGCCATCTTGAATTTTTTAGTACAAATTTAAGTTCTTGTGTCTACATACTGTAAAAAATCTTTTAAAAGTAGAAACAAGCAAAATGTTTCCATGCTCATCTTGCTCACCAGTAGTAACACCAACTGCCATTACAACCATATTTTGAAATATGGCTACCAGATTTCCTTTACAACTTTGGCAGCCATCTTGAATTTTGAAGTGGCTAACAGAGATTATTTTTCAAGAAAGTGAACATTCTTGCATCCACATGTGAAAGATTTTGCTGAAACATTAAATTATCTGCTGCACTAATGGTGACCCCTGCAGATCCTAATGCGCTTTATGTGACTGGCTGTCATCTGAAAGCAAAGGCCGACTCGCCTGCTAATTAGCACGTCTGAACGCTAACGACCAAGCTGATGGTCCATGCAGAGCGCAGAACATGGCTGCCAGCTGAGGCCATCGCCTGGCCGCCGCTGCCTGGGGGAATGCGATTGTTTTAACACTTTTCCCACTGGGAAGATTTAACCCCTTAAATCTCACTCAATACATGATCTGACACGTGCTCCACTATTCAGACTCTTCTTTGTCTACGCAAAGATGAGTTTGCATTGCAAAAAAATGACTTTTACTGATTTTTTCCATAAAAAACATGTGAAAAACAGCAAAAATCCACTTTAAAGACTATTTTTTTTCTACACCATTTTACAAACATCTTCTGAAATGTGAACGAAAATGCTTTTGTTCAGGTTGTTCAAAAATAACTGAATTTTCTTTTTAAAAATGTTGAATATTTGTTACCCAGTCGATTTAAACATAATCACAGTATGATAGCTTAACCTTTTTAAATTCTGCACCTAAAAATTAGCCAAAGTATGAAAAAACTAATTCAATACTAAATAATTTTTAACTAATAATATCTTATAAAAACTAGCAAACATTTTCTAAAAACTATTTCCAGCCTGTTTCATTTCACAGGTTCAAGTTGTGTGGTCTATGAATCCTTTTCTGTTAATGTTTTTATATTTGTTTAGCTGAAATATTCCATAGTTTTAGAGTCAAAGTAATTTTTCTCCCACACTTTCCACTGGCTTTTCCCATCAGCTGCTCTTCTACAGCCACACACAACATCTGCATCTGTAATGAGCGTCGTGAGCAAATACCCTGATGCAATTTTCTCCGAAGATGAAGCAGATTATCGGGTAAAGTCACTTCAGAATAATTACAGCATCCAGAAATGAACGAGTGAGAGTTTGGGCCGTCGCGTGCAGCAGCTGCTCCTGATCGCCGCTCGCAGCTGCAGAAACTCACGCGCGGCTCGTCATTAACAACCACTAAGATTTGTGTTTGTCGGCGCGGGCGCCGTTCTCCTGGGCGCCGGATCATTTCGCACCACCAACACATGTGCATTGAAATTCTGTTACGCGGCCGCAATTTCTCCCTCTAATGAAGCCATTACTTTGCTTGTATCAGGTTTGGTAGTGTGAGGTTAATGGCTTCATTAGGCAACAAATCGCCACCCAGGGCTTGTGGAACGCACTTTGCCTTGACGCCTCTGCTATATTTCACCGCCTGCCATCTCTGAAAGTATTAAATTATAAGGAAAACAGATTAGAGCGGGCTAACAATGTGGAATGCTTTCATTTCCAAATGGATATATAGAGGGAGACGATTTGCCGTGCAAAGATATTAATGATTCAGAAATACAAAGACAAGGTGTCCAAGGAATTACAGAATTAGTTTCATAGATTTATTTTGTGCCACTTTTGAGAGATTTCCACTGAGATGTTTCTCTCAGTGTCTTAAAAAAATGAAAAGATGGCTTCATTTTGCTGGATAATCCACAAGGGGAAGATGAAAAATTCACTTTTTGCATATTTTTTAACTTCAGTTTGGGTATAAGTATTAAAAAAAAACTAAGTTAATTTTTTTTTGGTGTCTGGAAAATGAGCCATTTGAGAAACATCACAATTGTTGACTCACATTCCATGAGTCGTTACCTAGCAACACCAGAAGCTGCCAGCCTGTTGCCTAGCAACCAAAGAGGAACTCGAGCACATTTGGTCTGCTGGTTTTACAGCTGCTGGAAAAAACAAGTGTTTTGCTCTTGACTTACCGTCCAGAAACCACTTGGTGCATTCTTGTGGGTCGTGAAGGAGGCTCCACTTCTGCTTTTCGAAGATGTACAGTTGAGTAATTGCACATCTGTTTTGCCTATTTGTAGAATTTTTCCATACAGCTCATTTAAATTATTCTAAATAAAGTGCAGTTTGAGAAGCTGGAACAATTCTGCTTAGATCCCTTCAGACTAGTGGCAGCAGCAGTTAGCAAACACCAGGAGGGACTGCGTTTTTGCTGACCTCATCATAAAGGGAGAGTGTCAGTTCTTAAAGAGACAGAGGCCAATTCCAAGACCTCAGATAACGCTATGAAGCGAAGCCATGTTTTATTTTAATCTGTTTTTGATCTGTACATCATTTTCATAACAACTAAATGCAACATTGTTACTTGATTGTGCTATAAAGTGGCTCTATGTGTCTGGAAAATACACAATACTGTCCCATTAACTCTATTGGTTGGTGTTTGGAAATTAATTTTCTTTGCTTATGATTGGCTGAGATAATTTACTGTAGATGTTAGCTTCTGTGGTGGTGCAAAGTTTGTTTCTACTGGGCATATTAATGCATATAAAAGGTATATTTTGAGTTTGAACTGTCAAAATAGACACAAATAATAAAAGATACATAGACAGGACCCAGATCAAAAGCCGAGGAGAATTAATAAGTCTTTAAAGATTTAAAAGATGCTGCTCTGACATGCACTGGCAGACTGTTGCAGAGTGCAGGAGGAGCCAAAGAGCCGTGTCCGGGACGAAGACGCCGCATCTGGGTCTGGATCCAGACCAACAAACGGCCGAGAAGTGGAGCAACGCATTAATTCACAATGACTACAGTTGTGGGTAACAAACTTTCTTTACGACTCCCAGCTAATCACAAATATAAAGGTCAACAACTCTCTTTGACCGCTAGCAGAAGTAAAGATGGCGGATTCGAGGAATTGGTTAGCCAGACGTTTATGACGTGTTTAGTAGTAAATTCTGACATAATAGTTCAAAAAACATAACAGGAATTAGAGAAAACCTGAACAAAAACAACGCCAACAGAATATAAAGACGTGTTTGCAGCACCAGGAGAGACTAAGTTAATCTTTTCTGCAGTCTAAGAGTCTGAAGTTCAGGATGTACCGCTCCAGGATAATGAAGAGGATTTTTAAACAAATGGAGGCGTGAATGAAGAGCAGTAAGCAAACCTACTGTTGTGGGTTTTACTATTTATCTCTTTCAGCTCTTACAGATATTTCTGCTGATTAGTCACATCCCTGTTATGCATATTTTCATACATTATTTTCTCCGTTTGCCCCTGGGTGCTATTTTTGTTATTTTTACTCGGCTCTTTGTCATTTCCTTTCCTGGCTCTGCCTTTTCCTACAGAGATATAAAGTTTATTTTCCAACTGCTTCTTCCTGCATTTTATTCTGAATTTGGTTCCTCTAGCTGGATATAAAAACATCATGGCTTCCTTCATCAATGCAGCACTGATGAAGCATTCAGTTTAATGCCAAGGCGAACCCTGAAGATGATGTTTCCTTGAACAGGTCAGGTCTGTGGTCGACATAAAACACATTCAAAATTATTCTTAGACAATGAGATTGTACCTGCTTCAGGGTGTTTTGTCGCTTTAAATCCAAGTAAATCCCCAACTCAATGAAAATGTGTAAACACATTGAATGTTTGAGCAATTATACAACTGTACATCTTTGAAAAGCAGAAGTGGAGCCTCCTGCACTACCAAGAATGCAGCAAGTGGTTTCTGGATGGAAATAACCACAAAACATTTGGCTTTTCCAGCCAAACGGGCTGGAACTCCGCTGGGGTTGCTAGGTAACGGGCTGAGCACCGCTGGGGTTGCTAGGTAACGACCTGAGCTCTGGGGTTGCTATAGTAACAGCGACTCAACAATTGGGGATGTTTTGAAACGGCTAATTTTCCCTGGTTGCCAACCAGAACCATCTGCGTCCCTGAACCGCCATCTTGGTAGGAAACGCAGCGCAAAGCATAGATGAAACATGGCTTCCAGAACAACAAAAAGAAACACAAAAGTTGTTTTGCAGATTTTAGATTTATTTATTATCATTTGTATTGTTGTTGTGTATTTTATGTTTTGCAAGGACCCTGTTGGAAATGAGATGCTACATCGCAAAGGGTTATCCTCAAAACAATCAAATTAAACAGTAGGTGTAATGGATTTATGTTGAGGGCTCCACAGTGGCGCAGATGGTAGAGCTGTTGCCTTGCAGCAAGAAGGTTCTGGGTTCAATTCCCGGCCCCGGTCTTTCTGCATGGAGTTTGCATGTTCTCCCTGTGCATGGTGGGCTTTCTCCGGGTACTCCGGTTTCCTCCCACAGTCCAAAAACATGACTGGTTGTGTGTCCTGTGTGTTTCTGTGTTGCCCTGCGACAGACTGGCTACCTGTCCAGGGTGACCCCGTCTCTCACCCGGAACATCAGCTGGAGAGGCACCAGCAACCCTCCCGACCCCACTGAGGGACAAGGGTGTCAAGAAAATGGATGGATGGATGGATTTATGTTGTTTGTCAGTTAGAGAGCTTGTTCTAAACTTGTAGCTTGTTTATTGTTGTCATAGCAACTGCCTTGACAGTCAGGGATACCTACCAACATGGATGCCAGTTAAGTGTGACATCACGTGAGAACCAAGTATTTTAGCTGTTTTTAGAAGCAGTACAAACCCAAATGGATGTTTAAAAACAAGTAAAAGGTGAATTTTTCATTTTTGCAGTGAAAGCATTCACTGAGAAATACTTTAATATTTATGACATATAAATATCAAACACCACTATAAAGTTCAGAAGCCCACTCATGCAATTTAAAGTGCTGGTAATGAAGGACACACATGCGTTCCTCCTTCCTGCTCCGGAGTGCAGAGATTTCCTATAAAACAAGCTCCTCTCATCTTCTGCGCTCGTTTTTCTGGAGCCGTTGGACGGGAGATAAATGGAGCGTGGAGCCATGAAAACCGTCGTCACAGTTTCAGCTCGTTCATTCATGCAGCGAGAACACGGCTAAACAGACAGCGACTCATGGCGGCGTCCGGGCTGGAAACAGGGAGGATTCCTGTGGCAGTAAAAATGATAATGAACCGGCAGAAAGAGGCTGTAAATAACTACCAGGCTGTTTCAGGGAGGTGAGATCGGATCTAATCAGAAAGCAAAAGATGCAATAAAGTCAAAATATCTCCTGAATTAATCCTGAATTTTGTTTAATCATATTTGTGATTGGGGAATAAATCTGAAGCTTTGGATTGAAGGAGCAGCTTCATAAATACAACTACTCAAAAAACATAATCAAAATGTTATGAAACTAAATTAAATTTTCTTTTTTATGTGTTTTAAATTGGTTTGGAAAGATAAAACCTTTCCCCGCTTTTAATTAACAAGTCCCCAGCACATTTCAAATGATTTTCTCTGAAAACTCTCACAAGAAGCAGCCAGAGAAACACAGAACAATTTGTTCTGCTTAATCTTCATGTGAGATTGGAGGCAAAGATATTTTTCCATTTTCATCAGTCGGATGAATCCGATTCTTACAGTTGGTTGTACTGTAAAACAGAAGCTTTTCCCTGTTCTTAGAGCTTTAATTAACCTTTCTTACAAAAATGTTTAACCTTTTTTAGGGATGTTTAATGCTGTGAAAGAAAGGAAAATTAACTTTTTGTTATTAAAGCTTTGAAAAGTTCATTATTGTCTTGCAAATGAAGTTAAATCATAACAACGCAGCGTGAACATTTACAGTTTAATAAACTGGCAACGGATTATTATTTTTATCATCATAACACAAACATCACAATGTGAAGGTAATGACTTCAGACGGATGAATAGTAAAGGTTTGCTTTTCATTATTTGCTGCTTTCCTGACTGAGATATAAAGTGCAATTTCATCAAAACTGCTGAAACTCCTGGAAAATGAAATAAAGAAAAAGATTTCTGGAAGAAATGTCATCTACAGTAGCTCTCATCACCCCCCACTACGACCAGTTGTTGGAGTTTGTTTTATGTTAACTACAGCAGCTGTAGTGCAGTGCTAATGCTGAAAATAAAATATAAGTTCAAATTGGTTAAATGTTATCTCTGATGTTCAATTTCTGATTGGCTGCCAGTAAAATCCATCTAATTTACTCCTGAGGCTAGCATAGCGAGCTAACATTTGCTAGCATAGAAAGCATTGCTAGCAGAGCAACTATTGCAAATGCTTTGCTGCCATTTGCTAGCATTTCTAGCACTTCTTTGCTATGCTAGCATTTGCTTGCTATGCTAATGCTTATTTATTTACACGATTATTTGCTTGGAAAATTTCTGCTGCAAAAAAACCACAAGAACTGTGAGAGCAAAATCCAATTTAAAGTGATAAAAATAAAATATTAAATATTTTCTTGTAAAATAGCCGATTGTGATGAAAAATTATATTATCTAGTAAAGTCAAAACTTTCTGCCACAGAAATCGTGGAGATCTAAAATCGGATGGTATGAGACGAAACCTGTGGTATATGAATGGAATAATTATTAAGTAATAAATAAAAAACCCTTTTCTTTACGTATTTCGTGGCATTAATGCTCAGATGAAGCTGCTTGCTGTCCAAACTGAATTTCTCCCGCCTGCAGTCGTCTGAATGTAAATGACTGGTGTGCAGCTCGCTGCGTTTGATTCCTTCAGCTCCCGTCCCCTCACACGAAAACAATCAGGCCATGACGGATCCACAGATGACATATTACAGGGAAAAAGCTCCAATCATTGGATAATGAAAACCAATCAATCACTTGTAGGTAAGCTGGGCATGTGTGGCAACAATGAGCGCTCTTCTGGTTTCTGGCAACTCTTTGATTAATGCCTGGCCTCGCTTCGCCCGGTGTCCGGGGCTCCCATAAAACGTTACGGCCGACTGTCTGGAGACCTCATTTTCCTCCGTTTCAGTCCTCCACGCCGTCTCCGTTCGCCGGATGATGCCTCCCAGCTGACCCGGGCTGTAATGCCACTATTAATAGTGTTGCCACAGTGATTAATCACAAACCCAAAGCTCACGCCGTTGTGTGAAACAATAGAGTTTCTTTTTGAAAAAGCCCCTTTTGTTGCCCTTGATTTGACTCACATAGGCGCCGCTACGCCCCGCATTAAAACCAATCATTGTTTCAGATCATGGAAAACTGATGGATTTCTCTTTAGAGAAAGCAAATTGAAGTGGTATTGTGCTTATGTTGCATATCATTGCACAGCCAGAGGTGACACGTGGGTTTAACAAATGAGATGAGGTGTGACAGAACAGATATTATGAAAGTTAATTTGGGCCCTGGGGGGGAAGTGGATCACTGCAGCAACAGTGTCAGTGAAATAATTCAACAGGAAACTACAAAGAAAAGGAAAATCCACATTTATTGGCTCCCTGTCTGTTAATAATTCATACAGCCCACTTACTCCAACAGGACAACCTTCTGGTAAGACAGAAGACAGAAGACTTTTGGACCCAAAGTCCTGGATTGACTCTAGAAATGTGTGTAAAACTTTGTTGATGCAACACAACTGTAAAAAAAACTCAGAATTTTGCAATTGCAGTGTTTCCATTAACTAAGAAATGCAGTTAAAATAAGTTTGTTTGTGTCATAAGACATTAATAAACATCATCCACTTCCTGTCGTCGTCTTTGTCGTTTCTGCCAGTAGTAACATCCGGTTGTTGATCATGTGACTCGTGATGTGAAAAGTGCTCCCACTGAAATTACCATAATCAAAAACAACTTCATTTTTTAGAAAGAAAATTGGTTTTCAAAGTTCCATTAAGCTAAATTATTTTTGGAAATCCAATTTGCACAATTTTAAATGTGCACAATTTTAGTGATGCTCTCTACCAGATTTAGGTCTAAACACATGGACTGTGTTGTAGAGCAACACAAACACCATGCTAGACGCCGGCATGCAGCTGAGTGAACGCAGTTAGCAGGATCCTTGTTGTTATGAACTTATATCACCACCATAATGCATAACAGTTACGCCAAGCGGAGTCTGATTCACCCCCAGCGTCGCACACAAGAGCTAAATATTGTTATAAATAATAATTTACAGTTCTGTACAGTAAGGTCAAGGATTATTGTGGCCATCAAAATCTGTGATCCTGGCTATTTGAGGGTTAATGGAAACAGAAATGTACTAATTTATTTTACAGATTTTCAACAGTTTTGCATGCATTTGTAATGGAGCCGCAGGTTGAAGCTCTGCCTGGCGAAACGTTTTATTTTCTGTTGCTTTCAGTGCAGCGGAGGCGTCGACTGAATGTGGTGTTTAATCAGATTTAGATGCAGAGCTGAGCAGAACAATGTTTACCTTTTTCCAGTGTTGAGGTTTGTAAAAATATTAAATATTTGCCTCATCTTATTAGAAATCCAATGAGCCACGGCGTGTTGCAGGCTCTATCTTCAAGCATTTCAAGCATTCTGTTAAAGAAAAAGTAGATTTGTTTAGATCTGATGCACGCTGCTGTAAACTGCAGGAATGAGTTGGGAGATCTGATGGGAAAACTGTGGGTGGGTGTCGGTCAGATGTTGGTCTCTGCAGGGGCTTGAAGGTTCAAACGCTGTTTAACTTCATGCAGCATCTGGTCGCTGCTGATTAATGTGGTACTTAAAGATCCTACTGTCATTTACTCATCCAGACTGATGATGAACTGGGTTAAATATATGCATGTAAACTGCATTTTAATTGAGCTCTTAATATTATGTGTTTTATTGTCTTTTGTCGGGACCCAGGTCTCCTAAATCAAGTATTAGCCGGACTGAGTGAATTTCAGCAAAGGAAAGAAGAAACAAAGTGTTGCGAAGAAGCAGATTGAGATTAGATTGATCGTAAGCAATGATGTAAACTTTAAAGGTTTAACAGCTTTCAGAACGACACATCCATCCATCCATCCATCCATCCATCCATCCATCCATCCATCCATCCATCCATCCATCCATCCATCCATCCATCCATCCATCCCTGTTGCCAAGCCATACAACTTATTTATTTCTGTTGTGATACAAGTCTTACATTTCATTTATAAATTTCTTAAAAATCTTACATCAGAGGTGGTGAAACACTGCAGAACCATTCGAGCTAATATACCTTTGCTAGCTAAGCTAACTAGCCAAACTCTACAATTTATATGCAAGGTTTAGTGCATTTCTGTCATGATACAGATCTGAAATTTAATTCATAATGGCCTTAAAAATGTCTTTAATAAACCTTAAATTTGAGTTGCTAGCTAAAACCAGCTCACTGCAGGTTTTAGCTAGCTATCTAGTTAGCTAGCTTTAAAAATGTGTAAACAAGCTAGCTAGCTTTTCCCTTCTTCTTTACTACATTTCTGATGTGATACAGGTTTTAAATTTAATTCATCATGCTCTTAAAAGGTCTTAAAATGTCTTAAATTTGTATTAATGCTCACATTTGACACAAGCCCACAAACACATGGAAATTAAAACTTAATCAGAGATATGTGAAATCAATGCCGGCAGCTCTCGGTGCCAAACGTCCCAGACTCATTTAGAGGTTCAAGAGAAATTTGTTTGAAGTGTCTTTTCAGAAAAATTGCATTTTATCCCTGAGCACTTAGAATGGACAAATATAAAATAATTGAAATTGTGAGCATAGATCTCTGAGATGGCTCTTTATTGCTTTCTCTCTGCTCTACAGAGGCCACAAAAAGCACACACAGGCAAAGCCTGGATTAGTTGGTAATGGCTGGCATCAATATGGCTCTAATGTCGTTTCATGATGCATCCTGATCGTTCCTGGCCAGGCAAAGAGCGCTCCCCAGCTCGCTTTAATGACTCGCATGTCAGGAAAACAAATGTTATTACTCAGCGTTATTAAATATTGCTTTTATTCCTGTGACAGTCGGGCGCAGTCAGCTGCTTTCTAACGTATCTTTTCGCACCAAATCGAAACAGGCTGATTTTATTTCCGGCGATAAAAATACATAAGTTTAAAGGTATATGAAACTTATAGATTTATTTGTTTTAATTAGTGGCTGCAGTTATTATTAGTTATAATAATAACTCAGCTGTGCAAAACTTGGTCATTAGTGAGATATTTTTGCAAAATGTAGTTATTCTCTCTGCAGCAGATCAGACTGACTTTATTCTATCACATAAAAACAACACAATGAGGATTAAAATAAAATAAGTTAATAAGCCAGCAGTAAAACCCACAGAACACAGTCACCACTATAACTTTATGTTTGGGTCATTCTAGCAAAAAAAAAAATAAAAACGTCATAAAAAGTCCAGGAAGTTTTTGAGTAATGGAGAGCAGTTTTATGTAGCTGCTAGCAGGGCTAACGCTAGAAAGATGTTTTCATCTAAAATGCAAAATGTCTAGGTGTACAGTTTTAATTACTAATCAGAAAATGTTGTTTTTGAGTCTGTATACTTCAGCTAACGATTAATCAGTAACAATCAGTTGACGATTATTTCAGTAATCGATTAATCGTGATTAACTGTTTCAGCCCTACAAGATATATGAGGTTGTTTTAAGTCAATAATTCCTTTAAGCTGCAGTGTCCAACTTTTATATATATATATATATATATATATATATATATATATATATATATATATATATATATATATATATATATATAAATAAATAACTTTTTAAATAATTTTTTTAGAAATTTGTTTAAACTCATTATGCTGTGACTGTATGGAATGAGACATATAATCCCAATGCTCCAAGCGCTAACTAGAAACAACCAATCAGAGCCAGGAGGCAGGGCTTAGCGCTGTCAATCACCCTCCATATAGCACGCTGTAAATGCTAAGGCTAGTTAGCATAGCTGCCAACGGTGGCGGATAAACATTTTTCCTGCAAGTTGTTTCTCAGCCATTAGAAAATTTAGCAACGTGTTCATGAGGATGATTGACAGCGCTAAGTCCCTCCTCCTGGCTCTGATTGGTTGTTTTGTTGTTGGGAGCAGTGCAAATATGTAAAGAAAAAAAAACAACAAAACTTTCTTTTAATTACAAAAGTTTCATACTGCAGCTTTAATATTGATAAAAAAAAACTCCAATGGCAGATAACTTCACCTTTAACACGGGAAAAATGTGAAATTAGTTTTTTAGTGTCGCTTTTACTGACCTAGTTTTAAAAACTCCTACATTTAGGAAAACAATAATATATGATAAGAATCAGACTCTAATCTTGCTCTGCAGCCTCATTATAACTTTATTCAGTAGAAAATATTAGCAACATAAGAATAAATCGTGTCGTCATTATAAAAGTGGACAAGGTAAATTTGCTCTAATTGCTGCTCACTTTTTCTCGGCGCTCGCAGCAGTCAGAAGGTCACAGCTGTCATTCGTTACAGCGGATGCATTAAAGCCTCGGGAAACTTGTCTGACAACCAGTTATTAAAATGGACGCGGTTCCTCCGAGAGCAGCCGAGGATTTTGGGTAATGAGGGAAATGGGCCCGCAGTGTCCTCCAGCTCAACTCATCCTCCGCCGGAGATGGATGGCTGTCGCTGAGGAGCAGCGTCTCCTCCTGCCCTTCGCTCGGCTCGTCCTGGAGAAACGCCACAGAACCTGGAGGCGTCATCGTCATTATTTATGCCCCATTCTAATGCCCATGTTGAGTTTTCATGTTTCTGTGTCTTCGTGCCAAAAGAAAAGAGACGGATTCCTTCGTAGATCTGAACAAGATAAAGCCTTAAAGATTCTCTTTGAGCTCTGAGTCACTGAAATATTTCTCTGCATTGGAAACTGGGGCAGAAGCACATCAGTGGGGAAAGTTCTGCTCCAACTGTTTCTTTAAAGCCGTCGATCTGCTTTGACTCTGTCATGATGCCGCAGAAAAAGTAGAAGAAGAAGAAGGAAATGTGTCATTTCAGAAGGTCAAAGGGCAGCGTCACTCATTCATACCACTGCCAGTTATTATACTTCACCAATTAGTTACATTTACTCAGTTATATTTACTTTAGTAACTTTCCTTTAAGCACTTTTGGAGTATTTTGTTGTTATCTTTACTTGAGTAATTGCATTATGAAGTATTTCTACTCTTATTTGAGTAAAACTTCTGGGTTTTTTACTGAATGAAAAACAAACATGTTTTTAAAAAAAAACCTACCAGACCTGCAGTTTTTATTAAAGATTCATCAGTTTTCTACTGACGGAAACATTTTATGTTGCCTTATTTTATTATACGTTATTTATATGATTTATTGTCAATTTTGTCCTTAGATTACAAAAAATTCTGTCTGATGATGTCATTTTTCAAAATATTTAAAGATTGATCATTTGATCAGTTACTCAGGACTTGATGAGACTTTTTACCAAATACATTTTTATTCATACATGAGTGATGTTTTGATTGGTTACTTTTTACTTTTACTTTAGTAAAAATATGCTGAAGTAGTGCTACTCCTACTTGAGTATAACTTTTCGTTACTCTTCCACCTCTGTACAAAATAACAAGAACTGAAATTGAGAAAAGATTTTAATTTATTGACGATAATGGAGGGAAAACTGGAACTATATTGTTCCAGTTTTCAGCCCCACAAGATATATGAGGGCTGAAAACTCATATATCTTGAGTTTTCAGATATATCTTGAGTTTTTAGCTAATTTTAGCTAAAATTTTAGCTAATTTTTTATAGCTAAAATTATGATTTTAGCTATAAAATTATAATTTTATAATCCAACTTTTATGAAATCCAACTTTCTTTATATCTTTAAAATGATAGCGGCACAAACGAAGATTTTTGCTGCACAAACGTAGCACAAACGTTTGACACTAATTTTGTTTGATTTCATAGAAGTGGGGGGGGGGAGGTTGACCTTTTGACCTTTACACTTTCATTAATATCTTCAAAGCCAAAGCAGCACAAACGAAAATTTTTGCTGCACAAACCAGCACAAACGTAGCCGAGTTGATTGACACCCATTTTGTCTGATTTGAAGAAGGTGGGGGGCTGGTTGACCTTGGATGACCTCTAGAAATATTTCTTTATATCTTTAAAATGATAGCGGCACAAACAAAAAATTTTGTTGCACAAACGTAGCACTAACGTTTGACACCAATTTTGTCTGATTTGAAGAAGGTGGGGGGGCCAACTTCACTCAGGTAACAAAAACATTTTCTGAAACTAGTTAAAACTAACTGAATTAGACAAAAAGTCACAATGAAATAAAGCTAAACTGAAAAACCCAAAACTATTATAGTCCTGGTAAACAGTCTTCGCCCCCTTCAAAATAAGAGCATGAATTTAAACAGACAAATACCGGAAGAAATTTATTCAAATGAAAGTTTACAAAACAGCCACGTAAAATATAATTTAGACTTTCTCTGAAAAAAAAAAAAAGTTATTTAGGGGAAGCTAAGTGCGCTAAGCATTTTTAAAGTTAGCAAAAGCGCTAAATTAGCTTTGCTATTAGCGTGTTAGCAGCATTTAAGCTCCTACAGTTGTTAATTATTTGTTGCCCGATTCTTCAGTTTCATTCCCTAAACAAAAATAAAAAAAACATGAGTTAAATGTCCACACCTCACTGTTTAGTTGTTAATAAACAAATGCTTAAATATTTCTAATTATAATGTGTTTAACTAATAAAGTCTCTGCAGGCCTAGTTATCAAAACGTTAACATTTATTATTATTATTATTGCACTATAAGGGGTAAAAAAAAGTGCTGCCAAACATAGTTTTTATTTTTGAACACCAGCAGCGGAACCATTTTTTCCAGCATAGCTGTTGTTTTGCAGTTCCAGCTGATTAGCCTCTTCTGGCAGCGCTAACTGCAGCATCCGTCATGCTGCGGGCTGAAACTGGGTTAAGTCAAACCATAAAAAAAACATTTGAATTAACGAACCTCACACCTCTTATTAAAGTACTTCCCAATTTACATATCGGAATCGTTGCTCATTCATCATAGTGAAACGCTGATATTCCCAGCAGTTTAGCTTTTCTCCATCCTCATTTGTTTCTGCAGCTTAATAAAGAATCTAAGTTCCGTCTTTTTGACATTTTTAAAACACTTAAGAGCTCAAAACGTTTCCTAAACCCAAAGGAACGTTTTTAACCTACAAACTTCCAGAAATTCACGTGAAAGCTGCAAAAGGAGGACGAGTTAAGCTAAATGATTCATAATTTGATTTTTTTTATTCCCCCATCTTTTTACAGATTCTCAGCTCAAAACTATTTTTTTTTTTTTAGAGGCTCGTTACGAGACTTTACACTGTTTTTGCTACTTTTATCCAATAAAAACCTAAGACCTAAAAACTACAGGTCTGCATTTCTCTGGATCATGAAGAAATTGAGTTTAAAATGTGACATTTCTCATTTCAACTGAGTTGATTCTGACTTATTTTAAGTGAGGTAAAGATTCACAGTCATAGATCAAGAAAATAAAAGACTATTTAGAACCAAACTGACAACATATTATTCAAATCCTAATAAAAGTGTGTTTTTCATGCGTTAGTCTTTAAAAACCCGACGTACACGCAACAAAGTGGGCGGAATTCTGCTGGGGTTGCTAGGTGACGGGCTGGGCTGGGGTTGCTAGGTGATGGCTGGGCTGGGCTTGGGTTGCTAGGTAACGGGGCACTGCCTGCCAAATGCCACGTCAGTATTGGAAGGTTTTTGAACATTTACTTCTTGCCAAAAAAATAGCTGAATGTTTTTTTTTTTTTTTAAAGTGGTTGGACTGTTTCTAGAAGAAGTAGAGAAACAAACATTAATACAAAAACGTCTAAAAAGTGAATTTTGCATATTAGGAAAAAAAAAAAAAAACATTGGATGGGTTCTTTTGGGCGATACAATTTTATTGTTACTACTATTGTGATCATGTTAAAAAACAAAACAAAAATTATTACTTATTTTTTAGGTCCCTTTATGGTTGTGACATAAATATTGCCTTGAAAAACATGATCTTTTTTTTATTTTTAGAAAAGTGTGTTATATCACTAAACTGCACAAAGTAACTGCATTTAATCACATTTTCTAATTTACTGATATTTATTAACGATCACCATTTGCAGTTTCGACAAATAAATTTGATTACACTCATATTGTTGATGTAAAAACAGCATAAACATTTTTTTTCCACTTTGCGATATTTTTCTGTTGTGATTTTACAGTTTTTATGTAAATTTCACAATAATTTTTAGTGCACGAAGGAACGTTGTAACTAAATTAACATGAATACAGTGAATGTGAGTGTACTTTACTACTGTTCTTCTTTTGTATACATTTTTCTTTGTTTTCTTTTATTACACTACGTTCAATGAAGTCAATCTCAACATGCTGACATCTTTATTTCTTCCCTTCGCTGTCAACATGGTGTCAGCCATTCCCACTCCGTTAGCTGGTGGAACAATGTGGCGTTCGCAGGCTGTCAGCTGCACACGCGTGAGCCTGATGAAGAGCGTGTTTATTAAAGCGCATATAAGATGAGGTACAGTAAATATGCCACAGACGGGCTGGTGATGGAAGGCGGCGGGGAGTGACGTTAATGCTGCTTTATGTGCTCGTTTGGCCGTTTGGTTCCAGTTTCATCAATCCTTACTGTCCTTTCAGAAGACTTACAGCGGCGTGAGCAACTCAACACTTCATTCATATTCAGAGGATTTGCTGCCAGCTGGACACTGACCACATTTAATGTGAATTATTTGAATTCTGATTCAGTGAACAGAGCAAAAACTAAATATATGAAAGGATAAAACAGAACTTTCAGTGATTAAGATCATATTTCATCAAATAAATTACAAATTTGAGGAATTATTGACTTGAAATAATTCCTGGAACTGGAACAATTCAGATTAATCATGATGAATCGAAATAATCGTCAACTAATTTAGTCATTGATTAATTGTTAACTGGAGTGTACAGACTCAAAAACAGGCGATTTGCTGAGAGAATATTACAGCCAGCGCAGTAATTAAACCAAAACTGTACAAAAAATAATAAAAAAACACTGATTTTGTATATAAAAGTAAAAAACTAAACATCTTTGTCTATAAATATGTTCCAAAATATGTCCAATTATTGATCCGTCAATCCAAAAAGAGTCAACAGATTAGCTCTGAATATTTAACATTCATATTTTAATAACACTGCATATTTATAAATACCAAATAAAAGCAATATTTAAAACACAGAAATGAAATATGCTGCCGAAAAAAGCCCAAAGCAACAATATGTGGTGATTTTAAATCCTTAAGATAAGAATAGAAGAAGGTATTTTTATTTATATGTTTTCTGTGCAGTTTTCAGTAAAAAACGATAAATGAGTTTGTCCAAATTCAAACAAACCAAACAAAATCATCATTATTTAGTCCGAGTTGAGACAGAACTTCTTAAGAGATATTTTCTTTCTGAATCCGTCAGAATAATTTGGATTAATTTAGCTTTACTCTATGTAACGTCTGCGCTAGTTTGACGCGAATAAGCTTACCGGAAGTTGCCGTTGTTACCGGAACAGCCGTCCTCCACTGCGAAGAGAGAAGCGCCGAGCCGAACAAGGAGGCCGTTAATGTTGTAATTCAATATTCAAAAGCGTCGCCAACTCGGACTGAACCGCTTCGTTCACTTTCTCCGCTGGGAGCGTTAAAACTAGAGGCAGACTACAAATCCAAAACGGCGCAGGAAATCTACGTCACCGTTCAGGACGTGTCATTCTCTTCGCTGATTGGCCGGGTAGAAATTCTACCGGGTGAATCCCAGACGAAGCGCTGACGGTAGATTTTTTTCTGTTTTTGTTGTTGTTTTTGTAAGTTCCAAAATCAATTAACATTTAAAAAATATATATGTTGTTGTTGTCGTTATTAGTTTTGCTTTTTAGTGAAATTTAAATAATTAATTATTGAATTTATGGTCACAACATTTATAAATAGGATTCCTTACTGCATGGGCGACTGGAACCATCAGGAGTTAAATGCTGACTCAGCTCCTGCGATGAATCTCAGAAAATCCTCTAAAGCGACTTTAAAGCTGGAAAAAAAAAAAAAAAAGCTTTGAACAAGTTTGAGAAAGTGGATGTAGAAACTTCCGGAGCGGAGAGGGATTTCTGAGTGCTCTTCAAAAGGAACTATTATGCGGCGCCGAAACCGAATCAGGGTTTTGTTCCCGTCTGAAGTGTGTCAGAGTGGCTGATTTTAATATTTGGTTACCTGAGTTTGTTAGATATGAGACGCTGGCTGAAAAAAGCGTCTCTGTTGCCCCCCGCTGAGGCCTTTTCTCTTCTGTTTGGAGTGTTTGTCGCTGCCACTTCCGACTCCCTGAGGTTACCGCCTTTCCAGTCTCGGCGAACCCCGCTGGTATGTCGTGTAAAAACACAAACAATAAAACGCCACAGATCCTTCAGGGCTTCTGGAGACTGCGACACTCGCCTTTGTTGTGAATATAAAACCACCTTTATGGCACAAAAAGTAAAAAACATACTGCTAGCAGACTATCCAAAAACCTGAGATTTTTCTCTGTTTTTGTCAGGGGAGGGAAAAAAGCAAAAGAAAGAGGATTTATGACACTCTGACATGAAAGTGAAGTTTTTGTTGCATGCTGACAAACAAATGGTTTGTGAATGAACTGAGTGAAGAACGAAGACGGGAGACGGAGGACAAGCTGAGTTACGGCTCCGACTTCAGTACTACTGACGTTTCTCACGCAACAAAACCGAGACACTGTGGAGCTGCTGACATGTTTAAGATTTAATTTTATTCTTTATCAGAGTAATAGGGTCATTGATTTTAGATGAAAGAAGAAAAATGGAGCAAATTTCTGCAAAAAACTGAGAAACTTGTAGTTTAATTTCAAGATGAAAACAAAAGTGAGCAGAATATCCAAAACGTATACTGAAGTAAGAGTAGAAATACTTCAAGTAGCCGTCCAAGAAGTTACTCAGGTACAAAGTATTTGGTAAAAACTTTACTCAAGTACTGAGTAACTGATCATATCATTATATAAGATGTTATGGTCCATCATCAGATGGACCGAAATATAAAGTTAAGTGGAAACTTTAGTATATTAACGACCAAAATGACAATAATTCACATAAGTAACAAAAAATATATACAAATAAGTTTTTTTTCTTTCAATAAAAAACTGATGAAACAAAATCTGCAGGTGTGTGTCTGCGTTTGGTGAATGTTTGTTTTTCTTTCAGTGGGTAGAAAATCCAGAAATTTTACTCAAGTAAGAGTAGAAATACTTTAAAATAAAATGACTCAAGTAAAAGTAATTGAGTAAATGTCATTAGTTGTAAAGTCGGAAATTTGCCAGAAAATAAACAATGAAACCACCTTCCCTTCATTTTCTTTTAAATGTATCATTTTTTGTGTTGTGTTTGTCGTTGCCTCCTGGCCTGGACTCCCTTACAAAAGATGTTTTTAATCTCAGTTGGTTTTTATTGTGGTAAAATAACAATTAAAAAAATATCCAGATGTGCATCTCATAATTTAACCACATCAATCGAGACGATTAATGTTGTAGCTCCTGCTAACTAGCTGCTAACATACATAGTTAGCAGGTGAGTTAGCTACTTATCAGCAGTTAGATGGACAAAGTTTGTACATTTCTGTGGAGGTGAGGGTCTAAAATGTCCTTCCTAATGGTGTTTAAAGACCTTAAAAAGTTTTAAACTTGAGTTGGTGAAATCTAAAAAAACTCCAACGTATGTATCCAGTTTAGGTTAGCATATGGAAGCAGGTAGCAGTAGTTTGAGGCTTCTGCTAATTAGCTGCTAACATACTATTGCTAGCCAGATAGCCAGATAGCTTTTCTGTGTCTATCATGGGTAATTTATCAACAATTAAATAGAAAAAGTCATGACATTTCTGTGGAAATGTACTGACTTTTCCTCACATTTCACCCATCGTGGTTTCTCATGGTCTTAAAAAGTCTTAAATTTGAGTTGGCGAAACCTAAAGAAACAAGGTTTGTATCCAGTTTAGTTGTACAGATGGAAGTGGCATAAAGTGGATATTTTTTGGGGGTAAAAAGAAGGAAGGAAAAAGGAAATGAGCCGTTCAGACTGCAGTGAACCAGTTCATATAAATCAGATTCAGTTTGCGTTTAGCTGCTGTGTGAACTTAGCTTCAGTTGGATCCAAAAAGTGAAAAAGCAGCAGCTTTTTGAGGTGACACCATTCTGCTTTTAGAACCTCTCGTGAATTCAGGGGTAAAATCCAGGAAAACTCGTGTTTCGGCTGCACAGTTAGCAGAATCTGAGCCGTTTGAGGTGAAGTGAAACACCTGTGTCCTATTTGAACCGAACATGCACTCAGTCACGTTGACATACGGAACAACATTAGCATTTTAAAGAAAACTCTCGCTTTCTGTCCTACTTTTACATCCATTTGCTTTCTTGCTTCTTCTTAGATTATTTGCAAACAAACAACTGTTAGTTTATCGAAACGATTTCAAGAAACAGTCAAAAGCCAGGCTGAAGATATTTTTCTGATTTTCTTCGTCTTATTCTGTTCGCTCTTTGTTGGCGCTTCGTTCACTCCAGGAGCCAAAATCATCCCCTCTCACTCTCTTTGTGTGTTTTTCCTTTGTGTGTTTTCTTTCCTTCCTCTAATTTACAGCCACTTTCTGTTCACATTTAGTCGTTAGCGAAACGCCTCTCGTGGTGCATTCAGGTTCCCACTCATCTGGGTTTGCTCAGACGATAACCTTTATTGGCTTTTTATGGCGCAAAGCTGCAGTGAAGGTTGTGTGAATGAAAGGGGAAGAAATGTGATTGATTACAGAGTATGTGAGAAGGACCCCCTCTGTGGAAGTGGCTCCTCTTTGAGTTAAGTTTACTTCCTCTCACATGAAAGATCATCTTTAGTGTTGAAATGTGCAGATTTGTATTCAGCTGGTGGTTTTCTGTGAACATCAACTCTATGGAGCCAAAGAAAGGTCAGAATTACTGCGTTTTTCTAAAAAAAAACTATTTGAAACTGAATGTCAGATGTTGAACTTGAAATGTGAAAAACAAAAATGTGTTCAAGGTAAAAGTAATTTAAACATTTTTATTTATGTTTTAAGAGTTTTTAAAACATTTTGAATCGTTTTTGTTAGCTTCAGTTTTTAGATTAAACTTAATTTTGGCAAATTCAAATATTCAGGAGCAATAATTTGCATATTAGCTAAATATTTAGCTATATATTTATGCTAATATGCAAATTACTGCTAACTAAATAGCTTGTGTTTTAGGAAGCTAACTAGTTTGCTGTTTAGCTACCAAGCTTACTAAATAGTTTTATTAGTAAGTTAACTAAATAACTTCTTATTTAACAAAGTAAAAAATAAGCTATTTAGCTAACAAAGCAACTAATATGTTTATTTATAAAGTTAACTGGATAGCTTGCTACTTAGCAAGATACCTAGTTAGCTATTTAATTAGCTTAAAAAACTAAATATTTAGTTTGAAACTGTGGCATTTATTAAATTACTGAATAACATGGTAAAAATATGACTTTGAAAGATGAACTCTCATTTTCTCTTCTGATACTAACAGCAATAATTATTCAAATTATTGCTGTTCATTTTTGACAGTGTAACTTTACAAACAGGACGCCATAGGCTGCAGCCATTATTGTTTGGTGTTAACTTTCTTTACTTTCCTTGCATTAGACCCAAATTCATTTAAACACCTGGAAGTATTAGATTTAAAAGGATTTTCTCCGTTTTTCTCCTGACAGGAAATGAGACTTGTGTCTCTTTCAGGGATTTTAATGACAGTTTGCCGTGAAGCTGCTGTTCGCCGCCACAGACGGACATCTGTGCATGTTTGGGAGCCAATTTCTACACCTGGAGTTTATGTCTCAACTGAGCTGATAGAGAGAAAATGTTCCAGCAGTCCTTCCCAACAACATCAACAAAAACGTTTAAGAGCTGCTGAAGGTGAATTTCTCTTTTAGAGTCCGGAAGATAAAAGCGCTTCTGCTCTCCGCCTGCAGAGGGCGCCGTGGCTCTGCTGCTCAGCTCCGCCGTTCCTACAAACCTAATGATTTTAAGTGATTCACACTGCGGCCCAAATTATGCTCCGTGTTCGTGTCACAGAAATGAATGTTAATACTGTGAGACGACTGTGTTCCCATGACAATAAAGACAATATTTTCCCCCCTTCAGCGTTTCTGCACATCCCTGAACTTCCACAGATCGGCTGCAGTCCATAAAGCATCTCATGTTCTGCAGTTGGATCCACTTTACTGCGTTTCTGGTCATTAAATCATCACTTTTGTTCATTCAGCTCTCTGGCGTGACGTCAAGCTAATCAGACTGGAGGAAAGAGGTTCATCTGAAACCGACAGCTTATGAAAAATGTGAGTTTTGTTCTTCACTTCTTCAGCGGAAAGTTGTTTAAAAACCTCCTAAATGGCACAGCGGTTTGTTCCCATGCCAAAAATGTCCCAGTGGGCAGAAAGCGTCTCCAGTAGCAGTCAGTCTTGCAGTGAATCTGAAGATGCCTCTGACTGAAGTAGTCGCTGTGTGAGAGTTTCATGATATGCTAATAGATACATATCCAGGCTACTCGATATTCCACAGTATCATAAGCTAATCCACCTCATTTGCTTCAGCAAACACCTTGTTACCATGGTTACAATCATTACAGCCAATGAAGATGGGGGCTAAGGACAAATAATATGACCAAATGTATTTAAATGGTTGCTTTGTTCTTACTGATTTAACTGTAAAATTTTAAGTACCTTTAATTTTACTTTGAAATCTGGGCTTTTATTGTGAAATCTGGTCTTTTTAGAACATTAGAGAATCTTCAGCACAATGAGAAATGTCCAAATAAAAATAATAAACCAGACACTGACAATATTGATGTTAATGTATTGCAATCTACAAAGTAAAATAAATAATTTTATACATAAATTGGTCAAATAAAACAATATTTACCTTTCGTTGTATTTGTTTTCAATATCAATGTAATTTCTTTATGTAAAAGTTACATACTGTATCTTTAATTATTAATTTTTCCATAAATTGGGAGAAAGGAAATTATCCATTCAAAATAAAGTAATTATTAGTGAAAACCTCATAACTTGGAGTTGCCAGAAAATGTTATATATTTTTTAAAAACATATATTTGCGATCTTAGAGGAGAAGCTCATCTCAATATGTAAAAAATAAATGAAAACAGTGTCGTTAATGTCGCAGGGCCCAACATGTTTTCACAAACACTGGGTTTTCCTTTTCCAGCAGCCATTATGCAGCGGTAGCTTGTAAAGAAGTGGGTGGAGCTTCACTTCGGTTGCCAGGTCAGGGGCTGGACTGGGGGATACCCAAACATGCAAAACCGGAATTTTGCATAATAGTGGAGCTTTAACTGAAATCCCCAAAATAATTAGAAAACAATTGTTCAAAAGTAAAAGGTCAAAACACGCGGTGGAGTTTTTTCCTTATTCGGCGGAGCAGCAGGAGTTTGTTCTCACACGGCTCTCTAGGAAACTCAGCTTCCCTCTAATGCGTTTCTGTTAGTGTGAGCAACAACAGGCCAGCAGAGAGATCCGCTCCGTCCTCCCTGCAGGCCGGCCGTATTCTTCTTAAGGCTGAATTTCATCCCATTTCTGGCTGTTTTTTCCTGCTCGGTCCCTTTGGAGCGTTCAGAATCAAACAAAGTGCCGCGGCGGCGGCGGCCCGCTGCGCCTGGAGTCAGAACCGCATGCAGGGAAACATGCGATGTTGCTGTCCCAAACTCACGGCTCCGACAGGAAGGAGGTCAGTGACAGAAACCTGAGGAAACTCAGTTAATCACAAGATAAATTCAATCATTTGCAGGATTTATTGTTTTTTCTCTCTTTTTACTGGATGACAAAAGTGATTTGGTGATTTGGGCTTTTGTTTTTGAAGGACCAGAGATTTCATAAGTTTTATTTGTTGTTTTGTTTATTTATTTTGGACATTTAAAATGTCTTCCAGTTCCAGTGTTACATGTTTGTGAGGATTTAAAGTTTATTGATCTTTGAAGATGTGTTATGACATAATTACCATTTTATTACTGGAAAATGGTCTCAAAACAACAATATTATCGTTTATCGCAATAAACAATAATGGCTCCATGTAGCAAAATGTTGATTGATTGATTGAATAAGGTCTAGGACAGTTTATCGGCAAATGAAACTTGGATTAAAGGGGATTAAAGTTTTGTTTGTGCAGGTGTGAACGCTAATCGGACCAAAGATTCAAACTCTGGTCCGACTGAAAACCTCACTCTCGGTTCGGTTGAATAAACTCTGGTTCGGTTTGTATATGTGAACGCCAAGCGGACCAGAGGTCGCTCCAAAAGCAGGAAGCGGACTAGAGCACAGGGCATTCTGGGTAAATAGCCTGTCGCTAGCAGGAGAAATGACTTATGACAAAACAGAAACTCTGACTCCAGAGTGTTTCCAGTGTTTCTGACTCCATCTTTGTTTCCATTTTGAAGATTGTTGCGCTCGGTTTGTTCTTCAGAGGTTTTGCTCCTTCAGTGGTTCTTGATGCGGCGCCCCCCTCTGACCGGCTCCATATTCACATCAGACCAATTTCAACTCGTCTCAAAGACGAGCAGCTAAATGTGGATGAAAAGAAGCAGCAAACAGGCGGCTGCCCTGAACTACACAACTGGACCCATTCACACGTTTATTATAAAACTTCAGGGCATTTTTCCTACTTGAAACATTTTTCTTTGCAGTGAAAAGTCCTGGCATTATTCTGAAAACACTGCGGTCCAAAAACTCCAGCATGATTAAAATTCCAGGATTGATTGGGGTCGCCGTTTGATGCGCTAATCCTCGTCCTTCAGACGACTTCCCTTAAATTGGAAAATACTCAACCTAGCTGTGTTTTTGCCTCGGCTCCGCTGAATTATCTCCCAACAGCTGCTGCCTCTCTTCAGCCGTCCCATCATTTCATCCATCCTTGCTCTTTCCTTGGGCATATGAAGGTCAGGTGAAGGTAACGCTCGGGATTATGGGAGCTCAGTTACCGGCCGCTCTGCCCGCCGTGAAGGGGGGAAGTTAATGGCTCGGAGAGTGGAGGGAGGTCTCCAGTCTTCCTGCCGCAGGCTATGAAAAGGGACGCCTTTTATTGCAGATTGACCCTCACGAGCTGCCGTTGAGGCCTCTCTCTGGCGTCGCCTGGATTTACAGTTAATGTTCCAGCGTTAATGAAGCTGCTACGGGCCACTGGCTGCCTCTTCCCAATGTCATGTACGAGCGTCCGTCCCCTTGTTTACCACTGCAGGTCTGCTCCGGTCATCAGGACTCGTAAACTCGCGGCCTCGCGTCAGACCTCGCGCGGCGCCGGGTCTGGTGGCCGACAGGAAGTGGAAGGAGAAAGACCAGCAGAGCTGAGGATCCGCAGCTGGAGCGGCTGCAAGCGCAAAAAGTGGCAACAAAATGCTCACCTGTTTAGATCAGGATACTTTTGGCTGACTCAGCTCTTGTCTAATCTGGGAAAACTAAAATATTTTCACTTGTAGGATGTAAAGTCTGCTTTATGTCACTAAAATGATTATTTAGAGAAAACAAAGTGGAGCTTTGAGAAAACCCTGTGCTTGTATTTGTTGTGAACATGGGAAACCTGAGATTTGGGGTGTTTTTATACCTGATAATCCGGTAGATTCAGTTCGACTGGGGACCAAAATTACAACATTTGTTAGATTTTCAGCTTCCGTTTCTCACTGAACCAAACCAACCTGTTCCCCTCCAGACCTGAGGGGGCGCTGTGCCAGGAGTCACTGCAGGAAACGACATGAAACCTCCGCCGTGTCGTTTAATGTTTATTGTTCAGTTTTAGGGTTTCCTTAATGTCAGCTTGTGATAAATCATTTTCAATCTGTTTGTTTTTAATGCTGCTCATTCCTACGATGCCGAACTTGTTTTCCTTCCTAGTTTAACTAGGTGGCGCTGCTGACTCATCTCACTTTCTGTCCACTTATATTTTTAGTAGCACCAACTGGCTGCTCAAAGGGACTCCAGCAGAGTTTGGGTCATTAGCAGCATTAGAGGTTCAGCTGCTCACTGGAAAAATAATAATTAAACTTATTTTGAGTGGATTTCCTCAGATTGCTGTGAAAAATGACGGGACAAAAACAAAACACCAGAGTCCGGATCAGTAAAACTGTGTGGTTGTAGATAATATGGCTGTGTGGGTTGAGTCGGTACCAGATGAGCAGAGAGTCAGTCTGTCTGCAGACAGGAAGTGATTCCCTGAAGCAGGAAGTTGACTTCAAACCGGCCAGAACCTCAGCAGACGGCCCTCCTGGCGCTGAGCTGCTTTATTACAGCGAGCGAGAGCAGAGCGATTGGCCTCACTTCAAAGTCTGACCTGCTGCACCAGGTGAGGCCAGGGGGCGCTATACAGCCAGGTGAGACCAGGGGGCGCTATACAGCCAGGTGAGACCAGGGGGCGCTATACAGCCAGGTGAGGCCAGGGGGCGCTATACAGCCAGGTGAGACCAGGGGGCGCTATACAGCCAGGTGAGACCAGGGGGCGCTATACAGCCAGGTGAGACCAGGGGGCGCTATACAGCCAGGTGAGGCCAGGGGGCGCTATACAGCCAGGTGAGACCAGGGGGCGCTATACAGCCAGGTGAGACCAGGGGGCGCTATACAGCCAGGTGAGACCAGGGGGCGCTATACAGCCAGGTGAGACCAGGGGGCGCTATACAGCCAGGTGAGACCAGGGGGCGCTATACAGCCAGGTGAGGCCAGGGGGCGCTATACAGCCAGGTGAGGCCAGGGGGCGCAATACAGCCAGGTGAGGCCAGGGGGCGCTACACAGCCAGGTGAGGCCAGGGGGCGCTATACAGCCGCATCCATGTCACCTACAGCAGGGAGGTCAAACTCCAGTCCTCTGCTGTCCTGCAGGTTTTAGATACACAGGTACAAAACACTGGAATGAAACGGCTTCATTACCTCCTCCCTGTGTAGACCAGTTCTCCAGAGTCCTGCTAACGACCTAATTATTCTGTACAGGTGGTTCAGAAGCGGCTCAGCTAAAGCAGAGGCTCATCTAAAGGTCGTAGGGCAGTGACCCTCACCTGTGAGCTAGCAGCTCAGGTTTTTACCTTTGTTGTTTGAATTTTTTAGTTTTTGTTTATTCAAGTTTTTGCTCTTCAACATGATTTATTTACAGTTTTAAACAATGAAATAACAAAATCTTTGACAGAGAACAAAATGGTCAAGTTTCTAGTGCAAATATCTTAATACACTTAAAATAAGACAAAATTAACTTACAAGTAACTTTTTATCTAGATATCAGACTGGTGACCTGTCCAGGGTGACCCCTGCCTCTCGCCCGGTACGTTAGCTGGAGAGGAACCAGCAACCCTCCCGACTCCACTGAGGGACAAGGGTGTAAGAAAATGGATGGATGGATATAGGAGCTTGTTTTAAGTACATGATTCCTTAACATTGATGAAAACAGCAGGAATGTCTGTTTGGCATCAGTACAGAAAAAACCTGAGACAAACTAAAACATGAATTGATGTTTCCAGACATCTGCTGATGCAGAGAAATGTTTCTGCTCCAGGTTCTGGAGCGAATATCTGGTGTCAGACTCATTTTCAGTCCCTCCAGGGTTTTGCTTCTGGGATTATTTACAATAAAAATCTAAATGTTAGTGGCACTAATTTAGAAACATTTGTGATAATTGCACATATGTGTGAAGGTAGACATTTTATTCCTCACTAAATTGATCAGGGTCAGGGACTTTAATGATCCAGGTGGATCTAAATTTTGAGGTCTGAAATTTTTTTCATTTTTTTCCACAAAAACTTGGAAGAAATTGGAGACGTAATCTGATGTAATCGGGCAGTAAGTAGATAAAAACTGATCTGATTTGATCAATAAAATAATATTTAAGCCCTGATGTCTTGACGGCCTCTAAACTCTACCGGGCCACATAATAAACTACGGCGGGCCGGATTCGGCCCCCAGGCCTCGAGTTTGACACAATAGAATAGAGGGACGCTCACAATAAATGCATTAATGGTCAAATTTTCTTTTCATGATAATTTTGATTCATTATTTAAATAAATTTCCATTAATTATGTTAAAAAACTAAATTTGACATTATTGGAAATTTTATTTTTACTATTTTCTGAACTATTTGTTCCAAAGAGCATCAATAATAAACGTAGTTAGACGTGGAAATGTGATTCCACATATTGGTGAGTTTGTGATGTAAATCCTGAATAAGTCAAATTAAATGATCGAGTTTTATAACAGTAAATATCTAAACGGATTTCATCTGGAAGGTTTTGGTAAAACAGACATTTTGATGCTTTTTCAGGCTGAACTCCAGTTTAAATGACGATTCTGACAGCGCAACACGACAAAGTGACGGTAATCAGTTCACCAAGCGAAACGAGAACCAAACATGTAAACTGATGTCCCGACCAGAGGAGCTGCAGCAGCTGACACGTGTTACAAGGCGAGGATAAAAAACCCAATCTCCGTGTGATTCCTGCCTGGTCCGGGTCCCGGGGGAACTGGAGCGGTTCCCAGCAGCAGAACATCTGCATAACAAAGGAGGCAAAGTGACAACAGATTACAGCGGATTCCTCCACAGAGAAAATGACTGAAAGGCTGATTAAAAGAAGAAAAAAATCGATATTTCCACAGGAGCGTGAACGCAGCCGGACCCGAGAGGCGGAGAGGCCGCGGCGCCGTCTCTGGCTTCCAGGAAGTGATGGCGCTTTAATGCGGTGGGAGGTGAGGATGCCAGATATCCCGGCACCATTATTTAGCACTACATTACATCCCATCTCATCCCTATTAGCAGGTGCAGATGGTGCTCCTTGTGCCATTTAAAAGCGCTCACAGCTGGCGAACCTGAACCAGAACAAGCCTGGACCCCGGCCATCCGCAGAGCGGCAGATGGGGGAAGGTGAGTCCTTCAAGGAGCCTGAACATCTCCTGTTCAACAGTCAGTGCTTTTAGACTTTCTACTACTTTAAAGATCATGACCTTCATTCTTTTAGTCCGTAAGGGTTTGCTTACAAGTTAATCCAAAAGCAGAAGTTTTTATCACAAAAAAACACATTTAAAGGACAGTATTATGTATTTTCTGGGCACATATCATTTTATATTATAATCAAGTAAATACAAAACCATCCATCCATCCATCCATTTTCTAACACCCTTGTCCCTCAGTGGGGTCAGGAGGGTTGCTGGTGCCCATCTCCAGCTAACATGCCGGGCGAGAGGCGGGGTACACCCTGGACAGGTCGCCAGTCTGTCGCAGGGCAACACAGAGACACACAACCATCCACACACACACTCACACCTAGGGACAATTTAGAGAGGCCAATTAACCTGACAGTCATGTTTTTGGACTGTGGGAGGAAACTGGAGTACCTGGAGAAAACCCACCATGCACAGGGAGAACATGGAGACTCCATGCAGAAAGACCGGGGCCGGGAATCGAACCCAGAACCTTCTTGCTGCAAGGCAACAGCTCTACCAACTGCGCCACTGTGCAGCCCCTAAATACAAAACCTTCAGTTGTTAAAAAAATGCTCTACATATAAAACACGACTTTAAAAAAAAATGTATTTCCTGATTTAACATGTAGAAATTGGGCCTCTGTCTCTTTAAGAAACTCCTGCTGAAGTCATCACAACATGGCTCTTTTATTAACCCTTTAACAACATTTCTGCCAGCACTGAACTGAGAAGTAGCTCCTATGATGAGCTCAGCAGATGCTAATTGCTGCTGGCTAGTCTGAAGGAGCTGAGTGTGAAGCTCTGAAGCTTGAGAGGAGGAGCTGCGTCTGGAAGGCGGGGCTAGGTCCATCCAGGCGTTTTGCACAGCTGAACGGTTACTATGGAGAGCAAAGGATTTATCAAACCTGTATAAAATAACTAGAGCAACACTCCAGCTTTGTTTCTGATGAGGGAGCAACATTAAAACATGATGTAAAGCCAAAAGAGTGGATTTTACCTGACACTGTCCGTTTAAGGTCTCAATATTCTCCATCCAAAGGGCCAAAATCGTTTCTCATGACGCGTGACGAAAACTGCGTCATTTTGTTCACAGAGAGGCGTCCACCTGTTGGACTGGACACCAGGCCCGGGTCCAACCATTTCCACAGAGCTCTGAGTGAAGTGTTGTCTGACTCGTCAGAGGTTTGTTGCTGTTTGGCGCTCAGACAGGATATTTCTCTTCAACTCTTCCACTTTGACTGTCTGGGTTTTGTATTCGGTATGCAAACATCAGTGGCATAAAAACATCATGTTGTTTTCAGACAGAAACAGGATCGAGGCAAATTTGCGACTTTTGTCAGAAATGGTTAAAACTAAAAGTCTCACAGCAACTAGAACAGCTGAGTTCAGGTGCAATTTGGAGGTGTGTGCAACTGTGCGCTTCTTTTCAGTCAGAACTCTGACTCCAGCTGACCGCCAAGCACATTCATGCCAACATCGTTGCTCAGCCGTTTGCAGAAAAGTGTAGCGCTAGCTCTGTGGTAGCTTCGTAAAAGACGCAGGGAGGAAGTGGGAACCACCGCAGGAAGTGGCGTGACAGAAAGGTGAGCATGAAGAGTATTTGGGAGCCTTGAGATGTCGCTGCTTGTCATTTTCCTTCTCCCCCAACAAATTCCTGCAAATATGAAATCTGGGGAATCTTTTCTCAAGGGGAAGTTATTTGAAATTACCCAGCATGCTCTGACCCGATGTCAGTCACGGCTTGTGGCGCCATGTCCAGCCTGTCCCTCTGCAGCAGCCTGCCAACGCTCCGTCTCCAGGCAACGCTCCGCGGCCGCCTGTCATTTCGGATCAGTGGGCCCACCTGCACACCCACCTGTCCTCAGGCTCGTCACACAGAGGAGGAGAGATGAAGAACTCATCTCAGGTGGCTGATGACCTGCTTCTGGATGAAAAGACGCCTCTGAATGGCCTGAATTGCCGCCATGAGATTGAAGCTCACCAACCTGGGAGACGCTTTGTGTGCAGAGACACTCCAGGTAAAATGGCTGTTACTCCCTTTTATAAGTTTGTGCACTGCGGTGACAAACACGCGTCTTATTCTTACCATTTGTAGGCTGAATCCAAACTTTATTATTGCTGTGAAAAAAGGAGCCGTCGCTTTCAGCTTCGCCACTCGCTGAGTTCTGATTAACTGCTCTCAGTAATGACTGGACACAGACAGCACATCTCATTTGTTCCATCTGGATTCATCCACTTTATGACAGATGATTGACACCCCAGGCTCATCTTAACAGAGTGGAAACACTTAATATCTCCTAACTGACAGCTAATGTGCACATCAGTCCAGGAATCATATTCATGAATGCACCAATGACCTCCAAATAGACTCATTATGCTTTGTGCTGTCGATCGACTCTGTTAGCTCAGAAAGCCAACACACCACTACTTAACTGTGATCAGACATGGGCTCAGTATTTTTTATTTTCATCACAAAATCCACAGAGTTGCTTCATGATGCCAACCAAAACTGAGTTTCAGCCAATCGAGGTCTTTTAAAAAAATGATTCACTTCCTATTGGGAGCCGTTTGTAAAAATACAGTGAAAAATTAGCAGCAATAATTTGGTTAAAACAATAATATTTTCACCATGTAACAGTTTCAAAGCAAATATTTAATTATGTAAAACTTTAGCTAACCAGCTATATATTTAGTTAACTTGCTAACTATTTAGCTCCAACCTAAATATTTCATTATTAAGCTAAATAATTTGTTAGGAAACTAAATATTTTGCTTGCTAATTAATTAAGCACTTTGAAGCAAACTCTGGTCCGCCTACAAACCTCGGTCTCAGTTCGGTTGAACTGAACTCTGGTGCTGTTTGAATGTATATGTGAACGCCAAGCAGACTGTAGACCGCTCCAAAAGCAGGAAGTGGACTACAGCGCAAAGCATTCTGGGTAAATACAAACAAAACAAACATGCTAGACTAGAGCTAGACTAGCACTAGCTAGAGTAGCACGTTTGTTTGCTGGTTCTAGAGAAATCCTACCATCACTAAAATCTGACCCCACTCCATTTTTGTTTACATTTCGTGAAGAAGAAAGTTGCTCTCAGAGGTTTTACTGTCGTTTCCTTCAGTGGTTCTTGGTGCAGCGCCCCCACAGGCTGGGAGGGGAACAGGTTTTTCAAGCTTGGACTGGCAATAACTGAACACAGGAGTAAATAAATGTTCTGGCTGCCCAGCAGCATCTTAGTCTGGATTAAAAGTATTATGTATTTAAATGTATTTAAGTTCATTTCTGCTAACGCTATGAGGGATTTTGTTTGCATCCCAAAACGACTGAGGGTTGTTTCTGTTCTGCTTAAGTCAACATAAAATGTCTCGTCTCATGGACTTTCCCACTACAGGAATATACAGTGAGACTGTGATTAGTGATGCATAATGTGGGTTGTCCTCTGGGAATTTCTAGTTTGTTCAGTCCAATTAGCAGGGTTAGCTATTCTGCCTGAGCGATGTATTGAGTCGTCGTCTCTTGTGCCATAATTGTATCTACAAGCTGCTGCTGGGGACAAATTGATGTGGTTCTATGCAATTTGCTCATCATTACATCTTTACTTAAATTATTCAAATTTACTTCTTTTTTTTTTTAAACTGTTGGAGCGAAGTCCCAGCTGGCTTCAATGAAAGACCAAATGAAAGGAAGTCAAAGTCAAAGAGCATGCAGAAGGATGAAGAGTGAAATATTCATAGGTCACATGTCGCTGCCACGCTTGTAAGTGTGTTTTCATGGCGGATCTGTTTAGAAATAGTTTCTGCAAATGCCTCAGAACGGAATCTGAAAGGAAACCAGCCAACAGGGAAAATCCTTAATTAGCACACTTTGTCAGTGTCCAAGCTGTGCCCATACTGAATTCAGGCCAACGTCGGCGAACAGCACAGTACATATTGATTCTGTAGATCACAAAGACGGCGCTTGTGTGACCGTTTTATGAAATGCCGTGGCGCTCTCCAGCCCGACCCCGCGCACGCGCTCAGGCTCCCGTCTTAATTTAGGTTCCTCCATGCTTCCCCTAATTTAAATATTTACCAGGCGCCCCACCAACATCCACAGTCCTCCACCCTTCATTTGCATTCTGATGCGGAGGCCAGCAGGGCAGAGCGACTTTGGAATAAAGCGGCGTGTCATCAGCGTTTGCTCACTCAGAGCTGAAATTAGCGGGGACCTTTTGGCTCCGGCTCGAGGGGCACAAGTGCCTCTCTTAAATTGGCCGTGAGGGATCGCGAAACCCCCGGGACGACCAAACGGGCCGGCTCATGTTCTGAATGGGCAATGGTACAAAATCCCTTCAGCGGCCAAAGTTAAGCAGCAAGACTTGGGCTTGTTTGCTACAGGCTGGTAATATCAGAGCTACAGCTGCATGTAGTAGTGTTCAAAGTTTTACTTTGTGTTAATAATTTGCAGAACATTTATTTCAGGAAATGATGAAGACGAGCTAATGGAGCATTTTTGTACTTTCATCTGGGTTTCTACTGCTTCTATAAACAGCCCAAGCACTAAAAAAAAGACCCCCAGACATTTTTTAAGCAGTAAAAAAGTTTTTGGTGTTTGGAAATTAATTAAGCCGATTTAAAAACATTCGGAGTGTAACATCACAAAGTCAGCAGGAAATGCCCGTTACCTAGCAACCCCAGCAGAGTTACATTCTGTTACCTAGCAACCCCAACAGAGTTCCATTCCGTTACCTAGCAACCTCAGCAGAGTTCCATTCTGTTACCTAGCAACCCCAGCAGAGTTTCATTCTGTTACCTAGCAACCCCAGCAGAGTCCCATTCCGTTACCTAGCAACCTAGCAGAGCACTAGCATGTTTGGTTAGCTGGTTTTACTGCTGTACAATGGCTGCTGGAGCAACAAAGCGTTTTGTTGTTGACTTTCCATCCATAAACTACTTACTACATTCTTGTTGGTTGCGCAGAAAGCTTCACTTCTGCTTTTCAAAGAGTACGGTTTTGAAAGGAGCTCAAAATAGGCAGAATTGACCAAACTGAAATCTCATGTGAATCTTTGCATGTGAAGTAAAATTAATGCTTTATTTTAATGAACTAACAGAAGCTGAAATTGACAAAATATTTTTGCTAACGGAAATCACTAAAAACGGTAATTGAATGGGAAAAACTGTAACTAACTGGAACCATACCATGCTTTTATAAAACGGGAAAACAAACTGGAAATATAGATATAATATGCTTTGCTTTTATGCTAATGAATACATTTATTTGCCTATCAATCTGATGTCAAATAGATTTTTTTCCCACAAACAGTAAAACTAGTGCAGAACAGCGATGAGTCGGTTGATGTTCAACAATAATTGAATCCAATTTTGAAAGCAGCGTTTTCATTACCCAAACAACGTTCACATATTCACAACACTTCGACGTTTTTAGTTGTTCTTAAACCTAGTTTTAGTTGTTTCACCTAAAACTAGAACTAATAAAAACTAACAAATGTACTCTAAAAACTAACATTAACTGAATTAGAAAAAAATTAAACTACAACAAAAACCCCAAACTATTACAACAATTAGTTTTAACATGTTTTGAGACATTTTCTGGATTTTTTTTTTCAGAGTTAAGTTTAGGCTCTAAATCCAGACGCCAACAGCAGGAAGAGTGAGACGCTGAGCAGCATAAAGGCAGTGTGAGTCGACGGGGTCAGCTCGGAGTCTCTGACACGTTCATATTGATGAATATTTTGTGGCCTGGAGGATTTCCAGCAGAGCGAGGCATCCGGCCAGTCGGCTAAGCTGCTCGGATTACTTTAAGGCACTGACATAAACATTCTGCTGCGCTTCCCATGCAGTCGCCTTTGAGCCTGATGCAGAGAGACAGCGACACTGAGGATACCGCGGGAACCCGGGCAGAGGTCTGAATAAACAAACAGCTGCTTGGAGCTGTGAGCGCCGTGTCAGCAGACCAAACACGCGACTTCTTCACACCGAGACAAACTCCATAACTTCCCAATTCAGGGGACAAGCTAAGAGTTTATTCGCTCCTTCTGTGTTGTTCCTTATATTAAATAGACAGAATGCACAACTAAAGAGCTGCTGGATAATAATAATAATTAATAAAAAGAGAGTCATTTTCTTTCAAAGTGTCTGGATTTCTAACTGAAGTGTCCTTGTTCGCGCTTAAGCTTAAAAATCCCATTAAAGGGGAAAAGCTTGGGCACATAAATTTACATTTAAAGTTTGTTTACCCTTTTAAAATATGAACCCAACAGGCATTTTTCAATCGTTAAAGGGGATCTATAACGCAAAACTCACTTTCTCTCGTTTTTCTACTTTCATTTGTGTCTCAGCTGTTTATAAAAACAACCGAGCACTAAAAAAAAAAACCCCACCAAGACAATTTTTGGTGTCTGGAGAACGAGCCGTTTTAAAAGTCTCCAGATTATTGAGTCATACTGCGTCGTTACCTGGCAACCCCGGCCGAGTTCCGCCCGTTACCTAGCAACAAAAGCTGAGCTCCAGCATGTTTGGTCAGCTGGTTTTACTGCTGTACAAAGTGTTATATTGTTGACTTTCCATCCAGAAACCAGCTGCTGTATTCCTGTTGGTTGTGTTGTTGAGTGAGATTAAATAGACTTACAGCAACATATATACATTTTTAAACAAATACAAGACATTTTAAAGCCTTAAATGTAGACACATTCAGTTAAGACTTTAAGGATACACAGACTATATCATGTTTGTGGTAATTTAATAATTTGTGGCAATAAATCAAATTTATTTGATAAGAAAATTTCAGCAACAAGGTAAAAAAAACTTTACATCAAAAAAAAAAAAGAATTTTCATTCCTTAAATTAAAATGTTAAGCTTTATTATCATTTTAACTAGTACAAATATTAATATTTATTTAATATAAATATAGTATAAAGTACAATTTTCAATATTTGTTTAATATTTTACCAAAATATTAAGTAAAATTCTCATTTATGTTACTGTAAGAGAGAAAACAAAACATTTTATAGACCAACAAAATAGAAAATAATTGTCCCAAAATGTTGATTCACAATAATATCATGTCTGAGTTTTTAATTTGGGGGGAAAAGCTGAGGATTCTGGGAACGTCCAGCAGCTGAAGCCACATTTTATCTTCATATGTAACTGATGGAGACGCTGGTGTATAAATAGAAAGCAGCAGTTTGTGGCTCACAGCTTGTCAGACTGCCAACCACTGAACGCCAGTCAAGTCTTCTGTCTCCCATCTGCTTCCTTAACAGCACTTTAGAAAAGTTACATGTCCAACCCTAATAAAATCTCCATTTTACACACAAACAGCTTCTGTTCTGTTTGTTTACAGACGTCTTCATTTCCTTATTGATGTTTAGCGTCATATTGACTGAATATGGCAGCGACGGAGAGCTGGATGCGGTCCAGGCGTTAGCCGGGCTTCACATGGACAGCGGAGACCATAAACAGACGACAAAACAAAAACAACGCAGCTTCAGGCTTCATCTGCGTCTATATGAGGAGGAACGGCTGAGATCAGGCTCATCTGGTTAGTTTATCAGGTCTGAAGCTGATTTAGTTTAAAAAGAAGAAATAAATTATTGTGTGTTTGTGTCTCATCTATGGAGGCTTATTAGAGCCACTTTAGAAAGAAAAAAAAAAAATCTGCAGTAAATTTCCTCCAAAAACTCAGAAATTTTGAGATTATTCGCAGAAATTTTCTAGAAAAAACATGGAAATTTCAGAGATCAAAAAATGGAAAATTTATGAGGAAAAAAACTAAAATTTTGAAATCGATCTCAGAAAATTTCTAGAATAAATGTGAAAATTTCTGAGTAAAAAAAAAAACTTGTGAATTTGGGAGAAACTGAGATTCACTTTTAGATTAATCTGAGGTTTTTTTTTTAGAAAAAACATGAAAATTTGTGAGCTCAGAGTCAAAAGTTTGAAAAACATTTTAAATGGATTTCAGAAACTTCTAGAAAAAAATTGGAAATTTCTTAGCACCAAATGTAAAAAAAATGAGAAAACACATTTTGAAATTAATTTAAAAAGTTTTATAGAAGTTTAAAAAAAAAAATCTGAGCTCAAAATGTAAATTTGTGAGGAAAAAAAATGTGAAAATTTGAGCTTAATCTCAGAAATTATTCCTCCAAAACCTCGAATTCATGGAGAAGATAAAATTATTCAGTATCCATGTATTCATGCATTTATTTGTGATTGTGTCAAATTGCAGTGATATTCTCTTATTTCCACCAAACCAAAGTTTGACCTTCACAAACGTAACAAAGTCATGCAACCCGGAAATGAAAACGCCACATCCTGCGAACCGACGGGTGTTTTTATCACTTCTATTAACGATCATCTGCAGCTTCAGCGCCTCTTGAACTGCCAGGAAATAAACGACCATTTCTCTGGTGACTGACAAGAAATCATGTCTGCATCTCCACGTTATCTCTGCACCGTTTCCATCCAGCAGACCGTTTGTTTTGCAGGGCAGACGTTTGGCTTGTGTTGTGGTCAGACGAGCGATAAGAAGAGAAAACGCAAATATAAAACCAGCAAGATAAATCAGCAAAGACTGAACTTTAATAAACTAACAGATAAGACGAAACAAAGCGGGGAAAAAACTTTAAATCAGTGAATAATCAGAATACAGGGAAGGAACTGAGAGAAAACACAAAGATAACACGATAATTTAAATAACCATCATCATTCCACGCATATATTTAAGAACATAAAGTTAAGAAATCAGATCCGATGAACAAGCGTGAAACTGAGTCAATGGAAAAGCAGGAAAAAATGGAAACAAATGAAGCATCTCTGCAAAATTAAACTGAAATAATGATGAAAATAATATGCTAATTGTTACGGCAAAATTCAAATCAGACTAAATTAGTAAAACATAAAAACAGGAAGCTTCATTAAACCAGGCAACATAAGTTTGATAAGAGCTTCAGTCCGTTTGTTTTTATCCAGAACGAATTACAAACGAGGAAATAACTCAGTTAATATCAAGACACTTAAAACAGAATGCAGAGAACGGAGACCGCTCCAAAAGCAGGAAGTGGACTTCACTGCAGGGCATTCTGGGTAAATACAACCAAAACAAACGTGTTAGCTTAGCGCTAGCAGGAGAAACGGCTCGTGTTTTTTTTTTTTTTTTACCAAAGACAATAGAGAAATCCTCCAACCCCTAAAATCTAACGCCACTTTTTTTTGTAAACATTTCATGAAGAAGGAAGTTGCGCTGAGTCATTTCCTTCAGTGGTTCTCGGTGCAGCGCCCCCACAGGCGAGGAGGGGAACAGGTTTGGTTGCTTTGACTCGGAGCAGAGACAGAACCAGAGCAGCTGAAAGTGGAGCAAATGATGCAGTTTTGGTCCCAAATTGAACCGAATGCAGCCTTAAAAACTCCTGCTGACATTTAAAGTTTTCTACTTTCAGCTCAGGCTGTTTGGTGAAGCTGCCACTCATAGACACTCGTTTGATTTCTAAGACCTGCTGACTTTTTAAAAACCTTTGAAATCCTGAACCTGTCGGTATGAACATCGGGAGCGACATGCGCTCTGTGAAGGCTGTTTATTCGCCTGGGCAGCGTGGAGACGCGAAGCGGCGCTGCGGCCGGACATGGCTGCTGTGTTTCTATTCTGGGATCCTAAAGTCAGGAAGAAGAAATGGCAGCTGTGTTGACTGCAGTCAGTCTGAGTGGTTTCCATCACTGCGGCACAGTAACGGCGTTTCGCTGCAGATTCATGAGCGCAGCATGAAGCAGCTCAGGATTTTGTAAAAGCCAAGAGCAACACTTCATGTTTTCTTCATATTCCAGGAAATCAGAGCTAAGATTGTTGCAATACGTCAATTTATTAGATAAATTAAAACTTTCCATTTGCATGAGTCGTCATTTTTCTCTTCTGCCTGTTTCTAAAAAAAACAGGATGATAAAAGTCTTCAGTCTGCTGCCGTTTCAGTCACTTTTTGAAGGACAGTTTTGTTTACATGTCTTCTAGTTTCAGTGTTAAATGTTTGAAAATGTGAAAATGTGTACAGTTACATTACTTCAAAATAGTAGCAACAATATCATCATTTATCGCTTTTACAGTGAGGGTAATGTTCTTTTATTAAAGTTTTACAGCTTTTGTAAAGTTTGTCAAAACTCTTCTAGACATTTTCATGTAAAATTTATTTTTAATTAAGTTTCATTTTGGCAATTTGATCAATTTGAAGATGTTTTTTTTCCATTTTAAACATTTTAAAACCTTAAAAATGTAAAAATCAAAACAAATTTCCTGTAGTAGTTTAATGTAGCTTCGATAAACTACAGTAGTTTATCTGGACCAAGTGGGAAAATGGAGTTTAGTGCCTGATGCAGGTGATATCTGGAGATTTCTGCTCCGTGTGCGGAGCCTTGTGATCAGGACATAAAGACGCCTAATCAGACGGATAAATCAGCCATGATATGAAAGCGACGCGCGAATGCTAATCCGTCCAGTCAGAAGCAGGCATGCTAATGTGGGCTGAGCGAAGCCGGCCACATCTGATTACGTCTAATCACCCCTGATCTCGCAGGTCTCCACGCAAACACACAGAACAGGATTAAACACTCCCATTATTTACCATAAAACACGCCTCGACCCCCCCAGGACACCGACGTGGAAAACCGAGACTGAAAATGATCATCAGAGACAAACTCAGCCTCTTCTCATCTTCCTTCAGGCTCCAAAAATCAAGATTAATGATGTGCGTTACTTGGTGGAACAACGGCGGCGCTTCAGAAACACTCCCTCCTTCCTCCACAGGAGCTTCACTAGCTAGCTGCTATTCGAAGTGACACTCAATTAGCTGCGCGGCGGCCTGGGAGCTCTGAGTAATTGGCTGCTTTTGTGCCTTTGAGCATATGTGCAAAAAGTAACTACGGTGAGAATCTTTCTGTTCAGTTTGCAAACATTTAAGTTTCAGTCAAAGAGGATCTATTGTTCAAAATTCAGATTTTGCATGTTTTTGTTCTTCACTATGGGATTTTACTGTTTCTTAAAAAAAAAAAACTTGCTCCACTTGCCTAGCAACCCCGGCGGAGTTCCGCCTTGTTGCCTAGCAACCCAAGTGGAGCTCCAGAACATTTGGTCAACTGGTCTAGTCAAATAAATATAACTGAATAGAAAAATAAATAAATAATATTAATGATTAGATTATAAAAAGAGTAATTTCAATTAAAAAAACCTTGAAGTACCTTGTTGTCAAAATAAGTTATTGTACCTAGCTAGCTTATTTTAGCTAGCTATATAAATATGTTAGCCTGCTAGCTAACACATTTTAGGTACTTCAAGAGGATGGGTGGATGGATAATAAAAGTAAAAACATTAAAAAATATAACACATTTAGAGAACAAGACTGAATTCTTGCTGGTTGAGCAGGAGGCTCCACTTCTGCTTTTCAAAGATGGATGGTTGTATAATTGCATACCCGTTTGCAGCCATATTGAAAGGAACTCAAAAAGGCAGAACTGATTAGACAAAAAACTCATCATCCAAGATTTTGTACCAAAACTTTGATGGTCATGTTTTGAATAGGCCATAGACCGATCCTATAGGTCACCTTTAAATGTATGAATATATTCTGAGTGATAAAAAAATAATAATTTCAGTGTTACCTGGATTGCTATTATACTGTACATGATGCAATCCGAAGATTATTACTTAAAAACAGAGAACAGACAATGAAGTTCCTGCTCTTGAAACGTTTAAGTTTACCAACATTTAACTGATTTCGCTTCCTTCTGTGAACGCAGAGACTCTTTGTTTTCTGAATGTTTGTCATGTTGGATGCCTGCGGTTTAAAGCGGTGAGGTTTCCCCGTTGCTCCCAGTTTCATCATTCGGTTTTGCTGCCACGAACCTCGGTGATGATCTGTAGCAGCGAGTCGTGTCAAGCATGTTTAGCTGTTTGCTGCTTGTCACATGAGCTGAAAGTCTCAGCTGGAATCCGTTGCCAAGACGACCGACTCAATGAAAACAGAATCCATTTGGTTTTAGGAACATGTTCGAAATAACAAGACTACAGTTTGGAGAGTTTTACTCTGTATATTCGACATACAACAATTAAAAGAACTTCTGAAATATTTTTAAAAAAATTTAATTTTACAAAATAACACAAATTACAACTATGTATTAGGGCCATGATGGATAATTATGGATTTAAAAAAATGTAATAAATATCTCCTAAAAAACTTAGAAATGTTTAGATGAAGCTTGGAAATTTTCCAGGAAACAACGTTGAAATTTCTGAGTTTGAAAATTTTCTACAGAAATCTCAGAAATTTGAGTTTGAAAATGTGAAAATTTACTAGAAAAAAACCCCTCAAATTTTGTAGGTTAATCTACAAAATTTGCTTTAAAAATCTTTTTAAATTTCTGTTTGAAAAATCAAAAAATTTGACTTTTCAAAGCAAAGTTGCTCACAGAAAGAGCAAAAAGTTACTCAAGTAAATGTAACATTATGTAGATGTTGCATGCTATTTTTTATATCTGGAAATTTTGCGCGTGCTGAAAAAGGACAATTCAAAACCCAAAATCTGTTAAGTAAATGAAACCTGGAGATGTAGGAATTATTAATTTAGTGCAGTGCGCCACAGCAAAGGGAAGAATAACACAGGAAAACCATTGAAGAACAAGTCAAACCGCTGTGTTCTCGCTCTAAGCTACACGCAGACTGACATCAGCTCCACTAGCGAATCAGGACTCAACACCAAAAAGCATTCAAACATTTCCCACACAAGAACAGAACATTCAGTCTGTTACAGTTTTAGATTTTCAGACCTGATGGTTAGTTTGTGATTACTGGTATAAACATTTGTGTTTATTAACAAGTGACTGAAGAGGTAGATTAGCTACAGCTGCTATTAGCTAAGCTAACACTGCAGAGGTAGATGAGCTCATTTCTCTACTGATGATCCATCAGACTTGTTGTTAAGTCGCCTTTTCTTTTCTTTTTTAACTGAACGGAAACACAACAAATTCCACAACACATCTACATGTTAAGGTTGTCATAGTCAAGCTAGCATAACTGAAGTGCTTCCCTTTGTCTTAGTTGAAACTTATCTAGTTGTCAGTGTTGACATGAAGTAGCAAAGCTTTGCGTCCTTTTTTCTTTTATATATCAGGCATTAATTTAAGATTCATCATGTTATATTAACAGCTAATACCAATGCTAATCTTTGTTTTTTGGCCCCAGCAGGAAGCTATGACATCATCTTGATGATGTCACGTTGCAACATGTCTGTAGTTTTACTAATTAAATTCTGTTTGTGTTGCATTTATTGGCATCTAATGAGCCTAAGACATATTGAATATGATATTAAATTGACAAACAATTCAATTAAGTTTATGCTTTTTCAGATGATTCAAGTGTAAAATGTTCAGTTTAATTTGCTTTCCTTCAACAAATCCAAATCATATCGACATACTGAAGCAGAATTAAACAAACGAGTTTTTTGAATCCCATCTTTCTTTCCTTACGAGTTTCTGAAAACGTAATCAGCTTTAGACGGAGTTGAACCTTAAATCCCCCGTGAGAGTGATGGCTCGTCTTTTCACTGAACGCCGTTTTTTTAGAGCCCGCTGTGAATTACGGTCCTCTCAGATTTGTTTTTCCCAGATTCTGAAGGATTAATTTGCTCAGTTGGCGGCCGAAGCCTCCAGAGAAAAACGTAGAACGGCCACCGATTCCTTTCATGCTGTTCAAACAAACAACCTCTTTTGTCTTAATCGCTAATTTAAATTACAAAACTCAACCAACCAACACCTCACATGTCCCCCGTCAGAGGATGTTATTAATATGGGACGATCAGCGTCAAGCACAAGGTTTATTTCATGATCACATCGAGAATATCTAATCAAATGAACACAGAATGTGTAAATTATGCAATAAAACATTAAAATCTTTGAATTTCAAGTCCCAAACTGAAAAGTTTGTTGAGAAAATATCAAAATACACTCTCAAAATTTATGAAATGTGCAAACGTCTGTATTTAAATCAAATAGGATCTAAAAGATTTTGGGTTTTTCCCCCAAAATGAAACATTTTGGGTCAAAGTTTGAACAATAAAAGAGTTCAAAGCCAATGTTCTGAAATGAATGAAAAAGGTTTTATTGAGATAAATAATGAATCCCCTCCAGCTGGTGTGGCTGTTAAGTGTTTGCAGTGAAATTCGGTGTTTTAGTGGTTGGAATAACTGACCCTTATGGTTACAGTTCAGTTTTTGTGGATTTTTTTGAGGTTTGCAACTAAAATTAAGTGTGAAAAACTGGAAATGAGTTGATCTTTTTTTTGTAAACAAATGTAAAATGTTCTAAAAGTAAAAGCAGTCTAGGATGCTACTAGCTAAAATTTGATAAGTGCTTATTTAAGGCAAGACTGTTAGCTTCTGTGAATATCATATTCAGGTATATTTAGCGTCTGAACTGTTAAAATATGCAGTTATGGGAGTTTTAGATCTGAAGAAACGGTTTCATTCACCAGCAGCTGTGAGCATCTGAACTGGGAAATCCACTGCAAAAGAAGAAAACGTGTAGAAAAATAAACTTTCCAGCGCCAGGCTCATTGCTGATGCCTTTTCCAGCTGTAAAAATGTTTTTGTGTCAGTCGTCGCACTGATAGTTTTATTTCAGTACCTTTGAGCAGGAGTTCCTCATTTTACACTGTAAAACCACAACCATGTCCTACCAAGTGTTTTAGGTTTTCTGATGGAAATATCATAGTGCATTTGAAATAAGACAAAACTAACTGAGAAGTAACTTTTTAAAAGATATAGGATCTTGTTTTAGGTCAATAATTCCTTCATATTGTTGAAAAACGTGATAATTTAACCTCCAACAGGGGAAAATGTTTTGTCTTATTTCAAGGGAACTGGGATAGTTTCCACTGGAAACTAGACAATAATATTTAGTAAAAGTTTGTGTTTTTGCAGTAAACAAACTTGTATTATTAGCCCTGAACTGCAGTTTGGGGGCCGCAAAAAAATCAGCCCAAGGGCCATAAGTGGCCCCGGCGCCACATTTTTACACCTGCAGTTTAAGACATTTTACTGCTGACATGGACGTAGTTGGACTCGTCTCTTCTCAGTGGAGGTGGTTGTTTATGAGCAAACTGGTGAATTAAACGCGTAACGGCTAAACGTTAGCAATTTGGTAAAATCAGATTAAATCATCCCAGAATCCAGTTAATGAAACAACCGATTCATAAAAAATGCTCTTATAATTAGGCATAATTTGGTGGACAGACTCCAGGATAAATGGTTTATTTATGCTTTTTGGATATAAAGCAAAGAGGAAGATGAAGCTAAAGGACAGAAATGTGAAGCTAAATATTGTTACTGCGTCGTAAAACCATTAATTCTGCTTTGTCCGGAAACAACATGCCGACATAAATAAGCCGATTACATCAACTGGAGTAAAAAGATGTCAGAGACTTAAAAACAAAAGAGCCACTTTTATCTAAAATTAGTGACACTGTGATGAGATGAAAGGCAGCAGCCTGAGGACACCTGTGAGACAATTAGCTGGATTTCGGCAGCGTTCATTAATCGCTGACAGTTTGTCAACCTCATTACGTCAATTTGCAGGTTTCTCCTCCAAACTGCATGCGGTGGAGTGACCAGGTGCTGCTGCTCACCTGCTCCACGGCGTTCCTGTAAAGGCTGTCATTAAGGAGCCCATTACTTCTGATTAGCTCCGTTCTGCATAATTAATGAACAGGCAGTTATGTCCAGATGGCTATTTTGTCACAAAGACATAACTCAACCTTGTTGAGCCGGACGTCCACGTAGTTGGACTTTTCTAACTGCAGAGACTCAAAGTTTGTTTCTGCTTCAACTTAAAGCTAATGGAAATAATGGGAGATTATTTCTGTTTTAGTTTCTAATTGTCTATAATATGAAACAATTAATCTATCAATAGATTATCCTGATGATTAATCGATTAATCGGACAAAATATTTACTCATTCTGCAAATTTTTCCTTTACACCTTTTCATAGAATATTAGAAATAAAGAAGTAATTGAATTAATTTAAAAAAAAGAAAATTATTTAGTAATTGATTATTTGATTGATTATTCTGGCGATTAATCGATTAATCAGATAAAAGAAAAATCACATTTAAGCCTTTTTATGCAATGATAAATCAAACAAATAATTTAGTTATTTGAATAATCAATCTTTGCAACCCTCCTTTTACTTTTTTAATTCTGTTGATGTTAAGATTATTAACTTTGAAGGTTTTTTTTTATCTTAAATGCAAAATGTACATTTTATTTTTTACAGTTTTGACTTAATTACTGCTCTGCGCTCGTTTTTCTTTCAGCAAATTGTAAAAAAAAATTAATCCAGTTAATGATTACTCAATTAACAAATTTGTTGTGACAATCACCTTAGTAATCACTTAATCCTGATTAATTGGCATTACCTGCAATTATGATGGAATATTTGTAATTAATCCAATTAATTGTTTCAGCCCTTTGCATTTTTTTTCTACAGTTTTATTGATTATTTGATTGATTATTCTGGCAATTAATCGATTAATCTGATAAAAAAAGACATTTAAGCCTTTTTATGCAATGATAGAAACAAATAATTTAGCTATTTGAATAATGAATCTTTGCAACCCTCCTTTTACTTTTTTAATTCTGTTAATGTTAAGATTATTAACTTAAGGGTTTTTTATCTTAAATGCAAAGTGTACATTCAATTTTTTACAGTTCTGACTTAATTATTGCTCTGCACATGTTGTTCTTTCAGCAAATTTTTAATGAGTTTGTTTTGGCAATCATATTAATAATCGATTAATCGCGATTAATCGCATTAACAGCTCCAGCCCTAATGCTGTGTGTTTTCCTGCTGTCCAAAGTTGCCCTGAGCTCGGTGGCAGTTCCTGCTTTATCACCTGCAGGAGGGAGCGAGTTTTCCTCCAATCCATGCTAAAACTAATTAAAGTTCGGGCTGAGGAGGAGGAGGAGGAGGAGGAGGAGGGAGGCTGAGACAACGAGGCTGACTGAGTGATGTTGGGACAGCAGAGATTAACGAGCGAAGGCAGAGCCGCTAATCCCTAATGCCACAGATCCGTGGTACGCAGGGGTCTTTGTCGGTTAAAGACTGCCGTCAGATCTACCCCGCTCCTTTGTCTGCTCCCCCCTCGTACCCCGCCGTACCCCGGCTCTTCTCGCTCCCCGAATCAGGGATAAACATGGAGGGGGAACTCAATTTTGCAGGCAAGATGAAAGTGGAGGGTTGAAAGCAGCAGAGATGGCTGCTGCAACGCCAGGCGAATAAAAGCGAAAGCAGCGCGGCAGCCGCACGGAGAGCTGCTATTTTTGACGCTCTTTAAATGTCACGAAGGGCCTTCCATAAAATTTGTTTTGCACCTTGTTAAAAAGTTACACTCGGAGAAGTTGGAAAATTCAAATCACTTATTCAGAGAGCGGTTATTTCTGTTAACGTTCGTGGTCACACTTTTTTTCCAGCTTGTTTACGAAGCTTATTAATTTCTGTCAAAAAGGGGAAAAATCTTTAAAAAATAGGCTTTAATTTAGTTTTTATTTCCGTTTTTCATTCCAAGTGATAATAAGCTGCCGAGCTGATGTCTACAGGAGAGTTCACACCTTTCAGAGCAGATAATCCGTTTGGAACTTCTGCAAAAATAAATTTTTTCCATATTTATTCAAACTTGTCATGACAGAACAAAAGATAATCTGTGGAAAAAGATACTGCAAAAATGCGAGAATAAACTGACATTTTTAGATTAATCTCAGAAATTTGAAAATTTCTGAGTTTGAAAAGTTAAAATTTTTTGTCTCGAATCTCAGAAATCTCAAGGTTTTCCTAAAAAATTCCTGAGTATAATTAAAAAATTTCTGAGTTTCTCCTAGCAAAGTAATATTTTCTCCTTTTTTTCTCTCAAAACTTTCTCAGTTTTTCTTAAGAACTTTTCAAACGTTTTTTGAAAAGTTTCCGTTTGAAAATCTCAAATTTGAAAATTCAATTTTTTTTAGTGGAAATTTACTTTTTTTTTTTTTTTTTTAAATATATGCCCTGACACACCATCACAGCTGTGAGCTCCACCGATTCACCGTTCATCTTATTTTTTATTTATTTATTTTCAGATTTGTAAGTTTCAGATTTGCAAATCTGAAATTTTCCGTTTGAAAATTTCAGATTTTTTTTAGTGGAAATGTACTTTTTTTTTTTTTTTTAAATCTATGCCCTGACACACCATCACAGCTGTGAGCTCCACCGATTCCCTTTTCTAGCCAGTTAGTTTGTCGGAGGTTCCTGAGTCATGTTTCCTCGTGGGCGGAGCCATCTTGTCTCTAGCGGGAGAAGCTAAGCTAACTGGTTGAAGCTTGTTGTTGTTCTTGTGTTAAAACGAGAGCAGAGGTTTCCAGCGCTGACAGGCCAGTTATTTCCATCCAGACTGAATTTATTCCAGGAAGCTCCATGCTGCCTGCCAGCTTCCTGCTCACATCCTGTCAAAGTCTGAATTGGTTTTGTGGATCTGTTATCAGGACGACGCGTCTCTCTGGTGACACAGCCGTTATCTCATTGGAGTGGAAACGTCTGCAGGCTGAGCAGCAGCGTTTCAGCTCTACTGGGTTTTATTTTTAATTTATGTTTCACGTCCGTCAGGAATCTATGCTACATGTCTGTAGCTAACGGGCGGCTACCTCTTCAATCTCCCATGGCGACCAATCAGAGAAGCCGTAACGATTTCTCAAACACGCCGCATATTTACTCAGTCAAGGACGTTCAACTTTTATAACTCACGCATTTCCAAGTATTGTGCAGAAAATTTCTGAGATTAATCTGAAATATCTGTTTTTTGTGAAATTTTCAACTTTTGTAGCTCTGAAATTTTCTGTTTTTTTCTAGAAACTTTGTTTTTTTTTTGGTGAAAAATCTACCTTAGCCCCAACACACTGTCATAGTCGTTTCATGCTTGCGGTAAAATGTTGATATTTTTGAGTTGAATATTTTCAAAGTTTTTCTACCATGTTTATGAGATTAATCTAAAAAAAAAAAAACAAATCAGGGTTAATTTTTCTGGAAATGTTCAACTTTTGGAGCTCAGCAATTTTATAGTTTTCTTTACAGAAAATGAAATTAATCTGAAAATTTCTTAAGTCTTTTTCTAGAAAATGTATCTCAGAAAGTTTCTCGTCTTTTCTAGAAAATTTCTAACATTAATGTCAAAATTTCTGATTTTAACTCTTGGACATTTTCAACTTTTGGAGCTCAGTTTTTTTTTCTAGAAAATGTTTAAGATTAAACTCAAAAAGTTTTTTTTGCAGGGATTTCTCCCTCTTTCTTTTTTCCGTCTACTGTGTCCCCAAAATGGCCCAATTAATTTCCAAAATTGATTGGGAACAATAATTTTGTAGCGTTAAACAAAACTAATTGCATTTTTAAGTTGAACAAATCCTTTAGTTTCAATATATTTATATTAACTTCTCAGCTGTCGTCCCATTATCTCTATATAAGTCAAATACACATGAATAACATGTCTTGTTTAGAAGACAAATGAATAAATTCTGATAAATATTTCAGGTTTTAGGTTTAAAACCAGTAAAAAAGCAGCTGTGGGATTAAATGTTGGCTGAAGGGATAACGAGCCGTCAGAGCCGACGCTCGTCTCAGCAGACGGCCCAGAAAACCAACAATGAGTGGAGAACGCCTTAATTAAAAAATGAAAACGCTCAGCCTGTCCAGCTGTGAAGCAGAGACGTGACAAACACTCACTCTGCTGGCCACAGAGTAGCAGACAGGCAGGTCTGCTGCTGTGAAGTCACTTAATTAGTCAAAGTATCAGATGCAGGAGAGAGAAACACTTAAAGACGCCGACATTTAATGATCCATCTGCTGGTTTTTGAACAATCTAAAATCTGACCTGGATTATTCTGCAGGGGAAAGGAGGTTTGTTGTCGTTTAAAGTGATGGTTGTGTTGCCTCCTGCATTCATCTGGCTGTAAACTGGTAGGTGGGAACGTAGGGTTTTGTTTTAAACTGTATTTCAGTTTTAGCCACAAACATTTAAAAGCTCAGTGTTTTCCAGGCACGTGGCGACATTTCAGCTCTGAACAACATTTATATCAATCAGCCTGCAGATGTTAGTAAAACTTGGTTTTTGCTTTAAAAGCTCTGGTTGAGGAGTTTGTTTGGAATTTATCACAATGACTTTCCCCACCTCATGACCTACTGACCTTTTCAGAATTTCACTGACCTCTGGTTTTTGATGTCGATCTCCAATGCTCTGTTTTTAATCAACTTTTCTTTTTTACCAACTTTTCTGTTTTACAAGGTTTTCTGTTTATTAACTAGACATTTTAGAAAGTTATAAGTGGTTCTTCTCCCTTATTTGATACTCTATTATTAATATTATTATCATTATGATTATTAATTTAACTTCTAATATTTATCTTATCGCCAGGCGCTTTTAGTTTGCTTTACGTCAGCCTGACCATATTTTCACATGGATGGAAACTTTTTCTTACTCGAGTGTTTCCATGGAGGACGTGCGACGGCCCATGCATTCCCCTTTGGCCTTCCTTTTAACCAGCCGAGTCGTTGGACCAGTTGGGGTAGGTCATCGAGATAGTTTCACTCTGAACAACATTTATATCAATCAGCCTGCAGGTGTTAGTAAAACTTAGTTTTTGCTTTAAAAGCTCTGGTTGAAGAGTTTCCAACATTTTCTCACTTCTGATTTCAAAATGCATGAAGCCTTTTTGTGCCTCTGATCCACAATCACTGGTAATTTAATGGATTTTCTTCTAAATTTACATTAAATCAAACAACACGTTTGTTTTACTGCGAACATGTAAAATCTCACCAAGCATTTTTGAAATGAGAGAAAACTAACTTTTCAGCAAGATTCAGCAGCTTGTTTTCAGTCAATAATTCAGTAATATTGATGAAAATGTGCTGGTTCCACTGGCAGATTATTTAACTGGTAACTTTGGAAAACGTCTTGCTACGAGTGAAAAAGAATCTCAAAGTGAAACTGGCACTTTTTCATCAATATTAAAGAATTATTGACATAAAACAAGCTGCTGTCTTACTGAAAAGTTACTTGTAAGTTAGTTTCCTGAAATGTCCTGAGATATTTACACTAAGATCTGGACAAACATACTTGGTAAGACTTTGTGTTTTTGCAGTGTTTGCAGTTGAAGAGGCGAATTTAACATTCAAAACTAGAAACTGCTCCTGGTTTCCCACTTGGGCGCATGTGTAAAATGAAGTTTTGCATCTTTTTGAATCTTTTTTTCTATGAATTCCCATTTCCAGGTGGAGTTTGGGAACATTTTCCCGCTGGGTAAAAACATTTCTCTGCCCTGAATGGTGCAGATGGAAGAACTCTGAGAGGTTCTGGTGAAACTACAGGACCTGAAACTGGAGCAGATGTAAACATCCCCTAATGGTGAGGTCAAACTGAAACGCGTCGTCCTGCTCGGGGCGCTGCATTTTATTCACAAACATCGATATATTTAAATCTGGAGCGCTGTGAGCTGCAGCCAGCAGGCGGACATGGCCGTTTCCCCGGAGCTTTGAGGTAAAAACTGTGTTTAAAAACCAGGAGGAAAATTGCCTTCAGCATCTTTAGGGCTACAAGATGTCAAACTCTGGAGACGGAGGAAGTTTTCTCAGGAACATATTTTTTAAAAACACTCAAGAGAAGATAAATATCATGTACCACAGAGATTTATTTCATCCACAACAACAGCAGCTTGATGAAAATGTTTTGCATGAAATATTACAGGAAAAACACTCGGATTTCCATCGGAGCGCCTCGTTTTACTAAACATGTCAGAATAAGTCTATGGGTCATACAAAACATGTTCATTAGAGCTTCTGAACAAAGTCGTTCATTTTATTCACTCACACGTGAAAATGGCTCCAAACAGATACGCATTTATGCAAACCGTACATCTTCGAAAAGCAGAAGTGGAGCCTCCTGCACAACCAACAATAATGCAGCAAGTGGTTTCTGTATGGTAGGTCAAAGACTTACAGCACATACAGTGTTCTTTTAAATGTTTTTTATATATATATATATTTAATATTTTTAATTTATTTTGTGTGCTATGATGGGACAAACAAAAATTTCCAAAGTAGCTTGTTGCTAAAAGCTAGCTCGCTAGCTAACTAATATATTTTTTAGGTACCAGTTAATTTCAGAAATTTTCAAGAAGAAACTTGGAAATTTGTTTCCAAGGTAGCAATGAGCTACTTGACCTAAATTATTTTAGCAACAAGGTACTTCAAGGCTTTTTTTAAATTGAAACTTTTTTATAATTTTATTGAAATTCATCTTAAAAAGACAGTTCCTACGTGTGGAAATAAAATGTGAAATAATAATTGTTCATGTTTCTATTCAGTCTGGTTTATTTAGCTAAACCAGTTGACCAGACGTAACGGAGGTCCACTTGGGTTGCTAGGTAACGGGGCGGTAACTGGGGTTGCTAGGTAGCAGACTGGGCTTTGCTGGGGTTGCTAGGAAACGGTGGAATGTGACGTTACATCCTGGAGGTTTTTGAAACGGCTCCAAACATTAATTTATCGTCAAACTTAATGGTGAGTTGTTGTTTTTTTTAAGCGCTTGGCTGTTTTTAGAAGCAGTAAAAACCCAAATGGAAGCACAAAAACGGTAAGATTTGCACAATAAATTCCCCTTAGAACCACAACCAAACACCGCCGTGGGATTTAACCGACGGCAGAGCGGGAGCTGCCAACGTGTCGAGCCTCATAATGTAATCTGTACACTAAAAAGGAATCAGTCACAGAGAATGCCAGAGACGACACCGCGAATGTTCCTCCGACCGCCGCGCCGCATTTGAGGTTAGCGGGCGCCTTTTCGCTTAAAGCAGAATGTCACTCGCAGCCCTGAGGCTGAGGTGGCATTTTCAACCACGACCTTCTCCAATCTGCCGGTCAAGTGGCCAGAATCCGTCACTCTCTCTGAGCCGCCCGCCTGGCAGGAGGCGCCAGGCCGCGACGGAGGAAGGTCAGCGTGAAACGAGAGGACGGCAAGAGAAAGGAAAACCACTAAATGCAAATGTCAGAACTTTTCCTTAACATTCAGCTATTTTATGTTTCAGTTAAAAATGAAAACTTCTCCATGTGAACATGGTATAAACTAGAGCTGCTAACGATTATTCTGGAGATTAATCCAATCAATTAGATGATATTTATGCCCTTTCATCACATTATTAGATTAAATGTCTCTGATTTTAAGTTTGAATAGATGAACTGATTGGATCATTTTAATGTTAAACACTTTATTTGAAGAGTTGCGCATCAGACTGACATGACATGAATGTTTAGTACTGTTAAATCATGACTTTTCATTTTAGTCTCAATGAAATTTTGCATAAAAAGTGTCATTATTTACCAAATGACAGTAATAAACATTCATGAAGACTCGTTCATGTTACTGACGGTGTCACGTCGTCTCTTCAACTAAAGAGTTACCAAAACATTTAGGATAAACTGAAACGTCTTGAAGAAAACAAATCTTTATCACCGTCCGTCAACGTCAGATTACCAGTCAGCCATTTGTCGAAATCAGATTCGTAGTTTTTAACGGCTGCGGTACGAAATTCAATGAAAAAAAAAGTAGCGATCTGCGATTGGTGGATTCACAGAGTTTCCAAACAGACGAGAAAAAACAAATTCAATTGCTTCCGTTTCCCACGAAGCCTCTGCTGCTCTGTGAGCCTCGGATCAAATCCACAGATAAACACAACATCACTTATTAGATTCCTCTTTCATTTCATGACACTCGTAGAAACCCCTGGGGGTTTTTCACTCTGATCTCTCCGGTTGTACGACAGCAGGGATTAGAGTCGGAGCAACCAGGACCGACCTGCCGCTCCGTCTACCAGGGTTGGTGCCAACGGTGGCAAACGTTCGCTTTAAATACATTTGGTTTACGGATTCAGACCAAACTGATCCGGTTCATATGCAGAAATGTCGACAACCAATTCAATCAAAAATAATCATATCTAAAAAAATTCAGTTTCAAAAGTCAAAAAATTATCAACTTCTGGAAATTTCCTGAGTTTGAAAAGTTGACATTATTAACATTTGTAACTCGGATTTCTGATTTCTAAAATTTCTCATATCAATCTCAGAATTTCTGATTTATTTTGAGCAAATTTCTTCTGAAATTTCTGATCGTATTTTCTAGAATATTTCAGAGATCTTCTGGCAGAAATCCACTCCTCCGTTTCATTTCTTTCCATCTACAATACCCCATCGTAAGAAGCAGAATATTTGTTGCCGTTTACGTTTTTTCTTTGCCGTTTTGAAGAAACGTAGTTTTTTTTTTTAGCTGTAGAAAAACTAGATGTTGTCTTCGCTTTTCCTTTAGTGTTTGCATATAATTCTGAAGGCTGGATGTTTTCACAAACCATGCATATTAAGATTTGTTCCTAATAATGAATCCAGACAAACAAGCTTATAGTGTCAAAAACACAACAGGAGACCATCGCAGACAGACTCCTGTGTTTTTACTTAAAGTGACTCCAAACGCCGTGGGTAAAGAAACAAAGAGTTCAGTCCAGTATTTGAGCATTCAAAGCTTGTTTCTGTGTATTCCCTGTTGGCTGCTTGTTAACAAAAACACAAAAACAAAAACATGGCAGACAGAATCAGTTCAGACAATCTGAAACTGAAGCATTTTTCTTCCCAGGACAACTGATCCATTAGGACTTTCGTGAGCCGCCTGCCAGTGCGGATGTTGAGCGCTCCGGGTCGGCAGGTAGCTCGCCATCACCATCAACATTTACGGTGATTAACGGCTGTAATTCCTCATTAGGGCTACGCAGGTTTAGACTGACAGCCTAATTGACAGTCTCTCTTGATACCAGCAGCCCTGTAAACGGCTGCTGGTATCAATTACCCGAGAGCTGTGGACGTGACCTCAAAGGGCTGCCAAGCAGGCGGGAAAACGTCAGAGTCGGCGTTTTCACGGAGGAGAAAAGTCGATGTGAGAATAAGTCAGAAGTAGCTGCAGCTTTGATGGAAATTGTGTCATAATTAACAGTTAGACAGGTTAAAACTGTGCAGATCTTTTAGAAGAAACTGTCTGTCGAAATAAAATGATTTAAAAAGTTGTTATAATTCACTTTCTTTCGTTTACTGTCACTTTTTACTTCCACAGTCAGGGATTGCCATTTTAAGAAGCATTTCAATAAAATAAGATAATAAAACGATAGCTAGCTTATATTAGCTACTTGAATCTGTTAGCTAGCTAACATATTTTAGCACCAAGGCTAGAAGCACAATTGGTTGGATGGATGGATAGAATTGAATAAATTACATAAAATTAAATTTATTTATTGAAGAAATAAATTAATGAAATATTAGACTTTCTATTTAAGGCTTTTAAACAAAAAATCCAAATCAAAAATCAAACTAATTTTGTTTTAAAACCAAAATTCAGCATCATTCCTAGTTGTAATGCTGCAGATGTTGCCATAGAAATTAATATAACATAATTAAAAAGATTTTGGCTTTGACACAGTTTTACAAAATGTTTAAATTAGCACCCTAAATTTAGTTTAATCTTTCAACTGACTATTTGTTGTTTAGCTAAGCTAATATTAGCTGGTTAGCTAGTCAGGCTAGCTGCTCTATTAGAGCTTTCAATCAGCTGTTTAACAGATGTAACTTACTGAGTTTTAAGTCTTAACACTTAAAACTGACGGCAGCGCTCTTTACATAACAGCCAAATTTATCTTCTTTATAAACGAAGGAAATGTGCACAGCAACAGGTGGGGGAGGTGCGGTGCGAGGTTATTATATTCTCCATACGAAACTTTTTGTGGTTTTCAGTTCATGTCCACCTTAATACTGATAAGCAACCTCTCTGTTGAGTGGGTTTCGGATCTTCAACCTCAGTTATTTGTTGGTTTTCTTGGCCTTTGCAGGTCCAGATTGTTGTTTTCTGTTCCTTTTGTTTGCTCTATTTTGAGTCAAGTAGCATTTAAGCTAGGTATTTCAGCTTCCTAAGCTGCTTTTCTTTTTTTAATATATTTTGATGTGCTCTTTGAATAGGCAAGTTTTCCACAAATAACTTGGTGTCAGAAACATTAGATATTATTATTTAAGGAAAACTGTCATGAATATATATGCGTTTTCCCAGATGTTCTGCCATAGAAACAGATCTACTTTAATAACAAACAGTGGTATGTCAGGATCCTTTAGCGAGGATCTGTTTAAAGTTCAATATGACAACCGTCTAATAATCAGTGGCTCTGAATGACAGATGGTAAAATGACGGGATGGTAAAAACCTACAGAAGTTGCTTCACTAATGAGAGTTTGCTCTTTTTAAATATTGATCGTTTCCTAAACATCTGCAAACTGTGACTGCATGTGCAGAACGTAAAGTCTGAAGTAAACCTGGTGTGAGTGCAGCTTCACAGGTGGCAGAGGAGGATTTCTCTTTCCCTGCAGCTTTAACAGCTTTCACAGATGATCTTTTATAGCTGCTTCACTGTTTATGCTGTCAACGTAGCTGTCATGTTTGAGGGAAGCAGCTGCTGGCACTTCCTCCACTGTGGGGATAATGGCTGGAAGTTGAGATGACAGTAGAAAAGTTTCAGTCTATATCTTTCCTCTCACTTCCTTCTTTTTCTTTTTTTTTACTTGGTGCCTTTGACATTTTAAGTCAACTACTTTAAATTTGAGGTGAAATCAGATCTAATCTGTAATCATTTATATTCCTGCAGAGCTTATTAAAGTTGTAACTGGTGATGAGTAAAACCACTTCGTCTGTTACGATTAAAGGTCACCCATTACGTACAAAACACGTTCATTACACAAAATCACTGCTAGATATTAAGACTTTAGCTGTTTTATGACCTTGTCACTTTAAATCCCTGTAAGCTGCTGCTGGCCACGCCCCATCTGGACATTTACACTCGAACATGAAAATGGCTACAAACTCATTCGCATTTATTTTTTAACGGTTCATCTTTGAAAAGCAGCAGTGGAACCAACAAGAAAGCAGCAAGTGGTCAACAACAAAACACTTCCAGCAGCCATTGTACAGAGCATACAGCGGTAAAAACAGCTGGCCGAACATGCTGGAACTCAGCTGGGGTTGCTAGGTAACGAGCTGGGCCTCACTGGGGTTGCTAGGTAACGGGCTGGGCCTCACTGGGGTTGCTAGGTAACGGGCTGGGCCTCACTGGGGTTGCTAGGTAACAGTGGAACGTGACAATAAATTCCAAACATTTTTGAAACGGCTAATTTTCCACACGTCAGAAATTTTTAACCCATTACCAAAAATCATCCGGGTGGTTTTTTTAAGTGCTTGAATTGTTTTTAAAAGCAGTAGAAACACAAATGTAAATATAAAAACCTGCAAAATGTGAATTTTCCACAACAGGTCCTTTAATAATCAGAGGCAGAACTACACTGTCCATCTGTATGTCCACAGTCAGTCAGTACATCCATCCAATCAGTCAGCAAAAACAAAGGGGTGAAAATAGAAACTGTCTTTTTTTTAAAAAACACTGAAAAAAAAAGCTGAAATAAATATCATTTTTTTCACATATTTTCATTCTATAGTGGATAAATGACTAAATCAGTGAAGTGTTTGTGAACTGAGGAGCTTTTTCTCAGCTAAATTAAGGTCACTGACATCATGGGACTCTGGTGCATTTAAATGTTATGTGACTCCGTCCAAATGCATAACTAATAAATGTCAAAACCTCTCTTGAAAGTCCAATTAGTGTTAGAGTGTTTCTGCAAATATCAGGTCGCTGCAATTAAAGGGTAAGTTGCCACAGGGTTTTTTTTTTACTGCATGACAAAATTTCAAAGCATTAAAATACAAAAAAATAAATAAATAATCTGTTTATTGACCATTTAGCTGTCCATAAACAGTTTATGCAAATGTTCACTGATAGTTTAACTTTCCAAATATTCCACTAAACAAAACAAACATGGAGAGCCTGTAGGCTTGGTTACTACTCTTCTAAGTTAAGCTTTAATAATAGCTATGTTATGAATATGTATGAAGTGATGCTTCCCATCCCTAAATAAGTCACAACAGCACAGGATTGGGCATAATTTGACTCTCACTCAGAGAGAAAAAAGGCTTCAGTTAAACATAAAGTTGGAGAGCAGTTCCTGCAGCGAGTCTTTTCTGGTGAACAGGAACACATTTCCTAATTCGAGATTCCACTTAGTAAGAAGTTATCATATTGTCCAACTACCTCAGAAACAGAGTTACAAAGTGAGCAGCAGCAGTGATGTTGGCTCCACTGCAATAACTAATCTAAATAACTTACAGACCACGTAAAAATGTTTGGGAAAACACAAGAGAGCAGAACCGAGACGGTTGTGTCTGCTGAAAAAGTCACTGAACATTTGGTCCAAACTGTGCATTAATCAGAGACACTGCAGGGCCTCTTTACAGCGTCAGCATCAAGTTTATTCAGGATCTTCTGAACCAGGAAACAAAAGTTTGTCAGGCCTGCTGTGGACAGTTGGTCTAACCTGGTTTCTGCTTGTTTTGGGAACCAAAGTTGCAGCATTTTTCATTTCCAGCTGCTGTGGTTCACTGAGTCAAACCCTTTGAGCAAACTGTTCCCCTCCTGGCCTGTGGGGGCGCTGCACCAAGAACCACTGAAGAAAACAATAAAAAACAGACACTGAGCTCAGCTTCCTTCTTTACGAAATGGAAACAAAAATGGAGGCATCAGATTTTAAAGGTCGTAGGATTTATCTTTTTTTATCTTTGGCTAAAGACCACGAGTCATTTCTAATGCTAGCACTATGCTAGCATGTTTGTTTTGGTTGTATTTACCCAGAATGCATTGCTCTGTGGTCCATTTCCTGCTTTTGGATGGTCTCCGGTCCGCTGTTTGTACAGTACTAATATATTTGCACTAGAAACTGGAGCAAAAACGCTTGGTAAGATATCGTGTTTTGGTTTTTCCCAAATCAAACCGAGTCTAGCAGAATGACGCCCTCGTGTGTCGGGTAAAAGAACTAACAACAACCCAAACCAGATAACCAAATTCAACAGTTTACTACTTCCACTCAGGTTTGTGCAAAACAACAACAGCCGCCAATCAGAGGAGCCTCAACACTTTGTCTCCATGTCAACACGTCTCTCTTCCTGTTCTGCAGACTCTGACACCGGCAAAGCCCTGGGTAGCCGGGTTTCTGCCAAGCATGCGACATGACTGTCACTTTCACAATGCAGCTTGACACGGCAGTCCCACCGCCGCGCTGCAATTTGTGTGATAAAAGCAGCCGGCTCAGACAGGAGAAGGGCCACACAAGCAGCAGAGTAAACGATGTTTATTCCGCTTTTATTTCCTGCTCATAACTTTGGAAAATGTGGCTTATAGCAGCTGATAAAGTGGGAAACTGTTTCCAGCTTCCTGTTCAGAAACGAAGGGGAATTTCAGTCCGACTCCAGCTGGGCTGTTTAAGGGATGTTTTGAGTTTTAGTTTTATCTCTCTGTGACTAATTCTGCTACTTTTAATGAGTTTTTACAGTGTGTTTGCCAGTGTCTATTAGTTATAGTAATAGTTTTAGTTTCTCCGGTTAATTTTTAGGTGCAGAATCCAAAAAGGACTAAGTATTGAATTGTGATTATGTTTATTGGACAATTAATACTCAATAGAAGACATTATTTTCAAAAAATGGATTCAATTATTATTTAACAACGGTTCCAGTTTTTATTATTTTATTAGTTTTAGTTAACTATAATAAACTTGGAGCAGACATCACTCTGAACTATGGAAACCCCAGAAGAGTTGGGGGAGGGGGGGATCAGATTTTCAAAAAATCTAATCTTTAAAAACCAAAAATTTGAATAATCAGTAAAAATCAACTTGGTATCAATATTTCTACTGCTTGCTTTCTGCATAGAGGCGTTGCAACGTGACGCCACACACGCTGGAGGCTAAAGAACCGACAAGCTGTCAACATAAAGCGATAGATTTTAAATGTAAGCGTGATATATCAAAGATTTGGTACATGGTCAAAAAGTTTTTACAGCTTAGTGAAAAGTTTTAATAAAAAAACAGTGAGGGATAAGGAAGCAGGTCAGTTATGCTAGCTTGACTATGACAACCTTCACATGTGCCGCAGAATTAGGTGTTTCAGTTCAGTAAACGTAAAAACACTGTGACCCACACACCAACTCTCTGACGGATCATCAGAAGAGTTTAAATGAGCTGAATTAGCTAATCAACCGCCGCTGTGTTCAGAAGAACGCTTACGAAAAATCCCATCAGGTCTGGAAACATAAAACTGAAACGGACTGAATGTCCTGCTCTTTGTGTCGGAAGGTTTTCAGTAGTTTTTGGTGTTGAATCCTGATACACTGGTGGAGCTGTTGTCAGTCAGTTGCTATGGAAACTAGTCTGTTTGTAGCGTAGCCGACACAGAGCATGAAAAACGAAGAATACAAAAGGTTCTTTAACGGTTTTTCAACGTTATTTTTCCATCCCCTGTGGCGCACTGCACTAAAATTAATAATATCAACATCTCCAGGGTTCATTTTGCTAGCGGAGTCGTTCTACCGCGGCAGCAAAAGAATCGTCTTTTTGCCCTCCAGCGAAATTACCAGATGTAAACAATACCATACAACGTGTCTACAGTCGGTGTCATTTCGGGGGCAAACATGTTAACCATGAGGGATGAAACAACAAATAAATTTACGATCCATCGGTAAATATGCGAACATGAGCCATCTCCTGACAGAAGTTCTGACAACATGCAATTCAAGACTTTATCTCTGAAGCCATCAGTCACAGGAGAGTCACCTTCAGTCGGTCTCTCCTACACACACGCATACACACACACACACACACACGCTGACATGTATTTGATAAGATCTGATTAGCTTAAAAGAGCCACCTCTTTGCCTGTAATTAATTCATCAGAGAGAGGAGAGGAGGTTTTCACTTTAAAGCCACATCTTCTGCCCCATTTAACCGGATAATAGCAGAGATTTTATGATGTTTTCATTAAAGGGCGACCTTGCCTTTCAAGGTGTTGGCAGCTTTTTCACGGAGACAGCCACTGAGCAAACGAAGGGCGGTGTCAACTTTATTTTGATGGAGCTGCTGGCTCAGAAAATTTAGTGTCGCCTCAGTTCATGAAACCAAAGTTGGAGCAAAAAACTGAACACAACGCGGAGCGTCTTCCAGGTATGTAAGCACAAGTCACCAAAATACCAGAGGAAACATGCGAAATGTCGCTCAGCAATCACAGGAAGGAGTCGATTGCTGTCATCTTCATGTAAGGCTGTAGAGCAGGCCCCACATGCAGGTGGAAATAAACAGTTTAATTCAAAAGACTCAACTGCAGCAGGATAAATACAAAATAAAACATAAAAGAGCCAAACGTTACCAGGATCTGACCAACTAATACTTAGAAACAGGACTGATAAGCACACATGAAACCAGGTAGCAGAATATAAACCCATATGAAATACCAAAATAAAGCTGCACACAAAAACAAAATCCCATAGATCACGATTACTGTAATACCAGGAGAAATAAATCCACTGATAGTTAAGAATAGTAAACGATGTTAAAACTGGATGCAAAACCCTTGAAATGTCAACGTCTAAAACAAGAAAACTTGTTAAAATTTGAAAGTTTCTTGTTAATACGAGATGCAAAATATAAAAATATTTTTCAAAACGAGAAGTTTTAACAAAAAACTTTGTTATTGTGGGATACAGATGAAGAAGTTTTTCATTTATCCCATCTTGAGGATTTCTACAAAACAAAGACCACGATCTCACGCAGGTAACATCAACTGCCTTTAACTACAAACAAATTCCTGAAATATCCTTTTAGATATTTAGAGCATCTTCAGTCAGAGGCTTCTTCAGAATCAGTGCAGTACAGACAGCTACAGAGGATCTTTCCTCGCAATCTTCAAAAACTCTTTGAGGAATCTAAATTAACGAGTTACAACATTTAATTTCCCTTTGGGATTAATAAAGTATTTTTGAATTGAAGCACTCCGTACCGTTTTTAACACTTGACAGAAACAGCAAGCAGATTGTTGGTGTGAAATGATCTGATCCTCTGCAGCTTGGTTGGTTTGGCTCCTCCGCTCCTCATCAAGTTAGCAGAACAGACAGCAGCATCTTAACACTTGACTGGACTGTGGCCAGTTGGAGAAGGCCAAGTCATCCATGGCGAGAAAAAGTCATAAGCTGACTTCAGAGCTGCCAAGTAGGTCTGTGGCTCCGGCTCCCAGCGTCTCTGCGACTGTTTCTGCTTCCGGACGGACGGCGCCGGGAAGGGCCGTCCGTGGAAATGCGAGCGAGTGGCGCAGAACCTCTTGAGGAAACAGATGCTCAGACTCTAGGCTAAGCTAAGTTGTTACAAAAAGCCTAAGTGGAATTAACAACTATTTTTTATTTATTTTTACACAAGCTGCTACCGCTAACGCCCGACTCCTTCCTGTTATTGTATTATATTTACAAAAAAAAAAAAAACATGCATTCAGTGCTGAACCTCACCTGAGTGAAGGTGGCCCCCCCACCTTCTTCAAATCAGACAACATTGGTGTCAAACGTTTTTGCTACGTTTGTGCCGCTATCATTTTAAAGATATAAAGAAATGTTTCTAGAGGTCATCTAAGGTCAACCAGCCCCCCACCTTCTTCAAATCAGACAAAATGGGTGTCAATCAACTTGGCTACGTTTGTGCTGGTTTGTGCAGCTAAGTTTTGTTTGTGCTGCTTTGGCTTTGAAGATATTAATGAAAGTGTAAAGGTCAAAAGGTCAACCAGCCCCTCAACTTTTATGAAATCCAACTTTCTTTATATCTTTAAAATAATAGCAGCACAAACAAAAAATTTTTTCTGCACAAAAGTAGCACTAACGTTTGACACTAATTTTGTTTGATTTCATAAAAGTGGGGGGGCTGGTTGACCTTTACACTTGTATTAATATCTTCAAAGCCAAAGCAGCACAAACGTAGCCGAGTTGATTGACACCCATTTTGTCTGATTTGAAGAAGGTGGGGGGGCTGATTGACCTTGGATGACCTCTAGAAACATTTCTTTATATCTTTAAAATGATAGCGGCACAAACGAAAAGTTTTGCTGCACAAACTTAGCACAACGTTTGACACCAATTTTGTCTGATTTGAAGAAGGTGGGGGGGCCAACTTCACTCAGGTCTGAAACCTCACTGAGCCAACACATTACCAAACTGTCATCCCTTTAAAATAGATCAGCATTTAATGTGTTAAAAAATTGCACATTTAAAATTAACTTTATACATAGAAAGTTTAATAATTACATTTCCTTTTTTAAAATGTTATAAAACAAACAAACTCTTACTTCAACCGCTGGCTTCTGAGGAGATCCGACCTGCTAGCGCTAGCAAGCTGGTTTCCACGGCAACCGTTGGCGGGGCGCAGGTGGTAACCGTAACCGTCGCGGAAGGCGAGTAAAGTTGAGGATTATGACAAAATATGGCCAAAAAGAGAAAAAACCTCTGATTTTCAAGGTGAATGGGAAGATTTTTTTCCCTCTTTCTTTACCATCGTTAAAAACTCCGACGTGCTTTTCATTTGCGAGGCGACGGCAGCGTGGAGAAACGTGTCACACAAGCTACTATGCTAATATGCTAATGTTAACAACCAGGCAGCCACTACTAACGGAATGACCCGGAAGTGAAAGGCAAGTTTGCGAAAACAGCAGTCTTTGTTTTACGATTTCAGTCAAAGCTAAAGTAAAACGCTGAAAGTTGATTTCTTTACATTATTATTTACATTACCAGCGGGATCTAGTTTAAATTTTATGTTTTCGTTTTTAAACTGAGTTTTTTTTGTTCTTTATTTATTTTTTTATTATGTTGTTTTACTGTACAGCACTTTGTATCAGCTGTGGTTGTTTTAAAGTGCTTTATAAATAAAGTTGGATTGGATTGGATTATTTATAAAATTTTCAATAGGGTTTTGTATGGGTGCTGTTGAGACGCTTTACCAAGGTCGAGAAAGAGTCACACGCTGTTAAACAAAGGGCCCATAGTAAAAAGTTACATGTTTGATTCTGTTAGACACCAAGGTTCATTTCTCACGAAAAAGAAACGTTTTCTCAGGCCACAGAGACATGGTGTGATTTCAGGGAGTGTTTTCAGTCCATATAATCAGCTACCCTCCTCTTTCTCCTCAGACGCTGCACAGACTTTTTTTAGAAACTCTTCTCGGATGTAATGGTAAAAGCGTCTCCTTTCAGCGCTGAAAGTGAATAAAATAAGTAAAGTCTGAATGCTTTTTTGGTTGATTTTATGCTCCGTGTGTCAATACAAATTATGATTCATCGATCGGGATTTCCATTCCCAACAGTGCCTAAAGTCCTTGAAAATGACTGAATTTCCAAGAGTCGTTATCAAGGTTTGGGAAGTGCTTGATTTCCTTTAAAGTGCTTGATATTCAATCTGAGCAGTTTCGTAACTTTTGATTAAAAGCCTACATTTGAAAAGGCGTTATTTGCTGTTGGAACCAGATATTTAAAATGAATAAAAACATCTCCACAATTTTTGCTCACTGTCTGTAAATCAAACCAAATTCTTCCGTGTTTTTAGTCAGAATTACCAAAATTATTTGCATTTGGTAACTGCCAGAAAAATTTGGTGAAAACGTTTATTTTTTTTATAGCTTTTTCAGACCTGCCATATGGTGTGTTTAAGAGAGATATTTCAAAACATAATTTTTTGTTATATTTTGTTCACCTTGTACCTGCTATAAAATGTAAAAAAAAACAAAAAAACTATAACAAAGATATTAACAGTAAAAAAGTGTATAAAATAGTGAATTTAAACGGCCATTTTGTTTGATTGTTTTATGATCAAAGTATGGTGTTTGTAAAATGTGAAAACGCACCTTAAAAGTGTTTACATTTTGCTGTTGCATAATTGTAGAAATGCTGTATGGAGGGATTTTGCTGCCATAATCCAACAGCAGCACACATTTTCAGTCTGTGTGAGCAGAGAGTCCGGGCCTGCGTCTGAGCGTGAGGAGAGGTTTTGAGTACAAGCATTACAAGTTTTGAGAAGAAAGACATAAAGTCCTGCTTTCAGACTGAAAATGTGCGTTCTTGCATTATGGCAGAAAAAGTCCCCCATAACATTGTTGTAAACAACGTAGAGCAACGTAGAACACCATCTGTTAAAAATCGTTAGTGCAAATGTTGAGATTGGTATAAAATGCTGCATATCGACATTTATCTGTTTCCTTAAATCAATAAATGATTATTTATTGTGATGACCCTGGTAGTTCTGTGCTTTAATCAGTACCCGGGAAGCAGCTCTGTGTTGACTCCTGATCCGTCCGCCTCCATCAGCCACGTGTCTCCCAACGTGTCTCCAGAGTTACTGTCAGGCTGTTTGTCCCAGCCGTCCACCTGAATGTCACCTGGAAATCGAGTGACGAACACGCTGGACTGTCTCATGGCGCTGACAGGAATATAGTCTAATGCTGGGCTGTATGTCCCAAAGACCTGTCACCATGTTGTCTGTCCAGCCCGTCTGGAAAAAATGGCTGACTTTGCTGCAGAATGAGATGGATAGGTTGAAAAACTGTTTTCACATCTCCAGTGCAGTTCTAAGACATTTTGTAAAGTTATTCATATGATTTTACAGTGAAAAGGTTTAGAAATCATTCTGTCAGGAAATTGCAATCTATACATCAGGAATCGGCTAGTAAACCTTTTCTGGGATTAACTGAGTTTCAGGTAATGCTAATATTTGCAGTCTGTACATTAAGACATTTTAATTCTTACTTTTTGTGAACTTTTGAAGAATTTTATTGTAGTTTTATAAGTAGTTTGACAGCATTTCTGTGCATCAGTTGAGTACCAAATAACTGATTCTTCCTCCCCTGTTTTAAGGGTGAAACAGAAACACTTTATCAGGCAGATGTGTGTATTTATACAGATGTATGCAATGATTTACAGCCTGAAATGACATTTGAATTTAAAAGATGGATTCATTCAGGGACGCGTAAAAAGAAGCTATACTAAATGCAGCGAGGAAATAAATTATGCATCTATGCAAAGCACTAAACATCTTAAAGAATAAACTGCAATAAAAGACGGGGCTTAGACTCAGAGACTCTTACTGGAATCCTCAGCCTCAGATGTATTAAAAAAAAAATCTTGTTTTGTATTTGACACATCTCCAATAGCATGCTGAGAAATGCCAAGTGCCAGAGGCAGTGGAAACTTTACCGACAAACTTTCTCCAAGTAGCAATCTCTGTCTGTTTTGACCCATTGTGTCCTCAGGGACTCGACTCCGTCTCCTGCTGTTCTGGCTCGGCCTTTCAGCTCGCAAGAATAAGCAGGCCACTGCGCTGCTGCTGCCACTTAGATCAATGCCGCCTTTGCAAGATGCTCCGCCACAGAGATCACCAAAGACCGCTGGTGTTGTGACACAGTCCGCTCTCTGCAGGAAAGTGGGCCGTTTTCTGCAGTCCCATCACATGTAGAGCTCAACTGGTGCTTTCGTGTCCACTTTGCCGTTCTGACTGCAAAGCCTGAGTTATTTAAATCCCAGCACTTGTTCTGTTGACCCTGATTTTGACCGTAAAACTGCACCAATTGGAATTGTGAAAATAAATTACCTTAATGGACATATTCCAGTTTTAAAAAAATATTTTTGTGATAAGAGCTGTTGCCTTGCAGCACGAAGGTTCTGGGTTCGATTCCCGGCCCCGGTCTTTCTGCATGGAGTCTCCATGTTCTCCCTGTGCATGGTGGGTTTTCTCCAGGTACTCCAGTTTCCTCCCACAGTCCAGAAACATGACTGTCAGATTAATTGGCCTCTCCAAATTGCCCCTAGGTGTGAGTGTGTGTGCATGGTTGTGTGTCCTGTGTGTCTCTGTGTTGCCCTGCAACAGACTGGCGACCTGTCCATGGTGACCCCGCCTCTCGCCCGGAACGTTAGCTGGAGATGGGCACCAGCAACCCTCCCGACCCCACTGAGCGACAAGGGTGAAAGAAAATGGGTGGATGGATGGATTTTTGTGATAGGATGAGGTGGTTTTTCAACCGTATAAAAATGTGTGTATTTCACAAACCACAGCAGTTTGTGTGCAGCAGAAACGCTCCGTAGGCACTGACCTCCTCATATGATGTGCCGCTGGCTCTCATGGCACAATTCTGTTGAGTTTGTTGGAAATCTGTAAAATCACCCACTACAGTTTCCCCATAACGCTGCATACATACACAGCCGCCCCTAAATACAGGAGCCTGACAACAGCAGCTCAATAAGACGCAGACATCTCCTCCGACTGGCTGAATAATTAATCATGCAGCTTTACATCCGTCTCTGCTGTGACTTTCTGACTTTCGACGACTTATTTACTGGACAAACAGCATTTGAGGAACAGTTTCTTTGTTTTTGATAATAAAATGTGCATGACGATGAAACTCCCATTCCAAAGATGGCGCCAAACTCTACAAACAAAATAAACGTTAGTTTTGCTAACTAAAGCTCTAATGTCAACCACGGAGGAAACTGAACTTCTGTGCAGCTAAACATACTTTGCCCCCTTCAAAATAAGAGCATGAATATAAATATCAAGCTATGTGAATAATTCTTAAATCGAAAAGATGTCGAACTTTATTCAACTGAAAGTTTGCAAAACAGCCAAGTAAATAAGCATTTTAGAATCTATCCAGAAAAATTTTATTTAGGGGAAGCTACCTGTGCAAAATGTTTCCAAACTTAGCTAAATAACGCTAAACAAAAGATTAGCTCAGGTATAAGTGAATTAGCAGAAACGTGTCCACCACTGGAGAATTCCCAAATCATGAGAAATGAACTTTTCCAGACAAATCGGCGTCAACATTTTGAACATGAGGAATTCAGTAGGAAAGAGAAAAAAATATTCTGTTAAAACTAAAAAAAAAATGTTTTGTATTGCTAATAACATTTATTTGGATGTAGCAAATGTTTATAAGAGTTAGTGCAAATTAAAGCTGCTGTTCACTCAAATCATGTCTATTTCTTTTACATTTACAATAGTTCTCATGTGACGTCACATCCAGAGACTTTGTAACCGACAGCCATCTTGGTATGAATCACCGTGTGATTGTTGCCATGACAACAATCACACGTGTCAATGCCAACAGAGGTGATCTTGGTGACGTGCATTTCTCTTTTACACGAACGTACTTTGTTTCTGTTGCTCTGGAGGCCATGGTTCATCCATGCCTACCAAGATGGCGGGTTCAGACTTGCGGGAACTGAGAGCGTTTCTGAAAAAAAAAAAAAAAAACACAAGAAAGAAGCTGCAATAAACTAACTTAAAGTGATTTTCTTTGCGCTGTGAGATATTTCTGAGCAGATCTTAGTTCAGAGTTTACCTGAAGTGGTTCAGCTTGAAACTCGCTGCAGTATTTCATTTTCTCTCCAGCAGCTTGTTTCACTCAGATCTGTGAATCTTCTGCCCACCAGGTCATTTACCAAAGGTCAAATAGTTTTCAGACTGGAACTCTCTTGAACAATTATCTCCTCGGACTGGGGCACTCGTCCGCCTTGACATGTCGGTTTCGAGACGCAAGCGGCCGTGAAGGACATCAATTTTCCAAGATGGCTTCTGGAAGGTGAGATATGCCAGATTACGTGGAGAACGATTGATTTTCTGGGCAGCCGCCCAGGCGCAAATCTTTCCAGGAGACTGAGACAGTCGCGAGGTGACAGAGTGAAGTAAAAATACACGTGAACGGGGAAGTTGTAAGGTGAAGCAACACTTGCATCTCTGACTTTACACAAAGAAACTCCTTCTGCGGATCATTGATTAAGGAAAAGGTTGGCGATACAAAAATAGACGGAGGAAATATGAGAGAATATACAAATAACAAGCAATAAGTTGGGACAGATACCACACAGAAGGAAGAAGAGAGACAATAGAAAGTGTGAAAGTAGCAGAGAGGTTCTGCTGGAGCAGCTCGTTACTGCTGAGCCAACTCTTGCTCTCTTGTCATCTCCGAGAGCTAATTGGCACCTCCAGTGTGAAAACTCAAGCCTGTGTACTCATCGTCACAGTCATCCTGCAGAAAAACACACACACACACACACACACATGCCTTCACACACACGTAGGGAACTTTAAATGGGGAGAAAAACAGTCTTAACACTTTATAGGAAGCCTTAACAAAACAAACTTTGGCTGTGATGCCGTAAAGACGGCTGCCGACTCGGAGCTGCTGCAGGATAATGCAGAGCGGCTTTAATTGTCTCAGCATTAAATGGCCACAAACGCTGAACTACAGGAGGAAGAACTTTTTACAGCTAACAGTTTTGTTTACTCTCTGCTTTTATGATAATTTTCCAGCTGTTTTTTCATCGCTCCGATTCATAAAATCAGGTTCCTTTGATCGCTCAATAAACTAGAAGATCTGACCAAAAATGTTGATAATACCGATACTAAGTAGGTTTCTCTCTAGTCATCCATGCATTTTCTTGCACCCTTTTTCCCTCAGTGGGGTCGGGAGGGTTGCTGGTTCCACTCCAGCCAACGTTTCGGGCGAGAGGCGGGGTCACCCTGGACAGGTCGCCAGTCTGTCGCAGGGCAACACAGAGACACACAACCATGCACACACACACTCACACCTAGGGGCAATTTGGAGAGGCCAATTAACCTGACAGTCATGTTTTTGGACTGTGGGAGGAAACCGGAGAACCTGGAGAAAACCCACCATGCACAGGGAGAACATGGAGACTCCATGCAGAAAGACCCCAGGCCGGGAATCGAACCCAGAACCTTCTTGCTGCAAGGCAACAGCTCTACCCACTGCGCCACTGTGCAGCCTAGGTTTCTCTCTAGTCATCCACAAATAAATTTAACTAAATGAATAAATGGGATGCACTCTCTCCTGGTGTTTTTTATTCCAGTTGAAAGACATTTTCTCCATTGGTTGATGTTTTAGTTTCATATTCACTCTTAAAATAGTATTTTTGTATTTACTGAACTTTACTGCCGAAGGATTTTGCTTTGATTTTTGATTTGCTCTTAAATTAAATAGTTTTTTACTTTAGAAAACACAAACATTTGTATTTGTTTATCATGCAGGTTTTTAAGGTTTTTAACAGACACCAATAAACTTTATCTTAAAACAGTGTGAAAAAATAAAACATTATAAAAAGAAAGTCATAAAATTACGAGAATAAAGTTAATATGAGAATAGTTGTTTTACAAAAATTACAAATTTGTTCTTGTAATTACATTTTTTTTGTATTTTCTTATTGCTGTCCTAAAACTCATTAAATAAATTCTTTCCTCAGTTTAACTTGAATAAAGAGCCAAATTCATGTAAACGTGAAATGACAGCAGCAGAAAAACAGACTGAAATCTTCACCGGTTGCAAATATTCACCGCCCAAAGCTCAGCTTTGGATGTTCAGAATAATCTTCAAACAGCCGCTGAGGCCGTTTCTGGGGATGAAACGTCCCGATGAGGATCTGCTGCAGCCCTTCGGTCAGCGAAAAGGAGGAGAGAAAACGTCCAGAAGAAAATGGATCCCAGCGTTTCAGGAACCGAGAGTTTTGTTCTTTTTAACAGCTGCACTTACTGGCAGCGTCACCACGGATTTACCTGAAGCAAAGTCTGACTGAAAAATGAGCGCCAACACACACACGCACGCACGCACACACACACACACACACACACACACACACACACACACACACACACACACACACACAGAGAGCTGAGTTGAACATCTATCTTATAAAATGTGGCTGTCAGCGCTGAAGTTGCAGCGCTGCCTCTGTCATGTTCCCTTACTGTCACCACTGGGCCTCCGCTGCTCACTCGGCTCTGCTGGTACAGAAATATATACATTTGTGAAAACAGCTTGTTAGTGCGATCTGTGTCTGCAGGAAAAACTTTAGAAAACACCAAGACTTCATGCTGTTTTTTTTTTTAGCATTTTGCTCATTTATTTTCATAACATTCCCCAACAATTTCCCAACCATGAGAAGCATAAGTCTAATTTATATCCTAGGATAAATCTACCTACTTTAACTTTTCAGCAAGCCTTTCTATTCGGCAAGCATGTGGCGACAGCGGAGAGGAAGAACTACCTTTTAACAGGAGGAAAGCTCCACCAGAACCAAAAAATATCATGTCAAATCTTTTTTTTTTTTTTTTTAGCTTTACATCATGTCATACATCCATCTGAAAAAAACCTGGAGTGTTGCCTTGAATATTTCATGCATGTTTGAGAAATCCTTTAATCTCCATGACAACCATGCAGCTGCCAAGCTGCAGCATGTTGAGACGACTTCCTGGAGGCAGAGCTTTCAGGAAGTCATTTTTTTTTAAAGACACAAAGGCCCAATTTCAACACGTTAAATCGGGATGCAAAATTTCTTTTCACTCGTATTTGATATATGTAGCATTTTTGTAACAACTGAAGGCAGCATTTACTTGATTGTGCTATAAAATGGCTCTAAAAGCCAGGAAAGAACATAATACCTCCACTGCACAGGAAGGTAAAGCAGACACCAGCAAAACAAAACAAACTGCTCAGAACCTCGGTGGCATTTCGACCACCATGTGTCACGTATTATAAAACTCCTACATGAAAAAGCTTTCCGGGGCTTTTTTCATAGCCAAAGGTATTGCGAAAACATTTTATCCCAGAGTGATGCACAAACACGAGTCCATGCATTTGTTACTGGGCTTTTGTGATTCTTACCCATCAAAATAGTAAAAAAAAGTCAGTTCAGCTTCTATGCACCACAGATTTGGAACAAACTTCCAGAAAACTGTAAAACAGCTGAAACACTGAGTGCTTTTAAATCTCAACTTAAAACCCACCTGTTTAGAGTTGCTTATGGCTAAATTAGGGTTAGAGTGCGGGTTTTGATGTCTTCCATGTTTTTATGTCTTTAATGTTTTTAATTTCTTTTTCTTTCTTTTCGACGTTTTAATGATGTAATGTTTTTTTTTATCTCTTTCTCACTGTTTATTTCTGTTTTTATTTTAATTATGTAAAGCACTTTGAAATGCCTTGCTGCTGAAATGTGCTATACAAATAAAATTTGATTGCTTGATTGATTGAAAAGCTGTAAATGTCTCAAAAACAGCTGCAGTTCTAATGAGACTTAAAGGAGAGTTCATATGAAGCTGTTCACATCAGCACCTTAACGGCTTTAATCCAACTCCAGTCCGTTTGTCTAGAAAGTCCGGTTCACTGGTGGAGCTGTGAATGCTAACGGGACCAAAACAATCAAACTCTGGTTCTGCAAACCTCGGTCTCGGTTCGGCTAAAGTGAACTCTGGTTCTGTTCGAAAGCATGAGAGGACATCAAGAGGACCGGAGACCGCTCCAAAAGCAGGAAGTGGACTGCAGTGCAGGGCATTCTGGGTAAATACAAGCAAAACAAACATGCTAGCTTAGCGCTAGCAGGAGAAATGGCTCGTGGTCTTTTACTAAAAAGAAAAGAGAAATCCTCCAACCGCTAAAATCTGAGGGCACTCCATTTTTGTTTACGTTTCATGAATAAGGAAGTTGCGCTCATGAGAGGTTTTCATGTTGTTTCCTTCAATATTTCTTGTTGCAGCGCCCCCACAGGTGAGGAGGGGAACAGGTTGCTCAAAGGGTTTGGCTGGTTTGACTCGGAGCAGCTTAAACTGCAACACGTTTCAGTTTTAATCCTAAATCTAACAGAGTCCACTGGACTGTCAGGTGTAAAACACCCTGAATCCTTCAAAGTGTTTAATAGCCAGGATTGAGGTGTAATAATTGTAAAATAATGCCTGTAGGCGTATCAATACCATCTATTTTTTATCCACCCACCACTGAACATTAATACTCGCCTTAAAAGACGAATATAATATGATTTTGTTTTTCTCCTTTTATTGGCAATAAGTGAAGAAAATGGTTATATGAATATTTTTCAACTGGAATAAATTTACAAGGAGAACGTGTTTGTTTATTTAACTGTAAAAACGAAAAGAATAATTTGAAAATGCATGAAATGCGTTTGAGAAAAGCGTTTGTTGTTACTGAGTTTTAATGGAGCTGCACTCTTCGCTGTAAATCTGGGATCCTGACGTCAAACAACCACAGAAATAAAAAAAATAAAAAATGAACGTTTCTCAGTCTATGTTTGTATTTTTGAGGATTTTCTATTGAGGAGCTTTTCAGACACCTGTTTATTTGCTGTCAATCATGAAGAAGAGAAAATAGTTATAATACGTCTCCTTTAAAGCACGCATACCTTGAACTTTCTGTTGTTTTGTTTCCGTCGGGTGTTTTTGCTTTCAATTGTTTCTTATAAGGAGTGCAGGTATTGGAATATTAGTCTCTGGGGTAATAATGAGGAAATGAAAATAGCTGAATAAACACCACAGATAGTTTGGCTTCTTGCTTTTTCTAACCTTCTGTTCAGTTTTATTCCAGACAAACTAATCCTGTCAGTCATTTTGTAATCAGGCGAGCAATTAATCAAATTTCCTTTGAGGTATTTAAGAATAGTAACATTTTCATTAAAATTCTCCCTGTTTTTTGAGTTTAAAACGTCTTTTAGCAGAAAAAATAGATTTCTAACTCGTCTATATTGGATTTTTCTCTTTAATAATATTTTTTTTTTGCCTGTTTCTCACAGACTCCCTTCTACAGCTGGATTTTCAACCTTTTCAAGCCGAGGACTTTCAGGTTGGGAGTCTTGCCTTTTCACATGGGCTGGAGTGAGACTTCCATTACCAGCCGCGGCGCCACCTGCTGCTCCCACAATCTCCGTAATCCAAAGACGCCAGATGCTGACGCCTCAATCACATTCACTGGCTGCCTCAGAAAATTTACCCACCATCCAACCACAGCCCTGCTCAAAGACCCGCATTACCCCGAAGTGGTGAGGCGGACTGTTTGCTCACAGCGATGGTGAGTCACCTGTAGCTGACATGGATGATAAAAAATACATCATGTGGTTCAGGATGGATGGATGTAATGCATGTACTGGAGGTTTCCAGGCAGTGAAGAGTTAAAGGTGAACTATTATGCTTCCTTTAAGAGGTTAAGATCGATGGGCGATACAAAACATGTTCGTCACATTTTAATACGTAAAATCCTTCTTAGATAATGGGATTTTATCTGCTTTAGGGGGGTCTGCTGCTGGCCACGTGCCCAACTCAACATTTACACTCGCCTGTGAAAATGACTGCAAGCAGATGCACAAAGAAACAACCGTAGATCTATGAAAGCAGAAGTTGAGCCTCCTGAGCAACCAACAAGAATGCAGCAGGTGGTTTCTGGATGACAAAGACAACAAAACACTTGTCTTTTCCAGCAGCCATTGTACAGCGCATACAGCGGTAAAACCAACTGACCACACGTTCTGGAGATCAGCTTTGGTTGCTAGGCAACGGGGGCAGAACTCTGATGATACATGATACTCTGCCTGTTCACATGACACTCTGCTCGTTCACATGATAATCTGAAGGTTCACATGATAATCTGCAGGTTCACATGATAATCTGCCTGTTCACATGATACTCTGCCTGTTCACATGATAATCTGTCTGTTCACATGATACTCTGTCTGTTCACATGATAATCTGCCTGTTCACATGATACTCTGTCTGTTCACATGATACTCTGTCTGTTCACATGATACTCTGCTCGTTCACATGATAATCTGCAGGTTCACATGATAATCTGAAGGTTCACATGATACTCTGCTTGTTCACATGATACTCTGCTTGTTCACATGATAATCTGCTGGTTCACGATACTCTGCTTGTTCACATGATAATCTGCCTGTTCACATGATACTCTGCTGTTCACATGATACTCTGCTTGTTCACATGATACTCTGCTTGTTCACATGATAATCTGCTGGTTCACATGATACTCTGCTGGTTCACATGATACTCTGCTTGTTCACATGATAATCTGCCTGTTCACATGATACTCTGTCTGTTCACATGATACTCTGCTTGTTCACATGATAATCTGCTTGTTCACATGATACTCTGCTGGTTCACGATACTCTGCTTGTTCACATGATAATCTGCCTGTTCACATGATACTCTGTCTGTTCACATGATACTCTGCCTGTTCACATGATACTCTGTCTGTTCACATGATACTCTGTCTGTTCACATGATACTCTGTTCACATGATACTCTGCCTGTTCACATGATAATATGCTGATCCACATGATACTCTGCTTGTTCACATGATAATCCGCCTGTTCACATGATACTCTGCTTGTTCACATGATATTCTGCTTGTTCACATTATAATCTGCTGGTTCACGATACTCTGCTTGTTCACATGATAATCTGCCTGTTCACATGATACTCTGTCTGTTCACATGATACTCTGCTTGTTCACATGATAACCTGCTTGTTCACATGATAATCTGCTGGTTCACGATACTCTGCTTGTTCACATGATAATCTGCCTGTTCACATGATACTCTGCTTGTTCACATGATACTCTGTCAGTTCACATGATACTCTGCTTGTTCACATGATACTCTGTTCACATGATACTTTGCCTGTTCACATGATAATATGCTGATCCACATGATACTCTGCTTGTTCACATGATAATCCGCCTGTTCACATGATACTCTGCTTGTTCACATGATATTCTGCTTGTTCACATTATAATCTGCTGGTTCACATGATACTCTGCTTGTTCACATGATACTCTGCTTGTTCACATGATACTCTGCTGGTTCACATGATACTCTGCTTGTTCACATGACTGCCTGTTCACATGAGACTCTGCTTGTTCACATGACTCTGCCTGTTCACATGATACTCTGCTTGTTCACATGATACTCTGCTTGTTCACATGATACTCTGCTGGTTCACATGAGACTCTGCCTGTTCACATGAGACTCTGCCTGTTCACATGAGACTCTGCCTGTTCACATGATAATCTGCCTGTTCACATGATACTCTGCTTGTTCACATGATACTCTGCTTGTTCACATGATACTCTGCTGATTCACATGATAATCTGCTGGTTCACATGATACTCTGCCTGTTCACATGATACTCTGCCTGTTCACATGATACTCTGCTTGTTCACATGATACTCTGCTGGTTCACATGATACTCTGCTGGTTCACATGATACTCTGCTGGTTCACATGATACTCTGCCTGTTCACATGATACTCTGCCTGTTCACATGAGACTGCCTGTTCACATGATACTCTGCTTGTTCACATGACTCTGCCTGTTCACATGATACTCTGCTTGTTCACATGACTGCCTGTTCACATGATACTCTGCTTGTTCACATGATACTCTGCCTGTTCACATGATACTCTGCTTGTTCACACTTCAGTATTTATTGATTTTTCTGCACATCTAAAACATTTTAAACAAAGCGCAGCTTAGAAGCTAAAAAAAAACCCCCACTAGCTTAAATGCTATTTGACACAACATTGGTAAAGCAGCCAATCCAGGACCACTGATTATTTTCCTCGCTGCTAATTGGCTGAACCGTTAAGGGTGAACCGTTAACATAGAAGCGCTAAGACGGTTTCTATGTTTTAATGCATATTAAAGTATATTTGATGTTTGAACTACTAAAATATGCAGTTGTAATTTTTTAATAGAAGGTCTCAAGTATTTGAGGATAAATTTCCCACAAACTGAACAGCGAACAGGTGGAAACATGTATTAATTAAACCAACTACTCTCTGCAGTTCTTATCCAGATCCTGCATTAAAAGCAGTTTAGTTGCTTAATAACTGCTGCAGTAAAAACACACGATTGCTTTAAGCTCCACTAATATTTACTGTGTTCTCCTAAAGGTGTGAAATCATCATATCTTTATAATGATCTGAATGTTTCACAGCTCTGAACTTCGGTCAGACACCGAGAAATGAATCATCACTGATATTACATGTTCCTTCAGGAAACGTGTTCTCAGGATCTTAATTATTCAGCACCTCTAATGTAAATGGCTGATAAATTATACCGTGACTAATTTATTATTATTGTACTATCAGAGTGAAATTAAATACGTGTGTATAATTTCCAAAGCAGGTTCTATTTTAAGTCTGGACTCTAAAAAAAGAGAAATTTCACCATAAAACATTGTTGAGAGGAAATGAAACGTCTAATTTTTTTCAGCCCACATGGCCATAAAAGCAGGCAGAAAAAGAATCAATGATTCTAAATTTGACACATTGCACTTTCAAAGCACCCTTGTTTACTTTGAAGCCAACTCTTTTCGTTTAACCCTCCTGTCAGTCACGTTTTCACTCCTGGACCGGCACAAAACGAAAAGAAAACCGACTCTCCCACAGGAACGAGGCCTGTAATAGCATATTGATCAAAAATGAATCCAGAGCACAAATGAGAACATGGCAAAGCACAAATATTACAAACTACCTGGGCCTGGCTAAACGAAGGCTGGGTCGATGCAGGATTAATTGTGTTCGTCTCAGATCACAGCTGAATAACGGCGGCCCTTGTGTTTGTGTGACACTAAAGTGTTACAGCAGAGCGAATCTGCAGGAGAAGATGATTTATTTCACTCGGGGAGAAAAACATTCCGTCTTTGGGAACTTTAAATGTGGAAAAAGTTTCGTTTGGACCTAAAGACGACCTAGAGTCAGCAAACAGCTGATTACAGCTGGAAACCAGAGAGCAGGTGGGAAATCTGATGAACTTTGACCTGAACAAACACACTGAGACGGTTACAAAGTCGGCCCTCTGTCGCCTGAAGAACGTTTTTCCATCTTTAGTCGCATTGATTACTGCAACAGTGCCAGAGAGAAGCAGCATTCAGCTTCTATGCACCACAGATCTGGGGCAAACTTCCAGAAAACTGCAAAACAGCCGAAACACTGAGTTACCCACCTGGTTAGAGTTGCTTTTGAACCATAACAAATGGAACGTTAATGAATACATTTAATGATTTTGATGATGGGACTTGACAAAATGTAATATTTGTTACATTTTGTCTCAATTGGTGACTGTATGATGTTTTCATGACTTTATTTTTGTGTTTTTATCATGTAAAGCACTTTGAACTGCTGCTGAAATGTGTCATAAAATAAACTTGATTACTTGATTGATTGCTAATCGATGGCAGCTCTAAACAGGTTGGTCTCAGAAAACCTCAAAACAGTCGAAACACTGACTTACGCACTTTGTTGGATCTGCTTTTGAACCATAATTAACTGAACATTAACCGACGTATTTGATGTGTTTTGATGATTACATTGAAAAAATTAAATGTTTGTTTCTGGTTTTCACAACTCGCACCACAATTGTATCTTTTTAAAAGCATTTGTTTAAAAAAATAAAAATAAAAATACTAACTTGATCGCCACTGAATATAAGTAGACTTTTCCATCATAAACAGTAAATCCAAACCGCTGAACATAATTATTATAATAAAGCTTTAAAAATAAACACTGATAATGTAAAGTACGAGTGGGTGATTGGACTTAAAATATTACAGTATTTTGTGGTAAAATTGCGATAATGCTAAAAACTACGTTTCGGTTCACACAGTACTTCTTTTGTGCTGGTGTTCCTTCATCTTTATCTGCGTCATGGAGAAACTGTGACTTACGTGGCAAAAGAAGTAATTATTGCAATCACTAACGTTTCTCCTGATATAGTTTTTGAAAAGTTACTATTTGGACTTTTATTTATAACGGTTTTTTTTTAATGTAACTGTGTCACAGCAATAATAGACCCACAAAAACAAATACAGCTCTTGGAAAACATCCCATTGGTAAAATCTGCGTACAGAAACTGTTTTTACTCGTATTCTCTAATTTACCGACATCTACTGACAGTGGGTAAAATAGTTAGACCAACTACGATAATCAATCCGATAAGCAATGTTTTACTCTTCAACACTGACTGTTTCAAGGTCTCCAACATTGTCCTGTTGGGCGACGGGGCCTGGATAATACCTGGATAATACCCGTGTTAAACGGACGGCGGAGTCCGACGACGACAGGCGCTTAAATTCCGTAACGAAAGTGTTTTTATCTTTTTTTCAAAACTCTCTCTTTCTTGCTGTTTATTCAATGTCACATGCCGTTTTTATTTAGTATTTTAATTATGTAAAGCACCTTGAAATGCCTTGCTGCTGAGATTGTCATGATGGGTTTGAGGTTCTTGACCCACATGCAGAAACATTCAGAGGCGAATGGGTCTAGTTAAAGGTTTATTTACAGCTCTGACAAAAAGAACACAAGATATCACAGTCAAAGGGAGATCTACTTCGGTCCAGGGTCCGGGGATATAGTGGTGACTGGAGAGCGAGCGGGGAGAGACAAGCGGATCCGGGTAGGCGAGGCTATTTCCAGGTTGTAGGCTGACCAGGTGGTTCGCAGGGCTGAAGGGCGGACAGGTTGGTCTTTCCCGCTAGACCGAGAGGGAACGGTGCAGGGGCGGCAGGAGAGGATTCCTCCGAACTCGGGTATCACGAAAGGTTCCAATGAAACTTGCAACGACCAATGCTGGCAAACACTCTGGCGAGGAGGAACTGGCCGCCTGCTGCTCATATACTCCTCATGGTGATGATCATTTCTTGCAGGTGCGTCAACTGAGACCCGTTGGCCCACCTTCTGAAAAGATGTAGCCACAAGGAGCCCTCTGGTGGATAAACCTGGAAAAAACACAACTACCCCAGCCTGGTCCCCAACAGAGATGTGTTATACAACTAAAATTTGATTGATTGATTGGTTTACAGATTTACAGGATAAAACGGCTTTTAAAAGGAAAAACTTGTTTAAACATGTCTGTTTTTCCCAGGACTTTGTCCAAATTCTGTAAAACTGAAGATACATTACAACCTTTTTGCAAAGCTTTATTTTAGAGCGTTTTAATCTGTCTGAGTCTCGGGGGAAATTAAGCTCTCATCCCTCTCCGTCCTTCATCGTCAGAGTGATGTTTTTGTTCAGAGTGACTGGGTTTTCTCACTCTTCTCCCTTTGGTGTGAGCTCCATGAAACAACGGTCTGGGACTGTAGTCTGTTTTTGATCGATCGCTTTTTTGAAACGATCCAACGCTGAATGTTACAGACCTGCTAGTTTGATCATCTGCTAGAGCGGAAACATCTTGAGGCGCAGAATAACAATAATCATGGCTGGGACTTTGTCTCAAGCCACATTACAGAGACGGGATGTTCAATAACAGCCATGGAAACGCAGAGCAACAGACATTCAGGGTATTTTCACATCTCATAGTCCAGTAGACTCAGTTTTATTGGGCACCAAAATTGCAACATTTGCTAAGTTTTCTCTCTGCTCCGAGTCAAACCAACCTGTTCCCCTCCTGGCCTGCTGGGGCGCTGCGCCAAGAACCACTGAAGGAAACAACACAAAAACCTCTGAAGACACTGAGAGCTACTTCCTTCTTCACAAAATGGAAACAAAAATGGAGGCATCAGAATTTAGTGGTTGTAGGATTTCTCTTTTGTCTTTGGCTAAATAAAGACCAGGAGCCATTTCTGCTGCTAACGCTAGCTAGCAAGTTTGTTTTGGTTGTATTTACCCAGAATGCCCTGTGCTTTAGACCACTTCCTTCGTTTGGAGCGGACTCCGATCTGCTTGCTGCTCGCACATAGCTGGACAATAAATCACTAACAATATGCATCGTGACCGATAAGTGATCAATATCAATAGCTATAAACCTCCTACAGCAAGCTAAGCTAGGTTGGTAGCTTCAACCAACTCACCCACTCTTTGGTTACCTAGCAACAACCTGTTGAGTAACGTGCGCAGCAGCAGTTTCAGGTTTTGCCTCATAAATGATTAGACATAAAAAACAGTGGTGTGGAATGAAAACAGGATAAAACAGGGAAGGTCACATTAATAGTTTAGCTTTATTTCAGGTATTTGAAACCAAAAACTAACCAATAATTATCCATTATGACGGACATGAAACGCTTAAATTGTGATTTCAGCCATATTGTCCATCATTATGTTCTCACTTAGTGACTGTATGGTGGTTTTTATGACTTGGTTTTAAACAACTTGAAGCATTTTGAACTGCCTTGTTGCTGAAATGTGCTGTACATCATGAACTGGAACCCGACCAGGGATCATTTCAGCTGAGCCCAGATCTATAGTTTGTGAAGACCAGAGTTTGTTTTTCTGGTCCGATTACGCGTTCACATCTCCCCAAAAGAACCAAACCAACTGCAGTCTGATTAAACCGGACTGGTGAGTGAATGATGCATCCTCAGAGTTGCTAATTATCATGCATTTATTTCAGAAGTGGAATAAAACCTGAAGCTAATTCACATTTGCATGAACAGAACATGCAGACTTCATACTTGGCTGAAGCTTGAACCATTTGCCCTTTTAGCTTCCAGCAGCCGCTAAGCAAACAGAAGGTAGGAGTGAAGTAAACAGAAACAACACGACAACAAAAAGACCAAACCAGACCTGGAGACACAAACAGAATGTGTCAGCCATACAAATACCCCCCGAAGGCAAACATCTCCCCCCAAAACACGACATGCTTACACTGGCATGGCAATTATTTAGCTGCGAGGCCAAGCAGTGATTGAGGTGAATGTAAAGACGGAGCAGTGTGTTTGTTTTCGCCACCCAGAGGCCCGTGTGCAGCCATGAGTGGCACAGATGGTTGTTTTAGCAGCAGGTGAGGGAACTTCAAACAAAGCGGGGTGAGAGCAGCTTTGGGTGAAGATGTTTAAAACATCAGCTCCTGCCAGGAGGCAGCAAGGTCATTTCACATGCATTCATTATTGATTCCCTTTTATGGAGAGTCGGATCCAGAAGCGCTCTGGTCCGCGCAGCGTCTCCGAGGCGCCGCCGCCGCCGCTTAAACGCTTTTATTAAAACCAAGAAGACGCTCCGCTACTTCCCAGACGAACCTCTGCATGTTTGGTTCTGGTTCTGGTGTAGAGCAGAACCAGAACCAGAGCCAGAGCCAGAACCAGAGAGGTCTGGAAGGCTGATACGATTTTATTTTTACTTGTCGAATAAATAAACACACAATACTTTAACAAAATAAGCAAAGCATATTTCTGTAGACAAGCGACATGTAAATTATAGATTTAAAACAAAAAAAGTCTTGTTTTCATTTTTTTTCTTTAAAAAGCAAAAAAGATCCTAAAATTTCTAGATTTTGTTTTCTTGTCTTTTTAACAACAAAAACATGATTTTGTTTATTTTGACAAGTTTTTTAAAATCTGCATTTTAAGCTAAAGCCGTTGTTTTTGGTTCATATTACTAAAAAATCAAATTGTTTTTTTGATGCACCTTCTATTTTCACTTGTAAGATTTTAATTGTTTGCATCTTTTGAAAGGGGAAATTTCCTCCTGACGTTGTTTTTGGTTTAGATGTTTGTTGAACCATCAAAACCGTTGCAGGGATACAGAACAGAGTTATTTCTTCTGCTGACATGAATTATGATATTATTGGCAAAACACAACACAGACGGGAAGAAAATCTCAAAATGACTTTTTGAAAATCTGAGAAGAAACATTATTAAAACATTAGTCACCTTAAATGGCATTCAGGACTTTCTTCCTGACTTGAAAGGAGACTTTGGGAAAAGGATGGCAGAGCCCCCAGATAAATTGGGGTAAAGGTGAGCGCCTGGGGGGTCACAGAGGGCAGAAAGAGAGAAATGAGCAGCAGCAGAATGACGATCAGTCTGTGGGAAGGAAAACCGTCCTGCACCACATTATTACTGCTCACCGTCTGACAAACTGACTGCTGTTTAAGATGGAAATCAACGAATTTGGACTTCAAGTTTTATCACAATATTTTTTGCTATTATTGAGTTAACAATAAAAGTGACGACAGGAATTATTCTTTATTCCTTTTTACAACATTTTGCAAGTTTTTAGAAAGTATTCATAGGAAATTCTATCAAAATAGTTGTAAACATGAATTTTCTTTTACCTCATTCATTGTATTAGTTCATTTATTCTGAAATATCTGTCAAACATGACAATTAGCAGTTGATAGCTAATCAAGGGGCTGCACAGTGGCGCAGTTGGTAGAGCTGTTGCCTTGCAGCAAGAAGGTTCTGGGTTCGATTCCCGGCCCGGTCTTTCTGCATGGAGCCTCCATGTTCTCCCTGTGCATGGTGGGTTTTCTCCAGGTACTCCGGTTTCCTCCCACAGACCAAAACCATGACTGTCAGGTTAATTGGCCTCTCTAAATTGCCCCTAGGTGTGAGTGTGTGTGTGCATGGTTGTGTGTCTCTGTGTTGCCCTGCGACAGACTGGTGACCTGTCCAGGTGACCCCGCCTCTCGCCCGGCACCCTAGCTGGAGATGAGAACCAGCAACCCTCCCGACCCCACTGAGGGACAAGGGTGTAAGAAAATGGATGGATGGCTAATCAAGTCCCACTTTGACATAGCATTGCTCAACGTCAATGGTAGAAATATTTTCATCAAGTTTAGTTGTGCTATAGATATCCTGTATAACGGATTATTATTCACTTATATTGTAATTTATTCAACAGGAGACCTGAAAATAATTGATTTATGATTTTTGTTGTCTCTTCTGTGAAACTGCTACTCCTACTTTTGTTTTCTTGTAAAATGTGCACAATAAACGTTCTTATACATATGCCACAGAATGGTATATTACATGCATTACGGTAATCAGTTATAGTATAATTTAATCAAAAACAGGGCTTAGAATTTCTGTTTTTTATTTTTTTAAGTGTTTTCATTCAGATTTTGACTCTTGTTGACATTATTTTAATCATTCAGATCTTCATTAACCAGCTACCTTCTCTTATTGAATGATCCCCAATAATACTGAATTAAATTATAATATGTCCCTCCTGTTACGGAGGAAATATCTTCCGTCTTGACCCGATATCAGTCACTGTGATTAATTCCCTCATCACTTCATTAGAGAACTGCCACTCAGGAATCGGGAGGAAGTGGGTTGATTGACCGATTCTCAGGGGAAATAATCCAGAATCAGCCCGAAGCTGCAGGTACAAACCGTTTTACACAAAAACCTGGAGTTAAAATACCTGGCATTAATATTCCAGGCCTCAACAGGAACATTACACTGGAAAGGCAGAAACACAGAGCAGGATCCATAGATTATTGGACTTGTTGTTGCATCAAGCAGCAAGACAGACGTCAAACGCTGACAGGGAGAATCACTGAGGGTTAAAGTCACATAAACTCGGCTTCATCGATTCAACACGTCAGGAATATCGGTTTATTTTTTTACGGGAATGTTTTCCAGCCCACCAGCTCAGACCCAACATGCTTGAGCTTCGGTCTGTGTTCATTTCACCACAAAATGGTTTAATAACTGTCATTAACGCCACGTTTTGATGCATGAAGAACGCCCAGACAGTCACCATCCTGTAAAGTTTCTGTCTGAGGAACTGAATCAGAGAAAACTCATGGCTTCACGCAGCTCCGTCATTTCTCACCTACAAACCTCAGTCTGGGTTTGGGTCTGGAAGCAGGAAGCGGGCCGCGTCCTGAGCTTTTATCATACGTCACGCATCTATGTCTGTGTTAGCTTTCCTTTATTTGTTTAGCTTGTTTTGTACTGAAGCAGAGAAAATGTACTGTTTCACAACAGTTTTCCCAAACGAGTTAACGTCCCAATGGTTTTTTCAAAGTAACTTTCTGATCGATTTCTTCAGATTAAGGTAATTTTGAGACAATAAACTATCAAAACTTGTTTTCTCCACATCAACTCTTCTCAAGAAAACCATCATCAGGAGGATTACATGCTGAAAACGTCCGCTCTCGGCTTCTACAGCTGTTTTTTTTCAGCGTTGTGTTTTGGTTTGTTTCTTGACTTTTGTATGGAAAGGTTAAAAATAGCCAAAATAAATCAGCAACAAAGGATCCGCTGTGTGTTTGGAAACCCTGGTAAAAGTCTCAACAGGAACAAGAACCTCCTGATAAATCAGATCCAGGTTTTGGACCCGAGCTCTTTCCTTTTGATCGGATCTGAAACGTTGGGAGGACAGAGGGAGCCGAACGAACGCGAGGCAGGAAGGTCTGTGGCTAATGAGGTGGAAGAACCCGTCACGCCCGTCCATTTCTCTGCCTGCTCCGCCATCCACACGTCCGGGAGGCGGAGGGAGGAACCCGACAGGCCGAGCGGTCCCGCCGTTTTAATGGCCATCACCTGCTCAGCGCCGACATGTCGCACCTTCCATCCCAGAATCATCACAGGTCCAAACTGCCACCAGAACCGCAGGCCCCGGCGCTTTATTTGTTTTGATAGACGGATTTATTTTGTTGTCTTGTGCAACTTATGATGCAGGTCCAAATGTGTTGCTGGGAATCTCCAAAAAGCCTCAATAGCAAGAGGACCAGGAACGCTAAAAATAAAAGATCCTGACAATTTTTCTCAGAATTCTGACTTTAATCTTTAAGGATTAAAGAAGAATAAAAACAGGATAATTAAAGACAATTCTGAAAAAACTGTTAGAAATGTTAAAAGATTAAAATTCTTTAGCTTGTGAGATTTTGTCAGAATCTCACAATTCTGATTAAAATGGTCAGAATTGTGAGATTGATGTTAACATTTTCAAAGTCAGAATTCTGAGGAAAATCATTTTTTCAGAGATCCTCATGTTCTTCCCTCCCAGTGGGACGGATTATCGTGTTTCTTCAGACCAACCGTTGCACCCTTTACGTTTAAAACGTCTGAAAATGAATTGATCTTTTATTGCCGCAGTAAAACATCGCGCAGGAAAAGTCAACCTCCTACTTAAAAGTGATTTTTTTCAGTGTGGAAAAACAGTGAGGTGATAATTCTGAGCATCAAAGTCTGTTGCAGCATCATTTCAAGCAGCTGTCTGTCTGTCTGTCTGTCTGCTAACTGCTGTCCTGCAGCCAACGCGACAGCAGGAAGGCTGTAAACAAACCGAGGTCGGCCTCTCATCACCCGGTTCCAGGGAGCTCCGGTTCTGGTCCACAAGGCCAGGCTACGGTCATTTCTACACTTAGATCTAAATGACACCATCAGCTTCATGCGTGAAGCTGTTTGAAATAAACAAAGGTTCGCAAAGTGTTGTTCTAGCATGTTACAAATAGAGACAACTTTTTAAAATGTGCCAAAGGCTTCCTGGTATAAATATCGCATTTTCTGGACTGTAAAGGTGTTTTTCCCACCTGATGGTTCAGGTTGATTGGAGACCAAATGGAAACATTTGTTTCTTTTCCAGTGTCTGGTTCTCCGTCTCTCTGCTCCGAGTGAAACCAGATTTCATGCAGGATGGGTCAGCAGGGTCAGTGGAGGAGTCGACTACAGGCCTGTCACAATAAACAATTAATCGCATGATAAATTAAAACAAACTCAATCATTTTCATTTGCTTGATTTATCGTTTTCCTCTTTTCTTTCTTTTTTTACCAAAACTGAGTGTTAAACTCTTCAGTCTGGTGCTTTGGTCTCAATTATCCTTTTCTGAGAGAATTTTGTTTACACAGACTTCATCGTTCATTTCGTTTGTCGTTTCTGTTGTTTGTTTATTTTGGATATTTCAAACGTCTTTCAGATCCAGTGTTTAAAGTTTATTGATCTCTGATAATGTGTTCCTGCCATTATTACTGTTAAGTTACTTGGAAAATGGGCTCAAAACAACAATATTATCGTTTATCGCAATAAGTTTATCGTCAGTATCGTGACAGGCCCACCTGATAAAGCGCATCGGCAACCCAAGTCTGGTTTTAGATGGATTTGTGTGACCAGACCCTGGCCAGCCTGAATGTGAGTTTTAAATGACGGGCAGCTGCATTTAGTCAGATAACAGACATGAAAAATGGCTTCACCCCCAGCTAAACGATGGGCAGCGTACTGACTCTGTCCTGCATGCGTCTATGAAATTAGCAAAGCGTTTATACAGAAAAATGGCAAGAAAATCTCCAATTTGTTTGGTTTTTGAACAAACAGAACAACCTTGGTCAAGCCGCTGCTCTGACGTAACACTGCAGTTTTCTGAGAAACTAAAAGTGGATTCTTATTATCTATGAGGCAGAATTAACAGAAGGAAATGCTTAACAACATCAGTCCATTGAATCCTTATAATGAGTTTCCCTTTAATTTCATTACTGAAATCAATCAACTGATACTTCCAGAATGTTTTTATCTGCAGATGCTGAGCTTTAAATTCGGTTTTTAAATTCCAGGTGACATATAAACAGTACACCGTTTAAATCTGGGCTGTCAATCGTGGTTTAGCCAGGCTAATTGAGAACATGAGAGGCTGCTTCATTTGAATTAGGAAGCAAATTTTGGGCTGATTGCTCTCTCGAATGAGCGCCGCAGACGGTGGCTGGAACCTGCGGGAGGTCAAGGGGAGGACATGTTTCTGAAAGAAAATGGAAAAACTTATTCAGCTGATGACGCAAGCCAAATTTCAATTTTCAAAAGCCAACACGGGCCCTCCCGCAAAGTCAATAACTTATGTCTGGCTGTTTTACATAACTAATCGAGCAGAGTTGAAGGGAGTCATTGGATGCTAAAACCTCATTATCCTGCCTGGCGACCTTGGCACATGAGCTGAATGAGGAAATATCGTCTCCTGGAGACGCAAAGAGGCGCTTTGAACACGATGTTCAGAGGCTGTCAGAACGCCGCAACCTGGCCGCGACGCACGCAGGCAGGATGCAACCCGACCGCGACGCACCGCGGGCAGGACACACCGCAGGTAGGATGCAACCTAGCTGCAATGCACCGCGGGCAGGATACAACCTAGCTGCAACGCACCGCAGGCAGGATGCAACCTAGCTGCAATGCACCGCGGGCAGGATACAACCTAGCTGCAACGCACCGCAGGCAGGATGCAACCTAGCTGCAACGCACCGCAGGCAGGATGCAACCTAGCTGCAATGCATTGCAAGCAGGATGCAACCCGATCGCGACGCACCGCAGGCAGGATGCAACCTAGCTGCAATGCACCGCAGGCAGGACACACCGCAGGCAGGATGCAACCTAGCTGCAATGCATTGCAAGCAGGATGGAACCCGACCGCGACGCACCGCAGGCAGGATGCAACCTAGCTGCAATGCACCGCAGGCAGGACACACCGCAGGCAGGATGCAACCTAGCTGCAATGCATTGCAAGCAGGATGGAACCCGACCGCGACGCACCGCAGGCAGGATGCAACCTAGCTGCAATGCACCGCAGGCAGGACACACCGCAGGCAGGATGCAACCTAGCTGCAATGCATTGCAAGCAGGATGGAACCCGACCGCGACGCACCGCAGGCAGGATGCAACCTAGCTGCAACGCACCGCAGGCAGGATGCAACCTAGCTGCAACGCACCGCAGGCAGGATGCAACCTAGCTGCAACGCACCGCAGGCAGGATGCAACCTAGCTGCAACGCACCGCAGGCAGGATGCAACCTAGCTGCAATGCACCGCAGGCAGGATGCAACCTAGCTGCAACGCACCGCAGGCAGGATGCAACCTAGCTGCAACGCACCGCAGGCAGGATGCAACCTAGCTGCAATGCACCGCAGGCAGGACACACCGCAGGCAGGATGCAACCTAGCTGCAACGCACCGCAGGCAGGATACAACCTAGCTGCAACGCACCGCAGGCAGGATGCAACCTAGCTGCAATGCATTGCAAGCAGGATGGAACCCGACCGCGACGCACCGCAGGCAGGATGCAACCTAGCTGCAATGCACCGCAGGCAGGACACACCGCAGGCAGGATGCACCGCAGGCAGGATGCAACCTAGCTGCAATGCACCGCAGGCAGGATGCAACCCGATCGCGATAATTGGCAATATTGGGGGTTTTTTGAGACCATTTTTAAGTAATGTATAGATAATATTGCAGTTTTGCCCACTCAAAGACCAATAAACTTATATTTTTTCCCCCAACAAAATTAAGAAAACTTAATTGTAATTATTTTTCCAACTAATACCAACTTCTGTGTTCGCAAATGTATAAAAATACCCCAAAGAATAATTGAGGTCTAATGCATGTCAGATTGTGATCTACTGAATATTTAATAAAACTGGAGTCAAACTCAACTGGGGGTTTTTCTGTTGAAGCCAACATTCAGGTGTCGTTAGCTGTTAGCTAAGCTGCTAGCGTGGATTAAATAAAAGCCGATACATTATTTTCAGTGTTTTTTCGTGTTGTGTGACATGGCCCTCCTTTGGTTTGCTGTTAACATCTCAGTGACATGATGGCACATAACTCAGCAGCGATACGATCTGGTGTTGGCTGCTGTGAAGAGCAGATATGCTAATATATTGCATGATTTATTGTAGTAAAGCCGAGTTCAGACATAAAAAGGTGAGATTAGTTATGCACTCAGCACAGTGTTACAGTCACGCTCCTGGTTTTAAGTCGCATGCTCAAAGCTTTGCTACATTTCCAGCTATCATTCATTTGAATTGATTTCTGGATCCTTCCTGAAGTCTGAATGACAAAGTGTCTGTTTTAGATGAATAACTGGTGAGCAGCGCGACCTAAATAAGTCTGAAATAAACCCTGTCCTGGTCTTTTCAGCTGTTTGTCATCGACTTCATGAAACTAATTAGGAAAAGTAAAAACTGAGAGGGAATCTAAAATATAACAACATAGAAACAAAATAATATTTAATAAGATTTTAACATTAATGTCTCACCAAAACAACCCAACTTTTATCTCTTACCTTTGATTCCATTTATTATGTGTTAACATTAGTGGGACCTGATAGCAAGAGGCCGGCCATAAAACAAACCAAATAAACAAAGACAAGGGGAAGATTGATCAAGAATTCAGACAGAAACTGAGCCGAGTGTAAATATCAACCCAGAATCCCAACATAATGTCTCTAAATCCTGAGATTAATTTCTAAATTCATTTTTCTCAGTGGCCTTAATCTTCTTCCATACTCTGCTACATTTTGTTTTTATTTTGTTTTTCTGTAAAATGCTAATACATAAACTTCTAAAAGAAAAGCAACATGGGAATTTGACATTAATATTTTTAAATTTTATACTTTATATAAGTTTTTCATGCGGCGCTGCTCAACCCCTTCCTCCACTCTCTGCTACGCTACAGCTTCTCCCCATCAGCAAAATGCTAACGCTAATTAGCACAGCCACCGATGACGGCAGACAAACGGATTTCCTGAAACGGTAAGTTGTTTCTCCACCATTAATACATTTAGCATCGACTACATGAGATTGATTGACAGCGATAAGACCCGCCTCCTGGCTCTGATTGGTTGGTTTTGGTGAATATTAGAGGAGTAGCTCAGGGAGCAGATCGATAAACTCTCATCATAAAATGCAACAACATGGTGAGTTTTGGGTAAAAACATTATTTATAAAAATTACTGCAGCTTTAATGGAAACATGGAAATAAAATAAAAAAACTTGTTTTGTTGCTTGGATGAGGTGTTTTTTTGGGCCGCGTCAAATTTGGTTTATTTTACAACACTGCAATGGAAACAATTATTTTGCAACACGAGTCACATGATCAACAACAGGATGGTACTACTGGCAGAAACCACAAAGAAGACCACAGGACTTGGTAGGAGGATGATGTTTTATAAACAAACTTATTCATGTTTGGTTTTAATTGCATTTCTCATTTAACCCTTTGCAGTCGAGGTCTAAATGGCCGTCCCAGTCTCTCTTCTCTGTGCGTCAGCGCTCGCTATGAAGCCATGTAGCGATAGCTAGCAAAACTACTACTAACCCTACACACACCACAAACTCTAACTAACACACTTATAGTCTAAAAAACCCATCGAAACACTCAGTAAAATCCCCAGCATCGCTGCACCCTCGTCTCTTGCCGTATCCAAATTTCCCCCCACCCCCTCGTCTCTTTCCGCGTCTCTTTCCGCGTGTCTCTGTTCTACCTAGCAACAGACCGTCAACACATTTTCATTGGTTGTTTCGAAATGTGGTACAGTTAGACCCCACAAAATAAGGCGGAAATCATCAATCTTATTTCTGGCTTTATTTTGAAGTAAATAACAACAAAACCAATATAAAAACACCACTTTTATAAAGTTTGAAGTACGTGCTGTCCAACAGAGTCGAAATGAAAACTCTGTATGCCGTCTGTTATTACTAAGCCTTATTAATGCGTCACATGCTTGTACGCCGGGTGGCGAGTAGCGACTACATAGGGTCAATGGAAACACGTTGATTGCGTGATTGTGTTTTTTAGACATTAGGAAGCACATTTGTAGCTGGTGTGAAGGTAAACCCGGCCCAGCAGACTGGCTCTCAGCAGATCTGGCATTAAATGTCAAATGTAAACAAAGTGCGGCTCTCTGTCAGCCAGCTAGTCCGGCTCCAGGGACGCGGCTCCATGTCCCTGCAGAGACTCGTTTGAGGCTCTTTCATGAAGACATCATGGAGGTTTGGATTGTAAAAAGATGAATGTGTATTTATAAAAACATTCCCTTTCAGGTCAGCAAATTATCTGGCGCCGCTTTTGGACCAGCTCAAAGAGAATGTGTCAGTTTGCTGTGGAAACGGTTCGCGGTTCCCTGGCAGCGCGCAGCAGCGGGGCGCTCTGCCCATGCTGCCCATGCTTTTGACTCTGATCGGCGCCAGGGCAGATAGCGCTGCAGAGCCCACAGGATTTGCTCCGTGTGGTTAAACCGCCAACATCCACACAGATAATTCCCAGTGACCATTCTGACACGGACGCTCCCCCACAGCCCAGCATGCAGCAGCATTCTCATCAACAGAGTGGCGTCCCGCTGCACCAACTCAGCCATTATCTCGTGGGGAAATCATTAGAAATACCTTCCTGAAGGAGCAGAAAATTATTTCCTTAACAATACTGAAGAGATAAGAGCGAGGAGGGAGAAAACGCAGCCAGTACCCGGAGCTCTCCACTGGAAGATAATGACTGAGAAGCTCATCAGTTCTGCTACATCCATATCTGTCCTGCCAGACTGCCAGATAACTGTGTTTCTTAACAAATCCCCCGTGCCATGTGTCGCCCTCTAAACCCTCCCTTTGCGCTGTTCAGTTTGCTCCTGCCTTGGCCAAATTCAATTCTCATGCTGGAGTTTTGACCGGGCGACTTCTGCTCCTCTCTGGCTTCATGTCGCAGCTCAGACTGTGCGACATGGAAATTAAGCCTGTAACCTGTTCATTCATCCAGCCACTGGGGGCGCTGTTAGAAAACTGATGCGTATTTTTACGTCTCAATGCTTGATATGAAGCAGTGAGCTGTTAATTTCACTGCCATAAACAGCTTTTAGGTCTCGTTTTGTCTATGTTACCACTTCTGCATCGAAGCTACATAATGAAGTTTTGCGGTTTAGATCGTTTTGGTTGTTCATTCGACAGAAGCTCTGAATGAATGCAAAGCAGGTTTAACCCACAACATCAGTGAAACGCTTTTGACTGGAACATCAACAGAACCAAAATACTGGCAACAAAGCCAAAGCTTGTTGATTGTGTTTCCTAGTCTCATGCATCTTCCTGCCATTTGAAAAACTTTATTGGTTTTAGAAACAACTAAAACCATTTTTAAGCCTATTAGATGTTGTTCCACATCATTAAAAGTGATCTGCAGATCCTCTCCCCAAGGTGGAGCCCTAACAGAAACGATGGCATCATCAGCATAGAGATTCAATTTAGCATCAGGTTCTACCAAGTGCATCAACATAAATGCTGAACTACATGGGGCCCAAAACTGAGCCCTGAGGCACGCCAGAGGACGCATTGTTTAAAAACCGTCATCGAAACTGCATACTTTGAGAAATAATTAGTAAACCAGGCAACGTCGTGGTTTGATAGACCAACATTCAACGACATTCAACACAGAATCACCCACAGCATCAAAACCATGAAATATGTAAGATAATAAATTTGTCTCAACCAACATCTGTCATAATCTTGAATATCAAATCACAACAAAACAAGCAGAAATCCTCTATTTAAACATCAGTGTGTCTAAACACAACATTTACATGTCTAGTTGCTTCTATTTAGCCATAAATTAGTCATTTATGATGTAAATTTGTAATAAATGTGATTTATACTTGTAGGACTCGGCAATAAATAAATAAAGTTTACCACAATGTTGTATGAAAACAACAAAAGAGACAAGAGGAACGACTTATTACTTGTTTTTTAGGTAACTGCATGACAAAGTGGGCTGCACAGTGGCGCAGTTGGTAGAGCTGTTGCCTTGCAGCAAGAAGGTTCTGGGTTCGATTCCCAGCCCCGGTCTTTCTGCATGGAGTCTCCATGTTCTCCCTGTGCATGGTGGGTTTTCTCCAGGTACTCCGGTTTCCTCCCACAGTCCAAAAACATGACTGTCAGGTTAATTGGCCTCTCCAAATTGCCCCTAGGTGTGAGTGTGTGTGTGTGCATGGTTGTGTGTCTCTGTGTTGCCCTGTGACAGACTGGCGACCTGTCCAGGTGACCCCGCCTCTCGCCCGGAACGTCAGCTGGAGAGGAACCAGCAACCCTCCCGACCCCACTGAGGGACAAGGGTGTAAGAAAATGGATGGATGGATGGATGACAAAGCAATTATAGCCCCACAAAAACAAATAATGCTGCTGAGAAACATTCACATTGGTTCTGTGGTACTTTATGACCGGGTGAATTTTATGAACACAGGAATTCAATCACATTTTCAAAACTAATTGAAAATGATTGGCAGAGAAAATGGTGAAAATAATCTCTCTATTAATTGGTATTTATCAAAATTCCTATTATAATGTGTCACAATAAATAAGAAAACACTAATCACCCACCACTGACTGCTACTTATCTACCACTGTAAATTATTTGGTGTATTCTGTATTATATCCAGCAGCAGCTGATGTGGAGGAAAACCCACATCTTCGACATTTCTCAGATCTCTGCTGCTCATAAGGTTCTTCACAGCACTAAAAGATTGTCAAGTCAAAGTCTGAAAGTGCAGAAAACCCGACTTTCCTTTTTCAGAGAATGAAGCAGCAGCTTGTAGAGGTCGCGCTGCTGATCAAAGACTTACAGGTGAGGCAAATCGGAAAAAGTGTCTGGACTCTGGATGCTGTCAAAGTGAAGCTTCCTTTCCGTTTGGGCTGCATCTCTTTGTTGCCGCTGACTCCGAGTTCATCTCTGTAGGGCCGAATTTGTCAGCCGGTGACCGCCGTCACCCCGGTGTGTGCGGCTCTTAGTGCCTCGGCGCTGTCGGGTCAGCCGAGCCAGGAGCTCTCACAGAATCACAAACTAATTGCTTTATCTCAGCCTTTTGTCTAAAGGGTCAGAAATTGAGTTTGCTCGTCGGGCCGAGAGAGGGAATTATAAATCGAAAGGGATAGGGGAAGAAAAATTCAATTTGCGCACAAGCCTTGTCAGAAGCGCTTACTCGGGTGGCTGTTAGGTGTCCAGATTAGAGGAGGGAGAGAAAGGGAGATAACGGCATTACAACGCGAACAAACACGCTGTTGTCCAAAGGGCTATAGGCGACGGGACTAATCTAATGCTTGACACAGACGAGTCCCAGACAGAAATTGATGTTAACAGCAGTCTATTCACCTGCCACCGAGTCACCGACTCGCCCCAGCCTGCGCTCACGACCTAAAACCTACGACCTAATGAGAGACAAACAACTTTAATCTGGATCTGTCAGCAGCAAACGCATCCAAACAGCTTTATGAATGACAGTTTTTAGAATTAGGATGTTATGCAAAATTCACATTTTGCACATTTTTGTAATTCTCTGCTGCTTCTATAGACAGAAAAAGTGCTAAAAAACAAAACAAAACAAAAACCCATCCAGCTGATTTTTGGGAATGAGTTAATGATTTTTGGTGTCTGGAAAATGAGACGTTTCAAAAACCTCCTGAATGTAAAATCTAGGCCTGTTGCAATAAATCAATAAATCACATAATAAATTAAAACAACAATTAATGCAAATGGAAATTAACTAATTTCCATTTGCATTATTTATCATTTTCTACCAAAAATGATAAAAGTTTGCAGTCTGGTGTTTTGAAAGACAATTTTGTCTCCATAATCCATTTTATTTGTTGATTCTGTTTTATTTATTTTGGATATTTAAAACGCCATTCAGCTCCAGTGTTAAATGTTCATTAGAATTTAAAATTTATTGATCTTAAAGAATGTGTTCTTGCATTATTGTAATTATGTTATTTGAAAATGGTCTCAAAACAACAATATTATCACTTATTGCAATAATTTCTGGAACAATTTATCACAAAGCACCAGGAAGGTGAAGCTCTGGTCGTTACCCAGCAACCCCAGTAGAGCTCTGTCCGTAGCAACCCCAGTGGAGCTCTGTCCGTAGCAACCCCAGTAGAGCTCTGGCCATTACCTAGCAACCCCAGTGAAGCTCTGCCCGTAGCAACCCCAGTGGAGCTCTGGCCGTTACCTAGCAACCCCAGTGGAGCTCTGCCCATAGCAACCCCAGTGGAGCTCTGCCCATAGCAACCCCAGTGAAGCTTTGGCCGTTACCTAGCAACCCCAGTGGAGCTCTGCCCGTAACAACCCCAGTGGAGCTCTGGCCGTTACCTAGCAACCCCAGTGGAGCGCTGTCCGTAGCAACCCCAGTAGAGCTCTGGCCATTACCTAGCAACCCCAGTGAAGCTCTGCCCGTAGCAACCCCAGTGGAGCTCTGGCCGTTACCTAGCAACCCCAGTGGAGCTCTGCCCATAGCAACCCCAGTGGAGCTCTGGGCCTTACCTAGCAACCCCAGTGGAGCTCTGCCCATAGCAACCCCAGTGAAGCTTTGGCCGTTACCTAGCAACCCCAGTGGAGCTCTGGCCGTTACCTAGCAGCCTATGGTTTTAGCTACTATGCTCTATGTGCTGTACAACTTACTGATTGTGCAGGAGGCTCCACTTCTGCTATTAAAACATCTACAGTTGTATAATTGCGCATCTGCTTGCAGCCATTTTAGCGTGTGAGTTTAGATAATGAGTTGGGGGGCGTGGCCACCAGCAGAGTATTTGGATTCAAAGTGACAAGAGGCTTTGAAACAGCTCATTGTGAAAGAAAATCTCATGATCTTGTGCAGAAGAATGTCATGAACATGTTTTGTTGAACCTGTAGATCTTTTCTAGCCTGTTCCAGGTCGCATCCTGTAATAGTTCACCTTTAAAAATCCACACATAAGAAGTCCCAGGAGGCTGGGTGGATAGAAAGTGCAACTTGTCCCCCAGCTTGTAATAATTTTTCACATTGGAGCCAAAGACATCAGACATGCTGCCTGCTGGATAATTAATAAACCCCGCAGACTGTTCTTGGATGATGAAGCAGCGTAGCCACGCCGTGTTCCCGCTGGATTCGTGTTAGGGAACAATGACATGAAACTGTGACTTCACACACGCTTACTTTACCAGAAACACACAGTTATTCAGGAAACAGGAAAATCTCAGCCAAGAAACGAAGAAGAGGAAAAACAGAGGAGGAACCAGGAAATACAGAAAATATTCAGAAGTCGAGAAGGAGTTTATATCAGGTCAGCTTTTCTGGGAATGATAGATACGGCACCCTCCACACTAGTTGGCAAAAACTGCAGCTAATTCCTGTGAAACAAAGTAAACTGAAGCATTTTCTTAATTTTTACTTCACTTTTTCTTAGGAACCTTGAATTAATAATTCATAACTTGTTTAATATATTGTACAAAGATCCATCTTTGTGTTTATCTTCCAAAATGTCTTGTGAGGAGGATTGTAACAGAGGTCAAAACAATACAAAAAATAATAAATGATTAAAAAATACCCCCCAAAAATTATGTTCTTCCAAGTCCAAGAATATCAATTCTGCTGCTGATCTGCAGGATGAGCATCTAGAGCACGATTCAGCAACTCCAGTTCTCCAGCGCCACTTTCCTCAACTATACATACGTCGTTCCTACAAGTCTGAACCAGACGTGATCCGCGCCATCTTGGTAGGCAAGCGCAAATCATAGATGACCCATGGCTTCCAGACCAACAAAAAGAAACTATGTGGACGCTCTTGACCAAAGTCTTAGAGGAAGATACATGAACAAAATGGCTGCTGTCGAGATCGTACGAGGCGGAGAGGGAAAACATGTCAGACGATGTGGACAAGCTGCCTCTGATCTCCTACTATGACATAATTAACTACTCAGTGAACATGAAGAGTGCATACAAATCCATGGACGCGTAAAATGACTGTTTAACTGCTTTGTAAAGGACGTACAAACTCTGTGTGTGAATATCACGATTCTGGTCACAGAGTAAATAAATGTAGCAACAAACACATAGGCTACATGTCAGTCTTAGCTAGCAAATAAAAGCAAAAGCATTAGCTAAGCTAATATTGCTAGTTCAGCAGTAAGTACTACAGTAAACATCATTGATATTTATTATCACAGAGGTGGGAAGAGACCTCGTAGCTGAAATGTACTTACATCATTTATAAGTTAGATAGGAACGATGCGAGAGCTAGTTCTTATCTTGGGACTTGTTTGTTGTTGATATAGCAACTCCATAGCAACTGTCATGACAGTTAGCTATTGTACCAACCAAGATGGCTGTTCCCAGTATCATCCGTCCATGTATGTTTATCAAATGTATACACCCAATAAATCTAAACTGTTTGCTGCTTCACTCGATGTTTGGACCAATGTAAGGACGATTTAGAGTCAAGCAGCGTCATCAGCACCTTTTCCTCACAGTGACGTGTTTATTTAGAGCGAGGCCGAGGCGGCGGACAGGTCAACGGCTTTCAGCTTCCACAGCTTGTCCAAAAACTTGCTATTTCTGTTGAAATTACCACATCAAAGGCCAGAGCAGCCCCAGGATTTCTGAAAATGAAAGAACTTTGGAACCACAGGCAGATTCTCTCAACTAGCTGCCGACCAGACTGAATTAGATTCGGGGTTTCTTTGTGGCCCTGGCTGAGCCGTACAGAAAGAAATCTGCAGTGTTGTGGTCTTCCAATCAGACCTTTGCGGTATAAAGGTCATTTCTCTTTAATAAGCACGTAACTGTTTGCTGGAGATTGGCCAAAAGGCCCCCCAACCGTCTCAGGAAATGAGAAAAAAATCCTCTGATCTTATGACCTGATTGAATTATTTGAGAAGACTTCTCAACAGTATGAGTGGAAAACAGCAGAGATCCTTCTGTCATAATTCAATAGACTCAACATTGCTACCTTGGATAAAGACAGATGCAGAAAAATATTCTTTGAAGCAAAATGTATCAAGCTTAGCTGCAGGGATGGAAGTATTATTCCATCCTGGGAAGAGCTGAGGTGATTAAAATCAGGGATTATTATTAAATCTGAATTATTTTATGAAATTTAAAACACTGTCTGGTGCTAATATTTAAAATGTGTTGTTTTAGGACATGATGTGTATATTGTTTTGATGATAGTGGTTTAGAAATACAACATCTCTGCAGCCTCTATCCTACCTGGTAAACATGTAAAAAGCCTTAAAGGGATCCATGATTAGCAACAATAGAAATATTGAGAAATATTCATTTAAGTTGTAAAAACAGTAAAAATACTGTAGACTAGTTTAATAAGTTTAATTAAAATATTGTTACACGCACGTTGCCATGTTTACGTTTCAATGCATTCTGGGTAGAGGACTTATGCTAGGTGCTGCGGCGCCATCTTCGTAAAATCACAACAGTAATTTCTGAGCATTGAGTAACTTTCATGACTTTCAATCTGAACTGGAAAGAGTTGAAATCGAAGACAAAACAGAAATGATGAGGGGAAATTAAACTGGGGATTAATAAATGGAAGACGAGGAGAGAGAAAAGTTGCTGCTGCTTGAAGATGCTAACCCAGACGGAGAGCGTAGGCTGCAAAGAGCTCCCGTTTCTAACTCAAGCTGCTTACGGTTAGCACTGAGATAAAAACATTTTCTGAAATATATTACAATGGTTTGTTACAAAGACTTAAAGATGTTTTATGTCACTTTAAACACCCATTCATGCCGTTTGCTCCACTAATGGTTAGTTCTACCTAATGTTGTTAGCTTTGCTAACTGTAGCTAATGCAGTTAGCACCAGACAATTAGCTCTAGCCAATGCTGGCAGGTGCTGCTAATGGTGTTGGCGCCAGACTAATAGTGAAGACATCTTGTATTTAACGATACTTGAAAACTTTGGAGCAGTCCGCCTCAGTCCAAATGTTTTCTTAGCCTCCATGACCTTGACATCTTGGGGTCATTGACAACAATTATTTTGTTATTCAGGGATCTCAAATTAAAATATGGAGCTGTTTTTTAATGCCAAAAAAATATATATTGTTTAGCGTCCTTGTGCTAAATTTTCGGTCAATATAAAGTTCATTTTTCAGTTTCGTGTCATTCTTATTTCTTTCCTTTCCTCTTGCAGTTCACTTATTTGCAATCTAACAAGTTAAAATACATTTACAAATAAATATACTTCAAATTAAACACCAAAAGGAGAATAACTGCATATTTTCACTGGTGTACCACAAAACTCTGTCTGGTCCTCTTCAGCCAAGTTACCTGAAATAGCCTTTTTCTCTGCCTGATGAATATTTAAAATGAGAATTACTGTGGATCATGTTTATATGCCCGTATCATGAATAATGAAACAGTTTATTCCAGCAGCATTTCATCCGACACATATTAGTTTTGCTGGCGTCCTTTGGAATTATGGTATTTCTTTCAAACTTACCAGAAGGATGAAACTCCCGTGTTAAAAGGTAAACAGGGATGCTCACTTTACCCTGCGGTAAAAACAGAATACAATGATGTAAGCTCTGCACATCACATTGATATATTTGATTAAAAAAAAGATGTTCACATGTATAAAATAGGGCCAGTGTAAATACAGTGATGCCCCAGTATTTACAGGAGCTCTCGAAAAAGACCTCCTCTAGAAACTACTAGAACTGTCTACTTTGTTAGAGTATATAATAATGAAGAGACACCAGTTTAATACACACTTCTGAAATAAATGTAACTCAATTTACCTTTAACCACACGATTAATAATATCCATCTATGTAAAAACACACCATGTTAATTATTCATCACAATAAATAACCGATGATTTAACAAGGTAGGAAACGGATAAATATCAATATGCAACACTACATGTTCACAACGTTGCACCATGTTTGCAAGAAATCAACTGACCTATTTTCACTGAACTCGTAAAGAAAGACTGCCGTTTGCTTCAACTCGCCTTTAACTCCTGGGCTTTTTCAGCTGGCGCTGCCTGCTGGGTGGTTAGCGTTAGCATGGTAGCCTGTTAGCCTCTCCACGTTGCGTTCTTTGCTGTCGCCACAGTCGATCCCCGCAAAAACAAACACACGCAGGAATCTTTCACAGTGGTATAATAAAAAAGAGGGCTTGGGGGACTCTGACTTCCCATTCACCATGAAGCTGACAGGCTTCCTTTACGTTCTCCGCCATGTTTTCCAGGACAAATAAACCTCCTCAACTTCGCTCTGGCTTCGTGGCGTTCTACAACTTTGGTTGCCTTGGATACCAGTTGGCTACCCGCGCCATCCCACCCACCAACGGTTGCCGTGGAAACCAGAAAGCGCTATCCGGTCTTCGAGGCAACCGTTGGTAGAGGCCAGCGTTTTTTTCCCCTTTAAACAAGGTACTTAAAAATGTACTCTAATACTACACATTAAATACAAAATCAACTTAAAATGCAACTTATTCAAGGGTAATTAAAAAAAAAAAATTTAAATAAATAAATAAAACAAAAAAGAGTAAGTTTCTGCCAAAAATCTCAGGAAATTCCTTGTTTGTTTTTTTTGTTTTTTAATTTCTTGGTTTTAAAGGTTGAAAAGTTGCAAGAAAAAAACTCAAATGTTGAGCTCAATCTCAGAAATCTTTGAGAAAAAGCTTGCAAATTTCCAAGATTTCTTTTTTAAATTGTGTTTTGCAGCAAATTTGCAGCTTTTCAAGCTCAAAAATGTTCTTGATTTTCTAGAAAATTTCTGAGATTAATCTACAAATGTCTGATTCTTTTTTTTTTTCAATCAGCACCAAATGTTCCATGTCAAACAAAAACTATTTCACAGTTGTAGTGTTTCCAATAAATAAGAAACACAATTAAAATCACATGCGAGTAAGTTTGTTCACGTGATAAGTCATTAAAAACACACCACGCCATCACCCTCTAACTACTTCCTGTTGTCTTCTTCTTCATAGTTTCTGCCAGTAGTTACATCCAGTTGTTGATCACATGACTTGTGTAATGAGAAAAAAGTGTTTCCATTGCAGTTTTGCAAAATAAACCAAAAAATAAACAAACAAAAACTAAAATTCATCTCATCCATTTCCATTAAGCAAAATTATTTTTGAAACATCAAATTGGGCAGTTATGTGGTCAATGGAAATAAAGCTTATGAAAGGCTAAGTAGGCCAAAATACTGCTGTCTGTTTTTGACTGTGTCCCTTTAAGCAGTCTGGTTATTAAAATTATTTCTGCTCCCTTCTTGTCAGAATCAGTTGATTCCTATGAGAGCAGGACTGTTGGCAAGAGAGGGAGAAAAAAGGCAATTACCATCTGAGTCAAGAGAGGATGATGCTCATGGCAGTGATGATCTATGGCAGCTAGAAAAAGCAGGGCAGCAGGCAGGAGCAGTGATTGGAGAGATGAATATACTAAGGGAGCTGAGAGGCGAAGGGACAGAGCTTAAGATGAGCCGCCTGATACAAGTCAAAGGCAGAAAAAAGAGTCCAAATGTCTGCAGAGCCGAGGAGAAACTGGGAACTGAGAGTCTGTTTACCAGATCTGAGGGCGAACATTGGGCATTTTTACACAATTCATGTTTGTAAACCTGAAATATTAAATCATCTCTTTAATGTCAGTCAGTAATTTTCTAAGTTTGAAGCAGGTAATTATAATTTACGGAGCCTGCAGCGGCCAGTAGGTGGCAGTGTGTGGAGTGTTTAATAACCATAACGTATAAAATAGTTATGGAAACTCATTTTATATATATTTATAACTCATAGAGTGAAATATATTAATATTAAAAGGCAATATGGTTGCCATAAACAAAACACAGAAGGATTTGCAGAGCCGAAAGAGAAGAAGGAAGTTTGAATCATCTCTTCCATCCGTCGTATAACGAGCAAAAAGAGACGTTGTGCAAACAAAATGGATCAACTTCAACCAAAAAAATGAACCCAGTAAGATTATTACATTCATTATGGCATCCAGTGGAACATCATATCCCCTACTCCAACATCTCTCTGCCTGACTTTAGCCAAACTGCCAGACAGAGATTTAAAGACGAGCGGCAAAAGCAAACGAGGTGGATTAGCAGCAGAGCTTGGTAACCGACGGCGTCGTCCAGAACTCGTTTGTTTAACCAAATCTGCTGCTCACATATTGAGCTGCTAGCATGTTGACAGTCAGTTCTCTAGTCAGAGACAGAGTTGGTGTAACACTGACTGCTACTGGAAATTCAGGATTGGGATTAATCAGGTGTTTTTGAATTAAATCAAAGTGAATTGAATTTTATGTCATTTACCAAATATGTTTATGTTTAATCAAGAGCATAGGGGATCTACCTACGTACCAGATTTCGGTTTCCATGGAGACCAAATGTTTCTGTTTAACCAAGATGTTACCATGGATACCAAATGTATCTGCTTAATAGAGACGTTACCATGGATACCGAATATGTTTATGTTTAATCAAGAGCATAGGGGATCTACCTACGTACCTGATTTCGGTTTCCATGGAGACCAAATGTTTCTGTTTAACCAAGACGTTACCATGGATACCAAATGTATCTGCTTAATAGAGACGTTACCATGGATACCGAATATGTTTATGTTTAATTAAGAGCATAGGGGATCTACCTACGTACCAGATGTCGGTTTCCATGGAGACCAAATGTTTCTGTTTAACCAAGATGTTACCATGGATACCAAATGTATGTGCTTAATAGAGACGTTACCATGGATACCGAATATGTTTATGTTTAATCAAGAGCATAGGGGATCTACCTACGTACCTGATTTCGGTTTCCATGGAGACCAAATGTTTCTGTTTAACCAAGACGTTACCATGGATACCAAATGTGTCTGCTTAATAGAGACGTTACCATGGATACCGAATATGTTTATGTTTAATCAAGAGCATAGGGGATTCTACCTACGTACCAGATTTCGGTTTCCATGGAGACCAAATGTTTCTGTTTAACCAAGATGTTACCATGGATACCAAATGTGTCTGCTTAATAGAGACGTTACCATGGATACCGAATATGTTTATGTTTAATCAAGAGCATAGGGGATCTACCTACGTACCAGATTTCGGTTTCCATGGAGACCAAATGTTTCTGTTTAACCAAGATGTTACCATGGATACCAAATGTATCTGCTTAATAGAGACGTTACCATGGATACCGAATATGTTTATGTTTAATCAAGAGCATAGGGGATCTACCTACGTACCTGATTTCGGTTTCCATGGAGACCAAATGTTTCTGTTTAACCAAGACGTTACCATGGATACCAAATGTGTCTGCTTAATAGAGACGTTACCATGGATACCGAATATGTTTATGTTTAATCAAGAGCATAGGGGATTCTACCTACGTACCAGATTTTGGTTTCCATGGAGACCAAATGTTTCTGTTTAACCAAGATGTTCCCATAAATGCCAAATGTTTGTTTCACCAAGACGTTACCATGGATACCAAATGTCTCTGCTTAATAGAGACGTTACCATGGATACCGAATATGTTTATGTTTAACCGAGGGGAGGTACAGTAGAGGAACTGAGTGGGCCGGACCTCAGCAAACCAGTTCACAGAATGATATCTAATTTCAGCTTTACTGTAGATAGTTTGGAAATGAGAGAGAAAGCAGAACGGCGGCGTTTCTAGAGCGTTTTGTAATTTTAACAGAAACACGGGGATCAGAGCTGCTCAGTGGGGGAATTAGCAGCAGAGCAGTCAGAGAACAAGTGTAATTAAAACTTTGCTTTGTTTTGCTTGGTAATCTTTATGTCCACCATCCATCTGAGCTGCACACACTGCAGATCTGCTCACTGCAAATCCTCACGCTGCATGTTTGTTTCTGGGATTGTTCCGGACCCGCTCGTGTTTCAGATCCGGTCCAAACGGAGCTGCTGAAAGCAAAGCGCCTTGCTCCAGAGGTTAACGCTCCTGTGAATTTTTATCAGTTAATCATCACTGCAGGGCTCCTTCTTCTGCTTTTCTTTCAAATTCAATTCTAATCTTCTTCAAAAAAATCACCTCCAACCCTGACTTACAGCGGTGCATGAAAATATTCACTTTGTACTGGATGCTTTTCTAACGCTGGGATTTCTACACTCCTGAAGGGAGATGGGGAAATTACGACAGCTGTGGTTTATCTGAGGGGAAATAATTAAACGCCAGATATCAACGAATGGGTAAAGTCCATGAATTTCCACTTGTGGAGAGGATTTTTACAGTAATGTGTTATTAATTATAAGTGAGCATCCATTTTATATCCTGCTGTTTCTGGGACTTCCTGCTGCGTTTAAATGAATCCGATAGTTTTCTGAACTAACATTAAGAAGAAAAAATGTGTTTTTGAATGAATAAGAAATCATCATTCATAAACTGAATGAATCTCTTTGCATTTCCATTTCATCCAGACCGATGTCCATTTCTATGGAAGCATTTAACTGCCAAGCTTTCTCGTCCTAAGATTTTAAAAACGTGTTGCAGTGACATTAATCTGTTTTTCAAACCAAAGTATCTTCTAGTTTAAGTAAAACAGCAACAACAAAATGGGATTTTTAGATCACGAGTCGCTTTATTTAATCTGTCAAAGAAACATATTTTTACATTTTATCAAAATGAGAAACTTTCTTGCTATAACAGGATATAAAACTTGTCATGATGAGAAAGTTTCCCATGACAAGGTAGTTTCTCATATGTTGTATTAAAAGGTTTTCTCATTTTAGTGAGAAACTCGTTTTAACCAAAATGTTGTCATTTTAGCGGAAAGCATAATTTTAACAAAAAATTAATTTAATGAGAAATTTCCCATTTTGTCCTGATATTTCCTATTTTAACAACAAACTCTGATTTCAACAAGAAACTTTGATTTTAAAGTGAAAATGTCCTCATTTTAGTGAGAAACACCTGGATTCATTTCTAAGCTGTTGGCAGCTAAATGCTTCCGTACGTTTCACATCTATGATGAAAGCACTTTGAACCCAGGCACTGCTGTGTTTCAGCTTATTTCTCATGTTAATTCAGTATTTATAAGAATTATTTTTGTGTTTCTGTTGGACGGATCTGCCTCAACCTGAGATCAACACAACGTCACATTCATTAAAAACACAAAAAAATAAAGAATAAATAAATCACTGACGCACTTCAACACAGTTTTAAAGCTCTTAAAGTCTGTAGGTATTTATTTAAACTTTTATGCTTCGTTTAGCAAACAGAGCTTGTTCTGCTGTTGTTATTTACAATATTAAGTACTGTTATTCTTTTTTTAATATGACTGATAATTGATGCATTATGTAGATTAGAATGAAATGCCTGCAAATAACTAACTGTTGCAAGCACTCATTAAGCACTGAGGCATGCAAATAAGCAATTTAAATGCCCAGTGAAAACAGTCTCAGTGAGTAGAATGAGAGGAAAGCTGAAAGTTTAACACCAAGCTGTCAAATGCAGTTTGGAGAAAACATTAAAATTATAATCATGTTTGTCGTTGGGAGTAAAACGCCCTCGCAGAACCAAAGCTAAGATTTTCTGATCTTCTCAAACTTGTAAATTGTTCCGTCTTGAAAGAAAAAAGAAACTGAATTATCAAGATTACGGTTTTAATTTTCATCTCAAACTGTTTTTTTCCGTATGAATGTAATGACAGCAGTAATGTGAATATTTTACCGAGTTTGTTCTGCAGCATAAAGCATCAGGTTTTGTCTAAGTTTGGTTTATAAATGAACGCAGTGCTGTAAGGAGGATAATAACTTTATATATTAACATTCGTTTGTATTTCCCTCTGCATTCTGCACTGGAACTGGTATTATTTTTACATTAATTGAATTTGTACATTTTTAGTGCTTGAAGCCTCCATAGTTACTGAGAAAACGTATCAAGAGAGACTTTGTGTTTTCCTCAGACTTCTCAGATTCTTAATCATTTGATTTATGACATAAATACAAGCAGTGAAGTCTGTTCTGATTTTACAGTGTTCATGATTTACATGACCTTTGCTTCTCATAAACCTGTTTCCTTTTCTCAAAAGTAATAAACGCCAACATGTTACCTTTTTGACTTTACCATCCTTCACTTAGACGAAGACCAGGATAAATCAACAGTTTTTGAAGCTTCACTGCATTTAGCTGCATATTAAATGCTCTGATTTTAGCTAAATAATGATCAAACATGCAATTATATGATTTTAACATGACTTTGCTCCAACTTTAACCTCTGAATTCCCACGCTTCGTGAACAAAGAATAGTTTCTCTCCCTTTAGCTTCGGCTCGCTCTACTCAGAGCTTCTTTATGAGTCACAAAATATCACGCACAGAACATTATTCAAATAAAAAGAGAAATAATAAAACACCTCGAACCAGAGTTAGTACGATATTAAGGTAACGGCTCCCACACAGGTTCCACTTCGCTGCTGCGGCTCCCATGTTAACCCCAGCAAAGCTTCAAATGCGGGTAGATTAACGTCCAGAAATGCAAACAAAATGTAATTTGTTAATTACATAATTGTATAGAAAAATATTTCCACATTATGGAACAACCAAACTAATGTGGTGACATTCATAAGCCATCTGAATGTCTGGATGAGACTAATGCTGTGTTCAAGTTGTGCTAAAAGCAGTTAGCCTCTCAGATGCTAAAACGGCGTCTGGATGCTAAACATGTAGCGGCTAGCTGGTCCAATGAACTCTGGGAAACTGAATGAGCTTCAGGAAAATCTGATGGTTCAATAAAATCAATAACACGTTTAAAAACAATAAATATGTTTGTTGTGGAGCTCATATGTCTGCCTGTTCAGTAACTTAGCTGAAAAAATGGTTTTTGAATGAAAAATGTTGCTTATAGTTTTCTGCTAAAATGTGATTAATTGCATAACATGAAATTATCTGGATTAGATGTTAATCCCATCTCTAGTCTCTCTATGAAATGTGGACAGATGATGAGACTTGTTTTGTTTTTTCTTACATCAGTTACTAATGAGCTTTACTTACACAGATGTTCATTGGAGATCCGGCCTGTTAATATATTTGTCCAGACGTTGGTTTAGTCATTTCTCATTTCAAAAATGTTGAATATTTTAAACTGTTTTTGGTTTAGAGCACTGATGTCACGGCTTTTCTTATTTTCAGGTATTTTATTGGTTATTATCGGCCTTTGGAACGAGAAACTATTGGTTATAATTATCGGTTTATTGTGCATCTCTAAAAAATAACCGCACAGATGTGTTTAAATAATCTGTTTTCTCGTTTCCACTGCGCTTTTCTGTCAGTGAGATAACTTAGAGGAAAAAGTTAAACTTGACTGCGGATCCAAGAGTGATGCTTCACAGACAATCCTCAGGGATTACGCAACGCCGTTTATTGACAAAGACGGAAAGAAAAGAGAAGAAAATCTTCTCTGCGTGATTTACTTTGGAAAATAAACTGAAAATGAACTGAGGCTCCATCCACCTGCTCATCTTGGATGGAGAAGGCTGCCATGCTTGTCTTGTGATGAAATACCAATTATGTCCCAGCCTACAGTTTAATTACAAATCACAGCTTGCACAGTGCTGTCACTTAAATTAGATTTGCGCTAGCAGGGCAATGGAAATGCAGATCTCATTTCGTCAGGATCTCGTCAAACCTCCAGAGGTAAATATCACACCTGAAAGTGTGTTTGACCGTCTTTGTGCTCAGATTGTGTGAGACGCTTTGCAGTGAAACGCACAAGATTTCATCCAGGAAGAACCAGAAACGGGAGAAAGAAGCTGCAGATGAAACTTTTAAAATGAGTTTAGATGTTTGTTGTACTTAAAGTAAGCAGAAAACAATCACCTGAAAAAAGGGCCAATGTTGATTGCACAATTTGCAATCAATTTTAGGCCTGCATCAAAAATACCAGTTTCTGAAAGAACGACACAGAGCAATAATTAAACCAAAACTGTAAAAATATATAGATATTTTCCATTTAAGATAAAAGTGGCAGCTTTAGCTTCACCTGCATTCAACAAAATGTTTATTTTCTTATTTTTTTTATTATTTATTTGCATTTCTAATGTATTTCTTATATAAAAAGCTGACATGAAAAATCTACGGAATGTGCCAATTTCTTAACCGATTAATCGATTAATCACCAGAATAATCGATCACTAATTTATTATAAATCTTGAGTGAAGAGCTCATAGTTTGTTCAGCTGGAAAGCCTCTTTGTCATCACCCTAATGTTTTCATTTCTCCATATATTCTCTTTTAGATCCAATAAATGAGTCGTGACTTTTGCACCACTCTCTAGCCACCTGCTGGTTTCATGTTAGCTTAGCTTTCCTCGCTGTTGTTCTGTCTTTACATCATGTGAAAGAAATGTACACAGATCCGACTGCGAGAATGAAGAAATCCTGAGTCCTCGGCTGTAAAAAAAAAAAAAAAAAAAGATTCCTGTATACAGGAAGGAGGCAGCCTGACGTCTCTGTCAGTTTCCAGTATATTTCTGTTTCCTGCATGTTCTCATGTCGGTTCTCAGGCATCATCAGGTTCAATCACTCCTCCGGATCGCTGTGTTCCAGGCTTCAGGTTCTACTTCCATCAAAGTTTACATTTTCAATGCAGTTCAGGGAAAATCGAGGGAATAAATCCTGAACAGGAGAATAATATGTTTCATCAGAACTGAGTGTCTTATGTTAGGGCTGCAACTCATTATTATTTTAATTATTTTGATGATTAATCGATTATTCTGATGAAATAATTGGTTTGGATTTCATTTAATCATTTGTGCCTTTTTATATAATAGGATAAACATTTTAAACGTAATAGCTGCCTTCATTTAGTGAATCTGAACCAGGTGAGGCTAAAATTATGAATTATATTACATTTGAAATGTAAAGTGTATGTATATTTTGAACAGTTTTGGCTTAATTGTTGCTCTGAATATGTTGTTGTTTTCAGCAAATGGCCATTTTTGACTCTGGATGATTAATCGATTGCGAATTTAGTTGACTATTATTTGAATATTTGATTCGATCCGATTAATCGTTTCAGACATAGATGGTTGTATTGTATTATTTTCTGTAATTCCATAACAGCGCTTTAATATGTTTTGCAGAATCTGCAGAGAAATAAATTTGGAGCTCCTTGTCCTGATCAAGGTTGCGATGTCCTTGATCTGAGTCCATAATTCTCCGCGATGTAACATCATTTTAACTGAGCTTCAGCTCCACCTGACTGGTTTTATTACAGGACTTTCAGGATTTTTACTCATTTTATTGACCTTCACATTTGCTCAGTTTAGCTACGTACACGTAGCAGCCATGAAAAGCCTCTTGATGCATGAACGTAGCGGAATGGAAAATGAGGCCGGCGCTGCTGCTGCTTCCCAGCGCTGGTCAGTCACTTTGACCCGTCTGGCCAATTAATCTGGATCAGGACCGAAACCTGAGGCGCCGTGGCTGCAGGGAAGACTTCCTCTCTCTTCCTCCAGCTGGCTGCTCATCCGTTGTCCAAGCTGGTCAATCTGCCCGCGAGCAACGCAGCTTTCTTCCCTGTTTTGTTTGGACCAGAAAAGAGAAGAATTTTACCTGCTGAATGTTTTCAGCCGGGTTGGCCGGTTCCTCTGTTCGGCTGGCAGCGGCGAGGCTCAGGAACCGCTGGACAGATTGCTTTAAATTTTTGATCCATGGTTCCAGGCGTGCAGGAAGACGCTGCTCCCTGCGGACAGAAGTCGGTCCATAAATGCTCACAGCAGGCACTTCCTGTAGACAAGCCAACAGAAACTAACTTTCTACGTTTTTTTCTCACCGATTCTCCTGATTTATGGTGGAAACAAACTGGAGCAGCTCTGCTGATCTAGTTCTGATTTCTTCTCTTTTTTTTTTTTTTAGCAAACTGCCTCAAGACGACATTTGCTGTGAATGAGTAAAATATAAATAAACTGAATTGTTTCTAACTTCCTCCTTGAATGTCTTTGCTGCAGAGCAAATACCTGTTTACACATAAACACAAATAAATGTTGAATTTAATCTGAGCTTTTTCACGTCTTCTGCTGTTACACCACTAAAACTAACAATAGTATTCGCTAGGAAAACTACAGATATGTGGCCCCTTCTACACCAACACCCCCAAAAAAGAGATTTTTAAGATAATGACTTAACAGTACATTAAAAATACTTTTTTTAGTCGGGGTTGCTGTGGTGGCGCAGGGGCTTGGCACGACCCATGTATTGAGGCCTTAGTCCTCGTGGCTGTGGTTGCAGGTTCGATTCCCGGCCTGGTGACATTTGCAGCATGTCCTCCTCCTCTCTCATAACCCTCTTTCCTGTCAAAACTACTTTCAAATAAAGGCCACTAGAGCCAACCATACCTTTTTAAAAAAATATATATACTTTTTAGTCAAATGAATTAAGAGTTTTTGGTTCCTACAAAGAGCTGCACAGTGGCGCAGTTGGTAGAGCTGTTGCCTTGCAGCAAGAAGGTTCTGGGTTCGATTCCCGGCCCCGGTCTTTCTGCATGGAGTCTCCATGTTCTCCCTGTGCATGGTGGGTTTTCTCCAGGTACTCCGGTTTCCTCCCACAGTCCAAAAACATGACTGTCAGGTTAATTGGCCTCTCCAAATTGCCCCTAGGTGTGAGTGTGTGTGTGTGCATGGTTGTGTGTCTCTGTGTTGTCCTGCGACAGACTGGCGACCTGTCCAGGTGACCCCGCCTCTCGCCCGGAACGTTAGCTGGAGAGGCACCAGCACCTCCTGACCCCACTGAGGGACAAGGGTGTTAGAAAATGGATGGATGGTTCCTGCAATAATCCAACATAAACTCTTAAAATGATCTTATTCTAAAGAAGTTTGAGGTCAACTGGTAGCTTCACTTCCAAACTTTTATTTAACAAATTCTGGATATTAAATCAGTGTTTTTTTGTTACAGCTAAATAAGTTTATAGGACGGCCTTACCAGGATTCTTTCTCTGAATTACATCTCAATGTTATGAATTTGCTTCAGGGAGAAATTCATCCAACAATTACTAGGAAACCTCCCAAAGTGTCTGATTCCTGCTCTGCTTTTGAAGTTCAGACGCTAAGAGAACAAAAAGGTCTGCAATCAATAATCAATGGCAGCTTTACTAAATAAGTCATGAGTCTTCAGCCGCGTTCTCACTCAGAATAAATCATCTCCTGATGACAGAGGAGGAGACAAAAGGCTTTTCGCCACGAGAGGTTTTAATCTTTTTCACGTTGTCAGGACCGACTCACTTCCTGTCTGCCGTTTAAAGACACGGAGCGTTTTTAATGTGTCGACCTTTCTCACTGTAATGACGACACCAAACGGCTGTGGAAGGAATGGAGTCTGCAAAAAAGAGATCTAAATTTGTTGGTGTATTTTTCCCTCTTCAGTATTTTCCTTTATTCTGGTAATAATTTACAGTCATGAAGCTGCGTAAGGAGAAACCGCCGCAGGATGAGGCTTCCTCCGACATCTTCTCTCTTTCTCTCACCACTAACTGGATGTTGGGGATTTTCTCCCACAGGCAGTTTCCCTCCACACAGAGGAAAAGTGTAAATATGTTATATTTCACGTGAAACCTACCAGCTTCCACGGTTTAACCAACAATAACAGGATTATTCCGGTTTGACGCAAAAAAAATTCCCAACCTGGACACAACTGTTGATGAAAACGTGTCGCATTTGCAAACCGTTACGTGGATCTGCTTCCTTTCAGTGTTGAATCTTAAAGGAAAATGAAAAATAGGTGCAACTTATTAATGCAACTCGGTTTATGTGCAGAGCTCCGATTCCCAACGTGTCCTAAAAAACGTCAAAGGAATCCAGCCGTCGGTCCAGTTAACAAGCAGCCGCTGCGTTTCCGTTGCAAATATTCACAAACTTTGTTCCACTAAATTACTGCCGGGTGCAACCCGATCTGATTAATCGATTAATCGTTATAATATTCGACAGACTAATCTGTAACTAAAACAATCGTTATGATTAATGATTAGAATAATCAATAGAATAATTTATAGTGCAGCCCTATTCGATCAATCGATTAATCACTAGAATAATCGATAACTAAAATAAGGGTTTGCTGAATCCTGAACCGATTAATTTATTAATCGACAGAATAATCTATGGGATAATGGATATTATCAGCTGCAGTCCTATCTGATTAATCGTTAGGATAATCGACAGTTTCATCCCTATTGAGCCCGGTTGGAGCTTCCAGAACCGGTTCAGATCTTTTTAATCTCTTGGCCACACTGCTGTCCCCTCCTCACACACACATTTAAGTTCAGTTTTTTGTTTTTCTACCTCAAATCTTCTCTTTTTCCACCCCGTAAACAAAGGAAGCATCAGCTCTGCCGGTGCTGCGGCGGGTCTTTTCTTTCACAAACCCGGTGTCGGCGTCTCTGTGGAACCTTGTAGCCAGTGAGTAATGAGAACAAGGTGAGGGGGCTCTGGAGTGTAATTATTTTCATTTGGGAGACGGTGGGGGTCTGCTCTACATTTGTCTCAGCCGTTCATGACAGTTCACTATCTCCCAGTTACGGTAATGAGCACCCAGCCCTCATTATGTATTGGGAATGGCACCTCTGCAAAAAGAAGGCTAAAAATAAGTGTTAACTTTCAAGGTCCACCCAGGATGAAAGAAAGGCAGGAAGGGAAGCGGCGGCTGCAGAGCGGCGCTGGGGGAGAGCTGTTGTTTTTGAAAAGTGTGGAGCGGTCAGGAGGAAGCTGAAGTTTCTGCAGCTGTCAGGAGGAATTTAATGATACATAAAACCAACACGCCTCAGACAGCACCCAGCTTTTATCCAAAGCATATGAATATATATGAAACACACACCTGCCAGCACAACAACCACAAGTAAAGCGGAGCGGCTCTTTACAAGGTGAAGCCTTTGGGCTGTTTTGTCCTTTGTCACTTCGCATATTTTCAGAGCAGCAAGCTTCATTGCGTCGACCTAAAATCGTGATATGCTACATAGCTCAAAATGAAAGAACTTCAGGGGGTTCTGACCTGGAAAGACGAGTTCTGTCATCTGTCAGTGGACTGACCTTGGTTAACAGCAAATTACTGCTGCTGACATGTTCCTCCATAAAACCTCGAGACAAGGATACATTTCTCCTCTCAACATTTAGAGCCGCAAAACTTTATTCTGTTTGGGCTTGTAGTAGTTCACAAAAATAATATTTGTCTCTGTGTCTGACGTTACCTACGATAAAGCGCCAAACAAAACATCTTCATTACATTTTATGCACAAAAATCCTTCAGAGATGATGAGTTTTCCCTACAGAATGAGCTTTAAATCCAAATAAGATCAACGTTTTACAATCCCACCTGAGAATGGCTGCAAACAGATGAGCAATTATACAAACACATGGCTTTACAGCTTTGAAAAGCGGAAGTGAAGCCTCCTGTGCAACCAATGGGAATGCAGCAAATGGTTTCTGGATGGTAAGCCAACAACAAAACACTTTTCCAGCAGCCATTGTACAGCAGCAATAAAACCAGGTGATCAAACGAGTTGGAACTCAGCTGGGGTTGCTAGGCAACAGGTGGAACTCTCCCAGGGTTGCTAGGTAATGGACGGAACTCTCCCAGGGTTGCTAGGTAACAGGCGGAACTCTCTCAGGGTTGCTATGTAACAGGTGGAACTCTCCCAGGGTTGCTAGGTAACAGGCGGAACTCTCTCAGGGTTGCTAGGTAACAGGCGGAACTCTCCCAGGGTTGCTAGGTAACAGGTGGAACTCTCCCAGGGTTGCTAGGTAACAGGTGGAACTCTCCCAGGGTTGCTAGGTAACCGCTGAATGGAGGTTTTTTGAAAAGCCTCGTTTTCCAAACACCAATAAATATGAACTTATTGCCAAAGAAAATAGCTGGACTGTTTTTCTACGCAGGAGAAACACAAACGGAAGAACAAAAACACAGTTTCACCAAAACAATGGCCAAATCCTGAACGGATTGATCAACATTAAAAAGATATTCAGAATGATTTCATTTTAAGGAGAACTCATCGAATGCAGGGACAGATATTTATGAATATTTTAACAGTTTGTTAATATGTTTCATCAATACACTCTGGCAAATACAAATGTGTTTGCTGCCTGAATGGAGAACTTTTCCATCTCATAGTGGACACACACACACACACACACACACACGCACACACACACACACACACGCACACACACACATTGCTGTGTAACGTAGTGGAGGGGCAGGAGAGAAACAGGAGCCTTCAGGCAAACAGCAGCCGCAGAGTTAAGACATTTGGAGCTGCAGCCATCCAGAGAGGAAGGGAGAGTCTGTCTGATGTGAGGAACATCAGATGAAGCAGCAGCACAAGTTGACTGCCTGAGCCAGCTCATGTGAAAAACAGCATCCACATGCTCTCCTGATAAATATTTCACATGTTCCCAGATTCAGATTTCAACATTTTTTCTGCCAGTCTGGCAGGAAAATTATTAGCATTTCACTTCTTGGACTGTAAATGAGTCTCAGGTTTGAATAATCATGGAAAACCCGGAGCTGAGATGGATTCTGGTTTTCAGAGTTTCCCTGATTTCTGGCAGCTGGAATAATAAAGTTAGAACATGTGGAAAAAAAAAAGAAAACACAAAGGCAGTTTTTAGGTTTTTCCTATGACGGCGGATTGCAGACAGAGAAAAAAAAGGAAGAAAATTTCAGCCAGAAAACTGACTTTAATCTCAGACATTTTCTAGAAAAAACAAGGAAATTTCTGAGCTTGAAAAGTCAAAACTTTTCCGAGTTTTTCTCTAGAGAATAATCTGAAATGTTCTAACTTTTTTCTTGCTAATTTTGTACTTTCGGAGTTCCGAAAATTTCCAGTTTTTTTTATAGAATATTTTTTAGGTTAATTTCAAATTTTCTGACTTTTTTCTTGCTAAATCTGACTCTACTCCATTTCTGTTTACATTTCATGAAGAAGGAAGTTGCGCTCAGAGGTTTTCGTGTTGTTTCCTTCAGTTGTTCATGGCGCAGCGCCCCCACAGGCCAGGAGGGGAACATGTTTGGTTGGTTTGAAAACCACAGCAGCTGGAAATGGAATAAATGTTGCAACTTTTGTTAAAAATCAAAATGATTTCAAAGATAACAAGAAATTTATCCATGTTAAAACTGTTTTAGATCAATATTAGTGAATTATTGATCTAAAACAGGCTTCCATTTCTGCTGAAAAGTTACTTGTAAGCTAGTTTTGTCTTATTTTAAGTGTATTTCCACTAGAAACCAGACCAGCAGTTCTTGGTAATATTCTGTGTTTTTGCAGTGGATATTTTTTACAAACTGATTCTGTTTGCTTGCAGCTAGCTAAAACCAGTTCCTGCTCCGTATGTGTATGAAAATGTGATTGTTTGGCTCTTTACATAAATTAAATATTTACTTCTGCTGTGCCAGCATATTTATCTGTAATACGTTTGAAGTCAAGCCTGGCAGCGCGTTAAATTTACCTTTTAGGAAATTACCATATTTGGCCGAATTGGAAACATTTAGAGTTTTTTCTCCCCCTTTAGTTGATTATATATTTTTTAAGATTCGCTTTCAGCATGAAACGTTAATGACCGCTGTGAGCGCCGTCGGACTGAAAGGTGAGCTCTGGCCGGCCGCCAGCCAGCCACTGATGGCGGCGGGCCGCCAGCGCCCACCGGGCCCGTGGCGGCGAAGGTGCGGCGTTGAAAAAAAAACCATCCATCCATCCATCCATTTTCTTGCACCCTTTTTCCCTCAGTGGGGTCGGGAGGGGTGCTGGTGCCCATCTCCAGCCAACGTTTCGGGCGAGGGGCGGGGTCACCCTGGACAGGTCGCCAGTCTGTCGCAGGGCAACACAGAGACACACAGGACACACAACCATGCACACACACACTCACACCTAGGGGCAATTTGGAGAGGCCAATTAATCTAACAGTCATGTTTCTGGACTGTGGGAGGAAACCGGAGTACCAGGAGAAAACCCACCATGCACAGGGAGAACATGCAAACTCCATGCAGAAAGACCGGGGCCGGGAATCGAACCCAGAACCTTCTTGCTGCAAGGCAACAGCTCTACCAACTGCGCCACTGTGCAGCCCCCCCCCCAAAAAAAAACCCCATTATGCTAATGCTAATTCTGCGGCGCGGGGCGGGAGCGCCGGCCTGACACGTCTCATCCCCGTCATTAGCGGCAGCTGCGGCGAAGCTCTTTGCTGAAACCTGAGCCTTTGTGCCGGTTTCAGGTGGGACCTGAGGGAGGAGTGGGATCCTAACGGGAGCTCGTTTCCACCGGAGCCTGGATGACGGAACTCTGCGCTCGGTTTGGAAAAGCTGCCGGTTTAGTTTCAGAGGAACGTTTGACGGACGGGTTCCCATGACGACGTTTCTTTGTTTTAATTTTAAATGAGTTTTTAGAAAAAAGAAGAAGACGGAATGAAAGAGGTGCTAAATGGATTTTGAGTCAAAATAATTCAGAAAAGAAGCAGATTTGGGTTCTTCATTTGAGCTTAATTTATTGTGACTTTTTTGTCTAATTTTGTTAGTTTTTAGTAGTTTTAGAGTGTTTGCTACATTTTATAACTTATTATTGGTAAAATATTGCTTTTTAGCTTAGTTTTCACTAGATATAGCTACAGGTAATTTTTTAGGTTTTTAGGTGCTGAATTGTGATTACACACTTAAAAAAATAAAATTATTGTTGAGCAGCCAACTGACTGGCGTTTTCTCCCGATTTTTGCTGTTGACATTTTGTGGAGCAACGTAATTTGTTCACATCTGACGTAAACTGCTGGTGATGGGGGGAAAAAAATCAATAAAAACGTGAATAAATAGATCCAAAAACACAAAAACAAAAGATAAGTTGCAATGGATATGTCTATAATTTACATATGTTTTAATTAGTGTTATGAATAAACGATATAGTCCCAGTTAATTATACTTTTTCCACACAAATCACTGTTTTTATTTATTTCAGTTAATGAAAATGTTTTTTCTATTTCAGTTTTTGTTATTTAGTTAGTTTCAGTACCCGTTGTTGTGATGTGTGATTTTTGATTGTGGAAATGAATCTGAAGAAAAAACACATTTATACACGGTGAACATAACTCCACTTCAGTTTCTGATCACATGTCTCTGCAGTAGAATAAACAATCTACAGACATAAAGGGCTTCATAAATAAGTAAAAACAATTTAATTAGGGCTGGAAGTTTAACACATTAATTCAAACATTAAAATCTCTGTTGATTTTTTAATATTTTAAAAACTTTTTAATCACTCCTGGCTGGAACCATTGCCTTCGCGTTTCCGATACAACTGTAAATCTGACGCACAAACTACATTCACTAATAGCAAAAGGCTTCTTTTGGCTCTATGGTTAATTTTCCCGCCAAAACCCAATCTGGTGCAACACTGGAAAAGACCATTCAAGTTGTGCTAAAAGGAGTTAGCCTAGCAGCTAAGGCTAAAATAGCATCTCAATGCTAAACATGTAGCAGCTAGCTAGTTCCATCAGGTTCCCGAAACATTTTTAATCTGAAGAGGCAGCAAACTGATGGTTTAATAACCTAAACAATCATTTAAAAACCGTAAATATATTTGTTGAGCTCATATCTGTTCAATAATTTAGTAGCAAAAATGTTTTTAATTAGAAAATGTTGCTTATTTTGTTAAAATACAGTTTGATGAACATGCAATTAATTACAGAGCCTCCAATTAACAAGATTACACGTTTTAATCAAGTCCCTCCACTACGTTTTATTAACTTTTTTATCAAGATCCAGAAAATTTAATTAAATTTGAGACGTGACGAGGCGTTAGATTGGAAGGAAAGAGACCAAGACCAATCATTTCTGAACTTTTTCAGATTGTGAGATCATCGTATTGCATCAGTTTGTGACATTTTAACCACAAGGTTTTTTTTTCTGTTGTTGCTGTTTGAACAGGTTTCTGTCTGAAACCTGATAATCAGAAAACTCAACAGATTATCAACATCCTGCAGCTCCTCCAGAGACGCTTTCATCTTCCTGAAAGCCTCCATGACCTTTCATCCGTTTTCTATGTTTTCCCCATCTGGTCTGAAACAGTTAATCAAATTAATAGTGATTAATCGAATGCTAAAATAATAATCAATTAAGCACCTTTTGACATCCATTTATTAATCCAAAAGAAATGAACGGGTTAGACGGTATTTAGCAGCTCCAGATGCTAACAATGACCAGGCAATCATTGGTGGAATGCTGTTACTGCATTTTAAGCACAAGTTTAGCTTATTTATTCAAAAAAGTAACCGAATTATTAAATATTTTTAAATCTTTTAATGTATATTAAATGTTGTGTAAAAATAATCTTGTGGTTTAATGAAAAATCTGCTAAATCTATACATTTTTTATTTGATTAATAATCAAAAATAATTGATAGAACAATTGAGATTACATAAATAATTACATTTTGACCCTTTCTGACCTCCACTGGACACCATGAACTTCTCCAGCATTCAGGTTTTGATAAAAACTAAAGTGTGTAAACTTATGCATTAAGGTTACTTTTTACATTTTCACACACACACACATATATATATAAATATTTGTTTTCCAGTTTCACTATACATGATAAATACGACAAAAAAGGTGGAAAAAATAACTGAGCATGGTCTCAGTTTTACGATGCGCTCTTGAGATTCAGTGCGTCCGTCTGCCTGCTATGAAACATGTTGTGTTTTTATGCCGTTTTTCTTTTGTAAATGTCAGATAAACAGGCCTTAAATTTGCCCCTGAAAGCATTCATGGAAACATGTTCAGAATCTCTAATGCCGACTGCAGAAAGTAAAGTGAAATTTCTGCCAACAGACTCTAAAATATTCAGCGTCCCGGCGCTCGCTTTCCAAATGAAACGCATCCCTGAGCAGCAGAGTTCAGATCCGTTACTGGGTGAGCTCCAGCTCAGCATCAGATAAAAGATACACCAATTCAGAAGTAATACGAATCGGACGGCTGCTGGAACAAGACCGGCCCATTTTACCATTATCCCAACCTGTGAGCACCAAACAAACCAACACACTGGAAAAACTCCATGCAGACGACGGACGGCGGCCAGCGAGGGACATTTAACCACTAATCTGGATTTCAGGCCTCATTCATTCACAAGTTTAGGTCATCCACTGGTCGCCATGGCGATGTCAAAACTTCAGGAGCACCAACATCTAACTCCAATAACCAAGTCGTGATTTGCTTGGTGAAACAATCAGCCTTTTTTTTTTTTTTTTTTTACCAGCCGACGGCTCAATGTTTCCCGAAAATTGTCAATAAAATCTTTTTGCTTTCGAAAGGTTAAGAGGTGAGAAATATTATTCAACATTTTGTTTTTCCATTTGGGTCTAAAAACAACCCAAGCACATAAAAAACACTGAGCCATTATTTCACAATAAGTCACTGTTTTTTGGTGTCTAGAAAATTTGCCCTTTTAAAAACCTCCCGATTCGGAAGTCATATTTCATGGGCACTCTGCCGTTACTTAGCAACCCCAGCAGAGTTCCGCCCGTTACCTAGCAACCCCAGCAGAGTTCCGCCCGTTACCTAGCAACCCCAGCAGAGTTCCGCCCGTTATCTAGCAACCCCAGCAGAGTTCCGCCCGTTACATAGCAACCCCAGCAGAGTTCCGTCCGTTACCTAGCAACCCCAGCAGAGTTAGCTATCTGGTAACCTCAGCTAGGTAACCGTGGAGGTTTCTGAAGGTGGGAGGGTTTTTGGTTTCCAGAGACCAAAAATAAAACACACACCTGTTGTCAAAAACAGTTAACACTCACAGTTGCTTTTAAAAGCCGTAGAAATCCAAACAGAAGAACAAAAACGTGTAAAAAGTGAATTTTACATAGTAGAAACACTTCCAACTGGGCCAGCTTTTGTGACATAAAGACTTTCCGGTCGACTTTATGCAGTTTTAACACAAAACAGAAGAATCGCACAAACTGAAACCGCAACGTTCCCCCCACTGATTTGGGATTTAACCCAGAGATTAGACCCATGCTTTTATTCTGAAATCCTCCAGGGAGCTGGGTGAAACATTCCTCTTTAATCCAAGCAGGCAGGAGCTTCTTGAGCTGCGGTTAGGAATGACTCAACGCCGCTCTGTGATTGCTGCTCTCGCTGCCTTGCATCATCAAGCTTCGCTGAACGGCGGAGAAACGTCCCTCATAATCTGATCCACTCTCACCTCCTCCCTCTTATTAATTCATTAACGCGTATTACGCAAATTAAACAGAAGAGATGTAAATAAGCAGAGTTAGTAAGTCAGTTGTTCAGAAAAAATCCATTAGCTTGATGGCGCATAACTAATGATAAAAAAATAATGAGTGTGGCTTAGAATTGAATAATAATTCATTACTATTTCAGCAGGTGAAAACTGAATGTTGATGTTTGGAGTTTTGTTTTTGATGTCAAATTGCAATTAAGTTACATTAAAATGGTGGAGATTCATTTTATTAAATCAAACAGAAACGAAATCGAAGATTTTATCTCTGGTGATAAAGAGGAATGATCAGCAAACAGCTTCGGTTTTTACAGACCTGAACCTGCAGACACACATAAAGACGGTTGCAAAGTCAGGCTTTTATCACCTGAACAACGTTTACAGGATTAATAATGATTTTACTTAAGCAGGGAAAATGTCAAGTGAAATAATCTATCAGTGCATCAATAGTCATAAACGACTTAAAACAAGCTCTTTAATCTCTAAAAAGTTATTTGTAAGTTAGTTTTTTTTCTTATTTCAAGTATTCTAAGATATTTGTCCAGAAATTAGACAAAAATACTTTTAGGTTTTGCAGTGAAATCTTTAAAAGTCATGGGAGCGACGGATGCAAACAGTTGCAGGAGATGTATTCATATTTCATCCACGGCGTTGGCGTTCATCATCCGTCAGCCAATCAGAGGAGACGTCGATTCAACTGAAAGCTAATTTCAATACGATTGAAAAACCACCTCATCCCTTTTTACCCTGTGTTCCCATTAAGCAAATGTATTTCTGAATTCCAATCTGTGTAATTTTATGCTGAATGGAAACACATCTAGTGATTAATTGACTTAATTTGGAGCTGATTGTTGCTTTTCTCTCCACTGAATTGGATTTTAAGTTTTACGACCAACTGAGTCATTTCTTGTTCTGCTGATGGAAACGAAACGAAACCATTAGAAACACGATCACATGATCAGACATGATGGAAACACAAAACAGAAAAAGACGATGACTAAACCCCTCGACTCGTCGGGGAATTTGCTGAAAAGTTAGTTTTGTCTCATTTAATCTAAGACGTTTAGAAACTAAGCCAGAAATACTTGGTGAAATTTGGTGTTTCTGTACAGTTTGGTCCCCTAAACTGCAAAAACACAAACTTTTTCACAAAACCATGAAAGTACTGGATAACATTTTGTGTTTTTTGCAGTGACTAAGGGTTCCCTACACTGCAAAAACACCAAAGATTATCGAGTATTTTTGGTTTAGCGTCTAGTGAAAACGTCCTAGTACATCTAGAATAAGACAAAACTAAATCAAAAGTAATTTTTCATCAGATTTAAGAGCTTGTTTTAAGTCAATATTTCCTTAATATTGAAGAAAAAGTTCCATTGGCAGTTTGTTTCACTTAAAACATTTTCCCATGTTATAAGTGAAATAATACAACTTTTTCATTAATATTAAGGAATCATTGACTTAAAACAAGCTCCTATTTCTTGGTGAAAATTTACTTCTAAGTTAGTTTTATCTCATTTCAAACGCACTGGGATGTTTTCACTTAAAAAACTTGATTTGTGTTTTTGCAGGTTTTTGTTCAGAATACAAAAAGCCAGAACAATAACCCAAACCATGATGCCTTGAAGTTGGTCTGTTAACAGCAGCATCTTGGAAGTGGGCAGGACTTCCTGTATGCTGACCGGTTAGCGCGGCTAAGCTAACCGGTCAGGTTTGGGACTGGAGCCGTTTATTCTGCTAAAACAGGCCATTCTGAAACTTAAAATCAGTACATAAACACACTCATGTAAGTCAGCAAGCGCATATTCCTCATGTGAATAAAAATATTCCATCTTACAAGGAGAAGCGGCGGAAATCTTCAAAGCGGAGCCGTACCTTTGAAGGTGTCACTGTTAGCTTCAAAGGGAAACATACATGTCTCCCAACAGGCTGCGGCTCGCAGGCGTTTAATGAGAGCTTCGCCGCCGCCTGGAGACTCGCTGCTTCGCTCAGCTCTCCTCTCCTCTCCTCTGCAGCCGGGATGAGAGGCGCCTCACATGTCAGCTCCTACATGAGCACTAGCTGCTGCTTCTGACGGCACAGATCTTCATTCAAATGGGAACAAGAAATTACTTGGAGAAACTAGAAAAGGTTGAGTGGAGGAAGAAGTTCTGCTTTCTGACCCAGTTTACTTCCTTTATAACCGAGCCACAAAAGGCCACGCCCCTTTTAGGGGCAAGGGGGCGTGGCTTTCATCTGGACAACAGACCTGACCTGAAGCTCTGGAGATGAAAAGCATTAGTGGAGCCTCCTACACAACAATGCAGCCTGTGGTTTCTGGTTGGTAAGTGAACAACAAAACACTAGTCTTTTCCAGCAGCCATTGTACAGCAGTAAAACAAACAGCTCACCAAACTTGTTGGAGCAACACTTGGGCTGCTAGGTAACAATGTGGAACTCTGCTGGGGTTGCTAGGTAACAATGTGGAACTCTGCTGGGGTTGCTAGGTAACAATGTGGAACTCTGCTGGGGTTGCTAGGTAACAATGTGGAACTCTGCTGGGGTTGCTAGGTAACAATGTGGAACTCTGCTGAGGTTGCTAGGTAACAATGTGGAACTCTGCTGAGGTTGCTAGGTAACAATGTGGAACTCTGCTGGGGTTGCTAGGTAACAATGTGGAACTCTGCTGGGGTTGCTAGGTCACGGAACACAGAGAGAACATGAAGGTAAGAGCTAAAGTACGAGCAAATATTATGAAATGAGAGAAGAAGGAGGTATTTGAAAGAGGAGAAGTGGTTAGTTTGCCAAGTTAGCTTAAAAAATTATAAAATATTGTGATAAACCTTTAACTCCATGGAAACGCAGCTACCGTATTCTGTTCTGGTTTAACTGCTGATTAATTTAGTTTTTCCTCTTATTACTGGAAGTTCCTCCTCTTTTTAACGTTTGGACCAAAGAAACTCCACTGCCGTTGACAGAGTTGAGTTTTGTGGGGACCAGATCCGCCTGGACGGTTCCTTCTCAGCTTTTCGTCCCGTTTTGTTGTGGAGCGAAACGCACCTGCTGTTTGAGAAGCAGGTCACAGCTGCAGACCGTCAGCCAGCTTCTCCAGAAATACCTTGTTGCTGCTCAGGAAGCTGCTGACCAAATTATCACCTCGTATTTTTAAATGCACCAGATTCGGCCTGTTTGCTTCTCCTGATGGGAACCAACGTCAGATCAAAACTCAACTCAAACGTCAGATAATAGATCAGACCCGTTTATGTAAATAATTCCTTAATATTGATCAAATGCATCAGTTCTATTGGCAGATTATTTCATTTATAATATGGGGAATTTGTCTTGCATCTGCGGAACAAGAACCTTTTCACCAATATTAATGATTTATTTACCTAAAACAAGCTCCTGTATTTTGCTGAAGAGAAACTTGTTAGTTAGTTTTGACTTGTGTAGGAAGAAACGATACTAAAAACACTTAATATGATTTGGTGTTTTTTGCAGTGCAGATCTTCTCCAGCTCTGCAACTCAAACAATAATCAGAATCTATAATCAGAATCTATATTGACGTTTCGCTTTTTGGATTCCATGAGAGAAATAAATCCACATTTCATCACCCCAAAGACCTCAACAGCTACAGGCCGGTTGTATCGACATCTCACCTGATGGAGACCATGGAGAAACTGCCCCTTGCCCACCTTCGCCCCCTGGTGAGCCCATCTCTGGACCCACTTCAGTTTGCCTACCAACCTGGCATTGGAGTGGAGGATGCCATCATTCACCTTCTACACAGCTCTCTCTCTCCCAGCTGGAGAACACTGGGAGCACAGTGAGAATCATGTTTTTTGATTTCTCAAGTGCTTTCAACACCATCCAACCCCTGATACTGAAGGACAAGCTGGAGTACACGGGTCTGGACCGCCACCTCATCACCTGGATTACCTCACAGAACGGCCACAGTATGTGAGGACCCAGGGCCGTCAGACATGGTTGTCTGCAGCACCGGGACTCCACAAGGAACAGTCCTTGCCCCCTTCCTCTTCTGCTGACTTCCGGTGCAGCTCTGCCACCTGCAGAAGCTCTCGGATGACTCTGCTATCGTCGGCCTCATCAAGGATGGAGATGATGAAGAGTACAGAGAGCTGACTCAAAACTTTGTGGAATGGTGCCAGAGGAGCTGTCTACAGATCAACACAGGAAAAACAAAAGAACTGGTGGTCCAAACACTCTCCTCCTCCTGTGCCAGTGAACATCCAGGGAATGGACATTGAGATCGTGAGGTCCTACAAGTACCTGGGTGTTCACCTGAACAACAAGCTGGACTGGACTGACCACACAGCTACAAGAACGGACTGAGCAGACTGCATCTCCTGAGGAGACGCAGGGCCTTCGGTGTGCGGGGGGCTCTTCTCAGGACCGATGCTGTGGTGGCATCAGCCATCTTTTACGGAGTGGTCGTTTGGGGCAGCAGCATCTCCACGGCTGACAGGAAGAGACTGAACAAGATCCTCAGGAAGTCCAGCTCTGTCCTGGTGTTGACCCAGTGGAGGATGAGGACTAAGCTCCAGCCATGCTGCGGTACCCGTCCCACCCCATGCACCACTCTGACAGCACTGAGCAGCTGCTTCAGCACCCGGCTGCAGCACCCCAAGTGGTGTAGGAAAGATACTGCAGGTCTTTCCTTCCGGCCGCCGTCAGCAGTAGTTCACTACTCTTTACTACAGGCAATAAACCTGGAATGTATTTATTTATATTTAAAACTATACTGTTTCAGTATTTCTATGTTCACTGTGTATATACAGATTTTAATAATAATAAAGGAATATCTTATCTTATAGCAAATACATATATATTCATGGTCAATCCAGGCAGGATGTTGCACAGCAACTGTTTGTGGGGATTTATGGCCGTTGTTATTTTTCTAACCATTTCAATAAAAAAAGACTTTTTCTTGTACCTAAATGAATAAATATGTGCCTGTAAAAGTCGTGAATTAATTGCAAATTTGCTACACTGTTGAAGGGGCCAAAACAATCAGGGGGCCACAAATGGCCCAGGCGCCACATTTTGGACATCCCCAACTTAATATAACCACAACTTTTAGAGCCGGATGGAAGAAAAGGAGAAAAAAGATGGTGTTTTTTTTTAGTTTTCAAGAGGATTTTCTTTACCTCTGTTAGCCGACGGTTTAACACGATGTGAAATTTTCCTCCGTTGGTTACATCAGCCTTCAAAGTCCTGCATTTATTCTCCTTTGTGTTTGTCAACAAATAATTTCATTTTGTGGGGAAGAAAATAAATGTATCCTTCACTCAAACAGAAAAATGTTGTTTATACACCGGCCTTTTATTCTCCCACGTTCTCATTTATCAGCCGGTTTTTCCGCAACGCCTCAGACTCGTCCAACACGCAGGAAGTGGGCCGACCGACGCTTTGGGCGGATCAATGCGGTTCTGAAACCCGGCAGCGACTCATCCACTAGCGCGACGCGATAACGGCCGGATAACGTGATGAAGCAGTTTGAACATCAGGAGCTGATGATGATGTGGGATCCAATCAGAGATGATGTGATTAGCAGAACGTCAGAGCCGAGAAAACGAGGTTTTAATGGTGGAGCTGATAAGTGAGTAAATATGCTGCTGACAAAATGAAGTGAATAAAAGCTTTAAACGACAAACCCTGAATGATACACAGCTGATTATAACAGGCAGCATGAAAAAATACATGAAGCAAATAAAAACGTAGAAATAGATCTACTGCTCATTTTGGCTCATTATACTTTTATTTCATCCTGACTTTTTGTTTAATTCAGTTGCATTTGGTTAGTTTTTAGAGTGTCTGCTGGTTTTTATTAGGTACAGTAGTAGTTTTCGTTTTTTCATACTTTAATTAGTTTTTAGGTGCAGAATTTAAAAAAAGTCAAAGTGTCATTATGTAAACGTTGATTGGGTAATAAATACTCAACAGAAGAAACCGCTTAAAAAAATATTCAGTTATTGTTGAATAACCAACTGAATCTGCCGTTTTCTCCTTTGCTGTCGCCATGTTTTGGACTGACAAACTGTGTGAAAAATTAAATTCACACCATTTAAAAAAGGCTAATAAATAGTTTTATTATATCTATACTTCATATATTTATATATCTATATTTTCAGTATGTTTTAGTTAAAAGCTACTAGCTGTTAGCTAGGTAATGGCTAGCTACTAGTAAACAGCAGACTGTTAGCTAGACTGTTAGGTAGTAGCTAGGTGCTACAAGCTAGCTAATTAAGCATTCACTTAAACAGAAAAATGTTGTTAGCTAGACTGTCTAGCTAACAACTAGCTTGCAGCTAGTAAGCTAACAATTTTCTACATGTAATCTCTGAACTAAATTATGGCGAAACCAAAACATTTCGTAGGAATATAGTTAATCTTATGCAGTATTTTAATGAATATCAATAAATATTTTTCACTTTGTTAAACAGTTTAGGAAAAATCTTGATTTTTCTCCAGCGCATCAGATACAGATCATGCAGTGAGACAGTTTCACTTCCTTATGTTTTAAATTTAGCTCTACGACTCCTATTTGTATTTTTTTTTACAAGAAACACATTTCTTTTTCTCCTAAATGTCTCCACTATGAGTCAATAAAGCTTATTTCTCTTTCTACATGGTGTTTTCAGACATTCGTTTTGATTTATTGAGAGAGCTGATGTCCTGAAAAGTCAATCTCACCTCAGTGTAAATTATCGCCGCCTCATGACTGACACATGACCTTGAGGCAGATTTAGATTGGCTATGAAACTTCAAATTAAATCCATTATAATTTAACACGACTGCAGTCTATTTTTGTCCCAGAAGGGTGGCTGCGATTTAAAAAAGCCTGCGTTCTGCAATAACTTTTTTCATGTAGATAATTGAAATCTAAGCCGCCGCATTAGAGCAGAGAGTCGGAGAACATGAGCTCCAAAATTAGAAAGTGAAGTTTAACAAGCCGTGTGTGAAGATGAGGGGATGATGTAATGCTGTGCATGAAATATGCAACACTGGACCTGAAATGCTTTGTGAATTATCTCATACACACACACACACACACACACACACACACACACACGGTTCTGACAATCACCTGCAATGGAAAACGATGACGTCCAGCAGCGGCCGGGCTTTTGTGGCTCATTTCAAACTGAAATGTCTTCCTTCAGTTTGAGTTGGAGAAGCTGAGCAGGAATGAGAATTGATTTCCATCAATCTCCAGTCTGACCTTCCCGCCTTTCAAATCGCTCCGAGACGTTGCATATCTGCTGTCAATGGCAGAGGGTCGTTGGGTACAAAACGTATTATTTTAAAAAGAAAGAAAAAAAAAAAAAAACGGGTACGGATAATTCACCACAGCTGAATTTTGGTCACAGTTTCTGCATTTTTATTGGAAATACATGTAAAACTTTGTCAATATTCTGTCAATGCAAAACAACTAAACACCATTTTGCAATTGTGATATTATATTAAATAAGAAACGGAAATAATTTCATATGTGAATAAGTTTGTTCATGCAATAAGTCATTCAAAAACATTTTGCGCCACCATCTTTCAGCTACTTCCTGTCGTCTTCTTTGTGGTTTCTGCCAGTAGTAACATCCGGTTGTTGATCATGTGATTTGTGTGATACAAAAAAAGTGTTTCCATTGCAGTTTTGTGAAAAAAACAACAATTTTGATACAACCCAAAAAAAAACACCTCAACATTTTATAAAAACAAATTGCCATTTCCATTAACAAAATGTGTTTTCTCTGTTTAAATTTGTGCTATTTTATGGTCATTAGTTCCATATTTGGGGCGAACTGATGAAATCGGTTCTCAATGTCACGTTAACTTTACGAAAATCGCATCATTGCTCTCAGCCTCAAGTCGTCTTTCTTTCCTTTCACCTCGTCTGCAAGCAAAAACTATTGATTGGTCAAAATTCCCTGGATGTGTTAATTTATTCGGAAAACAATGCCAACCTAAAAGCCATCAGTGCACACTTCCGCTAATCCGCTAATAGCAGAGCTAATTTTAGCTTAGCACTGTAGCTAACTAAGTTTAGCACACCTAGCTTCCCTTAAATTAATTTTTCCAGATAATTTAGTTTTGTAAATCTTGATTTGAGTTGAAGCTTTACTTAAGAACTGTTAAGAATTATTCAACTAGTTGGACATTTATGCTCTTATTTTGAAGTCAACGTTGAATGTTTACGCAGCTTTTCTGTTTTTGTCCTCATGTTTTCTTTTCAAGAAAGTTTTTAAAGAAAATACTAAGCTAACAACAAAAGAATGAATGAGGCTTAAAGAAAAACACAACATTTACATGATCAACCAACCAGAGGTGTTAATTAATCAGATATACTAAAAAATACACAAATATGAAATGTTTTGAGAGATTTTTAGCATTAGCTTCTGCTAAATATTATCTCAGCGTAGCGTTTAGCGTTAGCAGAACTAATATTTATGATTAGTACGTTAAGGTTAGCATAGCTAGCACTACAGACTATTAAAAATAATTAAATTAAAAGAGAGTTAATTAAATAATTAAAAGCGTTCAAATCCCTTCTGTGGATTCCATATATTTGCAGAATATTTCGTCAACAAGTCGTTTTATTGCAGGTGTGCAATTTTTAGACAGGAGAACGAAAACCAGGCTAAGGTGCTATAGCTAACACGGTTCACTGAAGTTTTTCTCCTTAAGCAAATCAAGCAAATATTAAAACTGTTGTCAGAAATGTTAATCGTAAGCGCTTCTTATTATTTAATCAACAAACTTTGGTGTAACTTTCACCTAAAAATCATTTTCTGCTCAATTAAGCGCCAAACTGGAGTCATGTTGGAGTTAAAAAAGGTGAAACTAATTTTCTCCAGAACTCAGGGAGCGCCGATTTCACAGCTGATTGAAATGATGTTTGAGTCGAGCAACCTTTGGGAGACGCATCAGAGGACGGAGAGCTGATGTGGGATCCTGCAGAGCTTTGGACCAACTTTAACTTCACTGCTTTAAGAGACAGGAAAAGCCGCCAGCATGCATAATTCACAACTGGGTCTGAATAAACAGCCAGTTTGTCTAACATTTAATGAAGAGGAGGAAGAGAAGACGACCAATGTTTGGAGGTGATAAGGCAGCTTTCTGCCCGGAGGCAGAGGAACTGCGGGCCTCATTCAGCCTGTCTGGCCTGGAAACGGAGAATCTCACCTGCTGAATGTGACCAACGCTTATCGCCGGGTGGCAACGTGTGCAGCTTTCTTTGACTCAATATCTGACGTTTCCAACCCTCAAAATGGTTTCATGTCTAAATAACGCGACCGAGGAAGGTTTAGCTTCTTAAAAACATCCTGTTTGCTCATTTTAGTCTGAATTATGAAGATTTAGCCAATAATGTTTAAAGTAAATTGGTGGTGGAAGTGGAAAGGAAGCTGAGAAGAAGATTTTCTTCTCTACAAGATCTAATAAAAAGTGAAAGACCAAACAATATTGGGCACAATGTGAAGGAAAAGATGTAGTAATAATGTAATGTAGGCTAATGAAATAAAGGTTTTAAAACATCAATCTGTGTGACGTTAATCTGCAAAATGTTTTTCTCTTCGTGAATCAAGTTACTGAAGTAAATTAACTTTACAAAACTATTGAAATAACTTAAATTCTGACATTCGGGCCGTTTTCACCCTGATGCTCTGGTAGATTTGGTTCAACTTGGGACCAAAGTTGCAACATTTGATCCATTTCCAGCTGCTGTGGTTCTCTGAGTCCAACCAACCAAACCCTTTGAGCAACCTGTTCCCCTCCTGGCCTGTGGGGGCGCTGCACCGAGAACCATGAAGGAAACAACATGGAAACCTCTGAAGACACTGAGTGTAACTTCCTTCTTCACAAAATGAAAACAAAAAGAGAGTGGCATCTATTCAGGATTTCTCTTAAACTGTCTTTGGCTAAAAACCACGAGTCATTTCTCCTGCTAGCGTTAGGCTAACGCGTTTGTTTTGGTTGTATTTACCCAGAATGCCCTGCGATATAGTTAGATTTTTTGGTCCGATTCACACTGGGTCTGACAAGTCAAAGTGCTGGGATTATGGTGAATGCTCTCTCTCACCAGCCATGTTTACTCTGCATTAATCCAACTCCAATCCGTTTGTCTAGAAAATCCAGTTCGTTTGTGGAGATCTGAATGCTAAGCGGATTTAAAAAACCAAACTCTGGTCCACCTACAAACCTCGGCCTGGGTTCAGTTGAAGTGAACTGCATATGTGAACGCCAAGTGGACCAGAGACCGCTCCAAAAGCAGGAAGTGAACTACAGCACCGGGCATTCTGGGTAAATACAACCAAAACAACGTGCTAGCCTAGCGCTAGCAGGAGAAATGGCTCACTGTCTTTTTACAGACAAAGGAGAAATCCTACAAGGAAGTTGCGCTCAGTCGTTTTCTTCAGTGGTTTTTGGTGCAGCGCCCCCACAGGCGAGGAGGGGAACAGGTTTGTCAAAAAGCTGAAAGAATAACAAATGTTGTGATTTTGACTCCTGATCAAGCAGAAGCTTCAAGATATCTTCATTTTTTTTATTTACTGTTTTTTTTGTTTTGTTTTTCACAGCAAATGTAAAACAACTTTAGTCCAAAACGTGAAGCTTCAAAGCAAACAGGAATGAGGAAACCTTTAATGTCTTTAAGTTTGTGTTGGTTCTGCCTGATCCGGTGGGATCCGGCTCCGTTCTGCAGGCCGACGGTCCGCAGAAAACAAAACTCGGATTAAAGAGCAGAAACTTGACGTCCCAGGAAATGAAAAGCGGAACCAGCTGTTTGCCAAGCTTCCGACCTGGACGACCTCCGCTCACGTCTCAGAGTTTAAATCAGAAATCCTCTGTAAGGCGGAAACTCCTGCGGTAACATTGTGTAAAACATTTAGCAGACGAAAAAAGCCTTACAAAATATTTAAAAAGTGATTGTTGTTTTTAATAAAGATTTAATTATTTATAGATAAAAACAGCAAACAGAAGATTGTTTTGTCTATTTTTATGTTTTTTCTCCTTCCAGTTTAATTATAAACTGATTTATTAGCCAGACTCAATTAAGCAGAGAAAAACAAAGGCTTGTTTCCAGATTTATCCCATCAGGAATTAGGGCGGAGCTTTGATTAGACCATTAAATTATCTGCATTAAATGACATCATTATCATTCGGGTTGCAATTACATATCTTTGTCATCATGTTTATAAAAAAAACTGAAATAAATACAATAAAACATGTGAGTTCTCATCTGATTAGGCCTCATTATACACTGATGCAAATTCATTTTTTATTTTTATCTAATATTCGATCAAGTTTTCAAAAAGTAAAAACGTTAGAATAGTTTTACATATGAAGTTTATACAAGTCCATAATTTTGAGTCAGTAACTATTATGACATAGTACAAATTACTGTAAAAACACAACACACGAAATCGTACCAATTATTTTAGTTTAGTTTGTAATGGGATTATTTTAACACTATTGGCTTAAAACCAGTTCCTGCGTCTCACTATGACTTTTTTTCTTATTGTACTGAAATATCTGCAGTAAAAAACTAGACCAAAACTTATTTCTGGATAAACAGAACCATGAATACAACTCCTTTCGTGCCTTTAGGGATTCATCAAATTAATTTAGATTAATCAATTTAGTAATCGATTAATCGTTAACTGGAGTCTCACAAATATAAAACAAAGAATAAAATACGGTGCTGTAAGGTCTAAATCTCAACATAATGCAGGTTAATGAATGCTCAATAAATATTATTCTGGAGTTCAAACGATTAATCAGATTAATCGTGATTAATTCGTTGTTGACAAAATTGTCAGCTAATTTAGTAATTGATTAATCGTTACACAAAGAACAATGAAGCATAAAATAGCGCAGAGTAAAATTTCAACATGCTACAGCAGGGGTCCCCAAACTTTTTCCTGTGAGGGCCAAATAACTTTTCCCTTGTCTGGTGGGGGGCCGGAGTCAGTTTGTAACAGAAAAAGTGTTACACGTTTATCACCTGCGCTGCCGGAAAGCACATGGGCAAAAACCGTTAGTGAAACGGTCACTGGGACTGACTAGTATATATTCCATTGAGGGGAAAGTAACATAAAGGCTCGTTTTGAAGTATAAGCTGCTACTTACAGGCTTTGCTTCGAAGAATTCGACCTGGAATGTGGCGTTCATAACAAACACGCCTGTTCATCTGCTCTGTTCAGTCCAGCAGTTCCCTAAAAGTCCAACAGATGGCAGCAATGCGCCATGCAAAACAAAACACCCTCAGTTTACAGGACACACCTCCTGCTAAAGAGCCCCCTGGTGGTTGAAGAAAAATCCACATATAAACCGGAAAATACAATATATGAAAAAAATCTGAATGCTCTCTGGTATTGTTCAGGGGGCCGTATCCGGCCCACGGGCCGTAGCTTGGGGACCACTGAGCTACAGTGTGTAATTATTTTAGGGCTCATTCTGAAAGAATCTGCAACTATTTTAGTGATCGATTAATCATTAACTGGAGACTCAAAATATACAGGACAAACAATGTTGTACATTTTTCATCAACATTAAGGAATTATTTCCTTAAAACTCCTAAATCCTCCTGAAAAGTTACTTATAATTAGTTTTGTCTTTTTTCAAGTGGACTAAAATATTTGCACTAGAAACTAAACAATAAATAGATTTTGTGTTTTTGCAGTGTTGAAGCTCCAGAAAACAACTTGATTAAAACAGTTTCTGGTTCCTGGTTGGTTATAATGTTTCAAGCTCATTTTTAGGCTTTCATGCGTTTTTATTTCAGAGAACTCTACGAGTATTTTAAAAATTTAATGTTCCCTGAAAAAAGAGCTGAAAATGAAACGGTAAATCACAGAACCTTTGTGTTCGGTTCCCTGCAGCAAACATTTCAAAATGTTGCCACACAATCGCTCTCCAGGGTGGAACGGCTCAATCAAAGTAAAGGGTGATGCAAGTAGAACAACTTTATCAACATTTACGTCACTTTTATTCACGATTTCACGTTTTTTTCTGTTTCTAACAGGTAGCTGCGTCTATTTCTATTCATCCACTCAAACTTAAAACAAACTTTTCAACGTTATCTGGCCGTGAAAAACACAGAAACACTTCAGAGTGGAGCTTTATGAGCAGAAAACCTCAATACAGATGCACAGGCAGACTATCGAGACGTTTAGCCCTTTAATCTGGATTAAGTTTGGAGATGAGTTTCAGTCTTGATGGAGTCGGGAGGCGCTGGCAGCTCAGTCCAGCGTCAAACGGCGGAGAGCAAACAGTGACGTCTGATTGGACGAACCGCCTGTTGACTCTGCTGGCAGGTCATCAGCGTTTTGTTTGCTCTCATTTCAGGCAGAGCCACAAAAATCTGGTGATAAATGATGAAATTTTGCTGCAACAGCTGAACTCTCTTTTAATTCATTTTCTTTTTTCACTGATTTCAGTTGAAGTGTTTATGAAAACTTGGAAGTTTTGAGCATTTATGAAGGGCAAACAAAAAAAAAAACACTGGATTTTTTATGCTCAAGCAGACGATTAATCGATTAAATAATCAATTAATCAGATAAAAAAATAGGCATATTTTTTCATTTAACCATTTAAGCCTTTTTACACAATATTTGAAAAGATGCAAATGAGTAAATAATTACATATTTTTTAATACAAAACTAAAATTTTGTCTAAAACACTAACAGTGTTCCTTTAATGAACGCATTTCTAGCATCTGCAGCTAAAATAATACTTTCTACTAATATGTTGGTTATTTTTGTGTCATTATCTGGATAGAAAAAGGAGCTTAGAAGATTTTTATTACTAAATTTGAACCAGGTGAAGCTAACCTGCCACTTGAGGAATTCTGGGTAAAAATATTTTCAGACAAAGAAGATTTTTTATCTTAAATGTGATATTATACATTTTTTTACAGTTTTGGTTTCATTACTGTTCTGCTCTTTCAGTAAATAGCATTTTTTTAAAACTCCAGTTAACGATTAATCGATATCTAAAATAGTTGATTATTTCAATAATTGATTAATCACGATTAAGTTGATTAATCGTTTCAGCTCTGGCACAATTACTTAGCATACCCACTGTTTTATGTTGAAATTTTGCCCTGACTGCACATCATTTTATTCTCCATCTGTCTTTGTGTAAGTCTCAAGCAAACGATTAATCAATTACTACATTAGCTGACAATTGTTTAAAAAAAGGATTGGTCACGATTAATTTGATTAATCGCTTCAGCCCTTCCAACAAGCACGAATAAAACGGTTTCATTGATGGTTGCGTCCACCCGGAAAAGTATTTTTGTTTTTGTTTCTAGTACAAATATCTTAGTACATTTCAAATAAGACAAAACTAACATAAATAAATTTTAGGAAGACATAAGAGCTTGTTTTGAGTCAGTGATTACAAAAACTACACGTTTCACTGGCAGATTATTTAACTTGTGGAAAAATGTCTAGTCATGAATTAAATATTCTGCCAGTACTTATTTACTTAAAACAAGCTACTACATATTAAAAAGTTTCTTGTAAGTTAGTTGTATTTCAAGATATTTACACTAGAAACTAAACCATATTTAGCAGAGTAATTACCGTTTTTAATCATTCCAGTTAACAAAAATGTTTTCTGTATTTCAGTTTTTGTTCGTTTTGGTTAACTGTAATAACCTTGGTGTGTAATCTCCATCCAGGGTTCACATCCAGCACAATGAGCGCACACGCTGCTGCGGACGTAAATGGCCTTTCTAATTAGCTTTAGTTATGGGCCTTCACACTCCCATCCGACATTCTCTGCACTTAACGCTCTCCCCGGAGAGCAGAATCGCATAACATTAGGGCGAGGCCTTATCGCGGGCAGAGCGGGCCGTAAATCAGACACCTGAAACTGCATTAGCCATTCCAACAAGCAGGGATGTGTGATTACGAGTGGACCGGATGCTGTCTGCTCGCTGATAAAGACTACACCCTGATAAGGCTACAGTGAATTCACTCCGTCTCCTTCTGATAATTAGAAATTTCAAACAACATCACCGACTATCCTCTGTGCTGTAATTTATACTCTGGAGGACCAGGATAGATGGAGCAGCAGAATATAAAACGTTTTTTAACCTCTCATCGAATGAATACGTCCTGAATTAGCACACAGTGAAGAAGTTCAAGGAAACGGAAGCATTCAAACACACAAAGGTCATTATCATAGATCTATGGTCTACACCAGGGGTGTCCAAAGTGGGACCTGGAGGCCCGGCATCCTGCATGTTTCAGTTCTCTCTTTAGTGGTAGCAACAACCTCCTCAGCAAGTCAATGCTCTCCTTAGACCTTATAACGAGTCGTCATTTGATGCAGGTGTGCTAAACCAGGGAGAGACCTAAAACATCCAGGATGCCGGGCCTCGTGGACCCACTTTGGGCACCCCTGGTCTACACAAAACATTCATTTCATTTTCTGCACAAATCATTCTTAAACAATGAGATTTTAGCTGTTTCATGGGGTCTTGTCGCTTTAAAGCCAAATAATCTGCTGCTGGCCACGCCCCCCAACTCAGAGTTTAAACTCTCACGTGAAAATGGCTGCAAACAGACGCGCAGTTATACAACTGCCCATCTTTGAAAAGCATTGGTAGAGCCTCCTGCATAACCAACAAGATCGCAGCAAGTGGTTTCTGGAAGGTAAGTCAACAACAAAACAATTAAAACCTGATCACTGAAGGTGCTGGAGCTCAGCTTCGGTTGCTAGGTGACGGCGGAACTCGGTTGGGGTTGCTAGGTGACGGCGGAACTCGGTTGGGGTTGCTAGGTGACGGCGGAACTCGGTTGGGGTTGCTAGGTGACAGTGGAACTCGTCTGGGGTTGATAGGTGAAAGCAGAACTCGGTTGGGGTTGCTAGGTGATAGTGGAACTCAGCTGGGGTTGCTAGGTGACAGCAGAACTCGGCTGGGGTTGCTAGGTGACGGGCAGTGCATGCTGATTTGTGACGTTACAAACAGCTCATATTCCAGACACCAAAAAACCTTAACTTATTGCCATTTTTTTTAAGTGTTTAAGAAGCAGTAGAAAACAAAATGGAAGTACAAAAATGTGTAAATTTTGCTTAATAAGTCCACTTCAATTGTTCGACGTTTCATTACCTGGTAAACAATAATCAGCAAACTTACGAGTTTTAAACCGATATTCTGACCAAGATTCTGTTGTTTTGTTTTTTCAGGAAAGGAGGCTACAGTGTTAGCATGTTGCATCCTGGTTACAATAGAAATGTCCACAAAGCGTCTCAATAGCTGTGTTTCCATAGTTGCATAATTTGACATTTCAAAACAAAAGAAATTTGCTTAATGGAAACATGCCAATTTGGAAAAAAATAGTTTTCTGATGCAAAATTTTGTCTCTAGGATTAGCTGGTATCAAAATTATTTTAATTCGCAAAATTGCAACCGAAACACTTTTTTCACACCAAACGAGTCACATGATCAACAACAGGATGTTGCTACTGGGGGAAACCACAAAAAAGACGAGGAGAAGCGGTTGGAGGAAGATGGCAACTTTTCACGTAAACAGATTCACCCAGGATTTCAGCTGCATTTCTTATTTAATTCAAACATCACAATTACTAAATTATGTTTCCTTTTTATTTTAGCAGAATATCAACAAAGTTTTGCGCACATTTATAATAGAAATGCAGATTCTGACAATAAAATTACACAAATTGAAATTACAAAAACAAACTCACTTAATGGATACTTTCAGAAAAACTAACATTTTCCATAAAAGTTTTTTGCGCTAGGATGAGGTATTTTTTTGGCCGTATTGAAGTTGGTTTATTTCGCAAAACTGTTTTCACATCACATGAGTTGCATGATCAACAACCAGATGTTTCTACTGCCGGAAGCAACAAAGAAGACAACAGGAAGTGGATGGAGTTTCCTATTTAGTGGAAACACAATTGCAAAATTGTGTTTTGTGGCTCTAGCAAAATAGCAACAAAGTTTTGCGCATAATTGTAATGGAAAAGCAGCTATTAAGGAATAGAAAAAGGTTTCATTATGTTTCTCAAGCAGACCTTCTAAAAATCATATCAAAGCATGAAAAAGACTAGAGCAAAGTTAGCACTAAGGCTCTTTAATTGATCGAACTCCACAGAGAGCAGAAAAGCTAAATATCTTCTTCTTGTTTAAGCACAAAGCAGCAAAATGTGCAGCAGTCAGACGGAGACGGATGGCTGTTTGGTAATATCTTCATCAGGATGAATGAAGATCCAGGCTGTCAGCCGCAGAAACAGAGAAAATGGGGAACGATCGTCTCTGACAATTTAAAAGATTAAATGTGAGAATCACAGCGTCCACGGCTCTGCGCTTTGCCGCTTTACCTCGCTCCCAACGGAGCGACGAACGACACAAAACGAGACGGAAGAGGGAACAATCTGGAGACGGAGAGATGCGGGGGAAAGCGGAACAAAAGGCAAGGATGTAGACGACGCAGCTCGGCTAACAGCGAGTTCTGAGACAATAAAATGTGTCACATTCGATACAGTTTTCCTGAAGAGCCGTCTGAAACTGTCAGCGTAAAGAAAAGAGACGGCCTGGGCTAAATGTGGCGCCGTCACCTGCGAGGTAAAAATCACTTCACTCACATAAACAAAAACACCTTCATGTGAAAAGCGACTCTTTGTTTCTATACGCTGCGCTCGTTGTTTAACAGCCGCTAAGCTGCAGCTGACAGAATCAATACACACACAATGTAATAACAGCTTATGATTACAGAGCTTTTATTTCTGTTCTCTCAATGAAAACCACACAGTCGCTCTGCCAATCATAATTCACTTCAACTTCATATTAAAGATCCGTCTGGGTCTGCATTTACATTTAAATGTAAATATTAATGCAGAGGTCGATCAGAACCACGGCGGAGTAGGGTCATAAGAGATGGAAAAAACTATTTCCACCAAATATTTTTGAGCAAAATAAGAAAATTTCTGAACTTCAAAGGATTCAGTTTTTTTTTTTTTGGGAAGAAATTCAGAAATTTTGTGATTAATATCAGACATTTTCTGGAAAAAATCTGGAAATGTCTGAGATCCAAAAGATGAAAGTTTGCACCAAATGTTTTCAAATTATTCTCTGAAATTTTCTCTAAAACAAACCTGAACATTTCTAGATGCATTTAAACCCTCAGAAACTTCTAGATTAATCTCAGTAATTTTGGGAAAAAATCTCTGAAGTTTCTCCAGAAGTTTAATAATTTTGACTTTTAAGACGCAGAAAGTTTCCAAAACTCGAAGAAACTACCAAACTATCAGCTGTAAAAATACTTTATATTTCATGTTTATCACCTTTATGATTTTTAATGTTCAAAATGTATTTGTGTTTCTTATTTAATGGAAGCATCACAGATGTGAAAGTGTGTTTTTTTCTCAGAATGAGCAGCGAAGCACCAAGGTCAGCAGGTTCTGGATTTGTTGTTTGTCCGGACGTGAAGAAGCTCTCAGCGTTTGCTGGATGCCGTTTTTCTCTTCACCCATAAAAGCTTTTTCACTATTTTCAAAGAGAAAATGTCTTCAAGTGGAAAAAAAAAGATCTCAACGTGGAGGAAAATAAACGGAGAGCAGATATTTTCCTCAGAATAATAATGACTTCTTCTGTTTATTTCCCTTAAATTAGAGTTTTACAGCCTTAATGATAAAATGATTCGTCTCTCCTGGCCTCCCCAGGTTGATGAGCGCTGAGGGTTTGAGTTCAGAGCTGCTGATTGTGTTTGACGATCTGCTCCTGTAAATGTGATCTGGAAGCAGAAGGACGAGCGGTATCCGTCTGAGCCGCGCTCCTGCGCGTGATGACATCAAAGTGAAGAGCCCTGCATGGAGATCAAACGCGCACAGAAATCAGCGCCAACCAAGGAAATGTTCTGATGTTTTTATTCTCAACGGCTTATTTGGGTTATCAAATGCAGCCGGTGGCTTCGGCTCGTGTGCCAGGCATTCGCAGGTATTAGCTTCTCACAAACATGTTTGTTGTGCTCAGTACGTGAAATGAAATGCCACAACTTTTAATCCGTAATACGAAACGATATTTTTTAGTTGCAGAGGTGTCAGAATTGGTTTTTTACTAAAGGAGAAGAACAAACCAACTCTTCATCGTCTGATCGGCGCGTTGCCAGGTTGGTCATGAATTTAGTCATGATATTTAATAATAATGATGAGGCTTGTAAAATAAAAACTGTAATTAAAGTTTCATATCCTTCCTTCAGGTCACCAAACGGTTTTATTTCACCTTTTTTAACATTCCTCCAGATAAAATGTATAAAATTCAACATCGATGTTTTTGGGAAAAATCGTCCAAACTGGTAAAGATGCATAAAGTCAAGCAGTGGAGGAAAAGCATTTTGGGTAATAATTGATTTTATTGAACTCAGATTGATCCCAGTCATTGGCTCAACTGTAGACAATGGTTTATATAACTGACTTAAGCTAACAGACAGAGGTGGATCCACCAGGGGGGCAAGAGGGGACAAATGCCCCCAAATTTTATGTCCTTAAAATCACACTTTTTAGAAATTAAGTTTTTTTTTTGTCCAGAAACTCCTTATAGCCATCAAATTAAATATCATCCATCCATCCATTTTCTATCACCCTTGTCCCTCAGTGGGGTCGGGAGGTGCTGGTGCCTCTCCAGCTAACGTTTCGGGCGGGGGGCGGGGTCACCCTGGACAGGTCGCCAGTCTGCCGCAGGGCAACTCAACCATGCACACACACACACACTCACACCTAGGGACAATTTGGAGAGGCCAATTAACCTGACAGTCATGTTTTTGGACTGTGGGAGGAAACCGGAGTACCTGGAGAAAACCCACCATGCACAGGGAGAACATGGAGACTCCATGCAGAAAGACCGGGGCCGGGAATCGAACCCTGAACCTTCTTGCTGCAAGGCAACAGCTCTACCAACTGTGCCACTGTGCAGCCCCAAAATCAATTTGGTGAATTAATTAAATATCAATTCACCAAAAAAAATCTACTTTAAAAGGTATGGATAAAGCAAAATTCACTTTTTGCACATTTCCTTCCATTTGAGTTTCTGCTGCTTGTAAAATCAGCCAAAACACACAAAAAAAACCCAAAACAAAACTAGATTGTAACGTCACAAATCATTAGGCACTGCCCTATTGCCTAGCAACCCCAGCCGAGTTCCATTGTTACCTAGCAACACAAGCCGAGCTCCAGCATGTTTGGTCAGTTTGTTTTACCGCTGTATAATGGCTGCTGGAAAAGACAAAAGTGTTTTGTTGTTGACTTGCCATCCAGAAACCACTTGCTGCACTCTTATTGGATGTGCAGGAGGTTCTACTAATGCTTTCCGGTTGTATAATTTTGCATTTGTTTTTAGACATTTTTATGTGGGGTTGTAAATTAGTTGGGGGGGGAAGCAGGAAGGGGGGGGCGTGGCCAGCAGCAGCTTAACTAGATTTAAAGTGACAAGAGGTGCTAAAACAGCTAAAATCTCATTATCTAAGAATGATTTTGTGCAAAAAAATATAATGATCATGTTTTGTTTAGACCATAGAAAGCGCAATGTGTCACCTTTAAGTGTAATTAGAATCCCAGAGGTTGTGGGTTCAATGAACTCAAGTATCAATACTTTGACATTTTTACCCAAGTAAAAGTAAAACGTAGCCAACCGAGAAGAAAACAGGTAGAGAAACTAAACGGGAGCTTTATGTTAACAAACTTCTGTGGTTCTCATTTCCTGTCTTCATAGATTGGTGGTTGTCGCTTCTTCACTGCAGAAACTGCTGGATTTTTCCCACTGACTTCAGTTCAAACCGGCCTTTGAGGACGTTTTGTCCCGCTTTAACAGCTGACAATTTAAAGTCATTTTCCGTCATCCACTCAGCCTGCAGGGTAAAATGTAGCTTTGTGGCTCTGATAAACTACAGCTACCAGCAGGGATTTCTCTTAGTTTGCTCTTTTTGTCTGAATCGACACATTTTAAAAGAAAACACAATGAGATCTGACCCAAAGTGGCGGACAATTTAAGAAAAATACTCAATAATTTCACCTGCTGATGTTTAATTTGAGCAACCAAGCCTTTACTTTGTCAGGTTAAACCCTCCAGGAGGAGTAAAAACGACTGAATGAAGAGAAAACTTATAGAAATCTGCATCTTTTTTTTTTACTCTGTGCTGCTTTCCAGAAGATAGAGAGCATTAAGGAGAGCAGGGATAAGTGCTGAACATCTGCTGCAGCAAAACTGAGAGAGGCTGCAGCAGGACGCAGCGCTCCATCAATATCAGATCTTAAATTGGAAAAACGTTTGTGTGTCACGGCGGGGGCCGGAGAAGCGGGGCAGCTTGATGAATGAGCCATCGCCGTGATTGATGGCCAGGAGGGAGCGGTCAGGAGAAACGCTACGCCGCGCCATGTCACTTTCAAGTCGCATGCCTCGCATGAATTTTAGAAAATAAGTTTGGACAAAGTACCCTTGACATGAGCATTTCATTTCAGCCTGTTAGCCTCGGAGCTCTCCGCTAACCTCCGTGATGCTGGTTGGAAACGGCAGTTTGAAATCAGTCGGGGTGTTTTCACACTTCATAGTCTGGTAGATTCACTTCCACTGGAGACCAAAAGATGCAACAACATTTTCAGCTGCTGTGGTTCTTTCTGAACGCAAACCCTTAAGAGGAGCCTGTTCCCCTCCTCGCCTGTGGGGGCGCTGCACCGAGAGCCACTGAAGGAAACAACATGAAAACCTCTGAAGGAGACACAACCTGTGTTTCAGTAAAAATGTGCTAAAATGTTTGTCTGTATTCTGCTAATGTCGAAAAACGTAACTTTGCCATGGCGATGTTTCCATTAAATAAGGAATAAAATCGTGTGAATAAGTTGCAACGTTGATCATGTGAGGTGAAAAAAGTGTTTCCATTGCAGTTTTGTGAAATACATCTATTTCGATACGACTAAAAAAAACAAAACTTTTTATTGAAAAACAGGAGTTTTTTCTGAAATTGCTGCGTTTCCATCAAGAATTTATTTTAATAATTTCAATTTGTGCAGTTATATGGTTAATGGATACGCAGCTAATGAGCCCAACGTCTTTCTTCACGACATGTAAGCACAAGTGTTTACATGTCGATTTTAGCGGTTGTAGGATTTCCCTTTTGTTTTTGGTAAAAGACCACCAGCCATTTCTCCCGTCAGCGCTGGGATAGCATGTTTGTTTTGGTTGCATTTACCCAGAATGCCCTGCGCTGTAGCCCACTTGGAGCGCTCTCTGGCCCGCTTGGTGTTCACATTTGCATTCGAACTGCACCAGAGTTCACTTTAACCAAACAGAGCCCGAGGCTTGTAGGCAGACCAGAGTTAGCATTTTTGGCCCGGTTAGCATTCACACCTCCACAAACGAACCAGACTTTCTAGAAACCTGAATCTGAACTGATCAGGATTGTTGAGGCATCATGGTTCTACATCAGCATTACTTTTACTAAAATATCAAGATGATATTGGAATTTAATTTCTCATTCCACATCTTTATCAGCGTGACAATAATTATACGTGCTACTTCGCATTTGTCTTCACTTACTGCGGCTAGTAATCCGTTCTGTCTGCAGCGAAGGAGGATCAAACCCTGATGGAATAATTATATAAGATAGGAAGCTTAAAAATACAACTTTTTAACTCTAACTGCATGAATGTATGGTTTAACTGTAAACTGCATAACCTGATACTGCAGACTGAGATTTCATTTCCTGGTGACAGGCCTGAATTAATACGTGACAGCTGTGTCAGATGAATGGTTCCAGTGTTAATGTGCACTTTGCGATGAAGTGGTGCTTTTAAACCTCGTGTCGGAGATCAAAATAACCCTTTCTTTGTCTTCCCTACATGCACAAACACATTTATTTTACGTCCTACGTGTTTTTCTTGCATGAAAGCTGCAATGAAAGAGCTACACCTAATAATCCGTCGGCTTAAAAGGCCAAAGCAGTATATTTTCAAAAAGCGGCACAGAAACCAAAAACTGGACAAAGGCCAAGGCCTGAGCTCGTCTCCCTGAACTCCCATTGGACAGTCGTCTTAATGGACAGACAACATTCCACCTCTAAGTGGTTTGACATCTTGCTGCCATAAATAAACTCCAACAGGGATGCTCTATTAGGCTAAACAAGGCTGTGTGTGTCCCTGCGAAGCCAGGAAGCACCCTACTAATGGTTCACTAATGCCTTTATTGGATTACTCCAACATCTCCTATTGCATTATGTCACAACGACGGCATTCTGCAGGATTTGATGGAATGGAGACGGGCTGAGTGTGACTAAAATTACACAAGAACAAGAAACCCCGAAGCAGGCCAACATTAACTCACTTATATCTAATTAAATCTTTCATGTTTCCAGTAGCTGAGATGCAAAAACACAAAATATTAAAAGTATTTTTGGTCTAGTTTCTGGTGCAAATACATTCGTACACTTAGGATAAGACAAAACTAACAAAAACTTTTCAGCAACATATAGAAATCTGTTTTAAGTCAATAATTTATGAGTATTGATGAAAAGAGTGTTAGTTTCGCTTGTTATAAGTGAGACAGTCTGCCAGACATATTTTCTTAGAAAAGGACATTTTTCAGCTTAAAACGTAGAAAAATTGTTCCATCAATTTCATGTTGAAACTTTCAGACACAAAGACAAAGAAAGACAAATTTGTCTTTGTCAGACACAAAGACGAATATAAATTTTGGAGCACAACAGTTGAACTCCTGACCTGTCAGAGTTGATGTGTGGATCATCTTTTTAGTTGAACTGAAACACTCAGAGTTCTGCAGCACATCTACACGCTAAAGTTGTCAAAGTCAAGCTAGCATAACTTACCCATTTCCCTCTCCTTTGTTTTTTTTTTTTTTTATTAAAACTTTACTGACCTTGTTATCTGGTTGTTGTAATGCTGAGAGTTAGTAGTGGAGCACTGAGTCACTTTTTCTTGCATGTGTCACATATAAGATTAAGATTTAGTACGTTAAGTTGACAACTTGACAGCTAAAACCAACGTCGGGCATCGTCAGCGAGCAGCTGTTCTCTCTGCTCATAACGTCACGCTGCAACATGTCTGTTGTATTGGCTTACTTTTCATCTCCTGTAAGTTTTTCCTTCATTAAGAATATGAATTCAATGTTAATACCATTCTCCTGTCTGCAGTTTAACATATCCATGTTTTCTGGGACGCATCCTTAAGCTTGAACAACACGACATTAATAACAGCTTTTGGTTTTTAAACTGGTCAGAGGAGGGAAAAAGAAACACACTGTCCCAACCAATAATGCGTAGTATAAAATTGATTTTCATTAAATCCAGACACTTGTGCATTTGTAAGATAAAGGACTATTATGATTCGGCCATTATTTATATCGCCCTAGAGGTTGCAAATTCGAACCTGCAGACTACGGAAGCAATTACTGTGCAAATAACACAGATGGTGCAACAAACAAAGCACTTAAGAAAATGGTTTTTCCATTAGACAGACACTTTGGTCTCTATAAGGACCCTGGCTTCTGAGGCAACGCGTGTGTGAATGCATTTGAAGATGACCGTCCGCTCTTCGTGACCTTTCCCAGTTTTACTGGATTTTTTTTTTAGCAGGTATTTTAGCTAATTACAACGATGTTACAGTTGGTGCCATAAAAACCAGCGATAATGCTTTGTTTTGGAGTCACACACACACACACACACACACACACACACACACACACACACACACACACCCCCACACACACACACACCTTTTACTGTTCTTGCATTCTTAATGTCCTGCTAATGGATCTTTTGAAAGAGCGGTTCTGCAGACCTCTCACACCCAGAGGAGTTTGTTAGCGGTGCTAATGACAAGGCTGATGCAGGCAGCGGCCGTCTGAATGCGCTCACCTCCCCTGATACGTCTCTGTGGGATAAATAAAACCCGTCTCCACTCACCTCCCTGTATTTATATGATGCCGCCTTCGCCATGGAGGATAAGGGCGCAGAAACGGGAAGAAGCGTGAACCAGAGTTACCAGGTTTTCACAACATTTGGTGAATCTTTAGACAAAATACTGAGGAAAATTCCTTAAAATAGTTTTCATTATGTGAGCTAAAATAGATGTCTGCTACGTTAGCTGAAATAAACCAAACAACTTAAACGTAACTTTTCAGCAAGATAAATAAGCTTGAAGTCAACAATTCCTGAATATTGATGCAAAATGTACAAGTTCACCGTCTTCAAAATGTTTTCGCTTAAAACTGCAGGAAGTAATTTGAATTAAAATGAGTTTTTCCCATATTTGTAAGTATGTAAGAGTGAGCTTATATATATAATATTAACACGAGTTTCGTTAGAGGCCGAGTTCAGATTTATGCAGCTTTACTTGGAGTTTTATGGCTGGAAACTATCAGATCTGGCAACATAGTGAAGAAGATCATTTTTTTTCCCATCTGCAGACGAAGACGGTCGGATGAAAACGCAGCTTTAACTTTCCTAATGCGCAGGAGGGGGACGGGAGCAGCAGCTCAGGGTGTCTGGGTCCAACTGTGGAAAGTTGAAAACGTCACTTCCAGGTCCAGATCGGCTCACTGGAAGGCGTCTCAAATGCCTGATTTTAAACGCTGCATTGATGCTTAATGCAAATAGGAAATAAACAGGTTAGCTGACAGCACAAACCGGAGGCGGCAACAGTTTGGACCAATAGCACCAGCGCTGATTCTGGACAGCTTGAACTCGCTACGCAGCAGGAATATCACCAGCAACTGGATGTTTTAGATAAAATTGTCTTTTTCTTCAGCCTCTTCAGATCCAATCAGCAGATTTTTATCTACAGTATTCATGAGGATCACAGCAGGTCCATCTAAAAACGCTTCCAACTGCCTAATCTCATGGTTCAAACTTAAAATATATATTAATACGCATCAGAAACCGTCTTAGCACAACCGCAGAAGCAAATGTCTGCATTCGCTAATGCCATAGTAGTTATTTCCAATTCGCCAATGTTTTTTAGAAACGCCAGCCAAAAGCGCATCAGGTCTCATTACGCCGAGTTATTTTAGTTTCCCAAGCTGCATCTTTAGAGTATTTTAGAAATGTTCTGTGAAAACATCTGCAGACAGTTGGGTTTCCTGACCGTGGGAGTCACGGTCAGAAAATATGGGAAGCCACGAACACGTTACAGCGATTAGGCATGAAACCACGGCAGTAATGGCCCCATCTTATAAAGACTTTAATTAAATAAATGTAAAAAGATATAGAAAGAATAATGTAAAATAGTCGCCACATTTTCATGGGTAAATGTGTTTTTTCTTGGGTAACAGCAGGTGAATTCAACCCAAATCTGAGTTTTATTTTACACATTTCTGTGTTTTTTTTCACCGCAGTGTGAACGACTTTTTGTACAACCTAACACGCAACGTTTATTTCCTTTTTTTAAAAATTGTCTGGTGGTTGTGTTTTATTTGGGATATTTAAACTGTTTTCCAGTTCAAGTATGGGCCGGCCCCGGTCTTTCTGCATGGAGTCTCCATGTTCTCCCTGTGCATGGTGGGTTTTCTCCAGGTACTCCGGTTTCCTCCCACAGTCCAAAAACATGACTGTCAGGTTAATTGGTCTCTCCAAATTGTCCCTAGGTGTGAGTGAGTGTGTGCATGGTTGTGTGTCTCTGTGTTGCCCTGCGACAGACTGGTGACCTGTCCAGGTGACCCCGCCTCTCGCCCTGAACCTTAGCTGGAGATGAACCAGCACCCTACCAACTCCACTGAGGGACAAGGGTGGAAGGAAGGAAGGAAGGAAGGAAGGAAGGAAGGAAGGAAGGAAGGAAGGAAGGAAGGAAGGAAGGAAGGAAGGAAGGAAGGAAGGAAGGAAGGAAGGAAGGAAGGAAGGAAGGAAGGAAGGAAGGAAGGAACACGTTGCGTGTTAGGATGGATGGAAGGATGGATGGATGGATGGATGGATGGATGGATGGATGGATGGATGGATGGATGGATGGATGGATGGATGGATGGATGGATGGATGGATGGATGGATGGATGGATGGATGGATGGATGGATATCACCAGAGCACCATGTGATTAGATACTTTTTAAGGTAAAAGAATGTGTTGAATTTTTTAAGAAAACCTTGAATTCAAACTCTTTCTTCTTTTTGAACAACCAAACACAAACTGGGCAGAGAGTGAGCTTCCTCCACGAACTCTCACAAAGTCAGAAACCTGGGAGCCTCTACCCGCCCCCGGGGTAATTATGGTTGATTTGAATGATTTTCTGCTCTCACTTTTATTGCCTTTTCCATTGTTTTGACAGTCCAGCCTGCAGCGACATGCAGAGCACAAATCTCTGTGTGTTTTTTTTGAGCGTGGTCAGTGATTACGGAGGCACTACCTTCACAGACTCCGTAAATCACACATGATCTGGCAGCCACTCTGGAAAATAGCTTGTGCTTTTTGCGACCCAAGGCCGTAAGCTTTACCTCATCTCTCGCGTTAATGGCGGAGAGTAAAAGAATTTGGCTTTTACTCAGCAGAGTGAGAAGGAAAGAAGGCGAAAGCTGTGCAAGAAACTGCAGAAAAATGGCTGAAAGCACCTTTCATTTTACAGGAGGGGAAAATCTCCAGTCAGAGAGAACGGCCTGTTCCCAAAAGCAGTTAGCAAGCACAACCTTTAGGTTTCACTGCTTTCTGTTTTAGAGAACAACTCTGTATTTATTATTGCTGGGAATGTTTCAATACAGACACCAAATGCTAAATAAATCTTAAAACATGACTGAAGATTTAAAAATCAACCATATTTCAAACACGTTCATTATTGTTTGAAATTTAAATTCTTGTTAAACTTGCAAAGTGTTTCAAACCATCAAATTTTATTAGATAAAAATAACCTGAGGAAACACAAAACGTCAAACTAAAAACGAGATAAAAGCAGGATGTAGTTAACTCTTTCTAAACAAAATGAATTAGCTAAATGCAGATTTGGGAGCAGCAAAGTCAGAAGTTACTGGTCAGATGTGGAGCTTATAGGAGGATGCAAAAAGCGTAATTACTCAAAAACCAATAGTTGGTTCTGTTGCCAACATTTTCAATTGTAGTAATTTGTCTGCAGTAATTTTAAACTCCCCCTGTGTCGGTCCACGGGCCGCAAATGGCCCTCTGGCCACACTTTGGACACCACTGGTTTCATCGTCTCTGATAAATATGACGCCTCTTACAGAACTCCTCTCATTATCATAACATCTGGATCAGAGCCTCCCTAACGTGTCCTTATTGCCTTAATGTAGCATGGAATAAAACCCCAAAACTCGTCCTCATGGCTACCGACTAATTGGGCACACAGTGGACCTCCTTTCAGCTGCACGATGCTCCGGGAGCACAGAGTTCTGGGAGAACAGATGGGAAAAGAGCAGGAAGACGGAGAAGAGGAAAGTAAGCGCTGCCCCGAGGAGTTGTGCAGACTTCGGTTTGAAGTCGTCCTAAATGCCTGACAGGTGAACAAAAAGAGCAGCAAGGCGACTTCTCCGAACCAGAACCGCGGTCCTGACTCAGGAGGAGACAGAGAGAGAGAGAGAGAGAGAGAGAGAGAGAGAGAGAGAGAGAGAGAGAGAGAGAGAGTTCACCCACCTAAAGAAGTTTGTGGGATCACTTAGCGGCTCGCTGAGCGCTGACTCTGCGTTTTGTGCCTGATGGAGAAGCTCTTTGTTTCCGTCGGTGCGTCACGCTGAGCGTCTTTCAGCCGTCAGAAACAACAAATCGCTCACGCAGCCTGCGGAGAAACAAACTGAGAATAAAATGATGTTTTTAAATGTAAATATTAGCAGATTTGAAATACTTCCTTTGAATAAATTACATTAAACTTTGACAATACAATGCGACATTTTATTTCCTAATATTTTCTTTGTTTAGTGATAAAGATTAATTAATGTAGGAATAACACTTTGTTTTTAATGTGACTTACGCTGCAAAAGCTAGAAATGTTTGGTTTCTAGTGTAAATATATTTGTAAACTTGAAATTAGCTCTCAAGCAACTTTTTAGTCAGATAAATTAGCTTATTTTAGGTCAATAATTCCTCAATATTGATTAAAACCTTTCAGTTCCTCTGGCAGACTTTCAATAATATAAATGCTTAAGGAATTATTGACCTAAGATAAGCTCCTATTTCTCGTTGAAACTAGACTTTTAGGTTAGTTTTGCATTATTTCAAGTGCATCAAGACACTTTCACAAGAAACTAGGCCAAAATACTTGGTATAATTTTGTATTTTTGTAGTGTTCATTTAACTTATTAAAGTTACATCAAATTTACTTTGGAGTTTTTAACAAAAACGGTGAAAATATGATTTGAGCTCACATTTTATTCCCTTATGACAGGCTAAATAAATCACTGCTGCTCATTTTTGGCTGCATAACTTCACTATCCTTTTTATTGCAAGATTTTTTATTTTATTTTAAAACCTAGAAGAAAAGATGTGAAACGGTTGTTCTGTATAAGTGACAACAAACGTCATAGTGGATATTTACCCAAAAATAATTTTTTAAAACGTTGATTTGGCTCTAAAGTTTTATGTAGCTCGAACGCTTATGATGGGACACGACGTAAACAACGTTAAACTAGCTTAGCGTTAGCTTAGCGTTAGCTTAGCGTTAGCTTAGCGTTAGCTTAGCGTTAGCTTAGCATTCTGTGTGAGTAGAAACCCTGTGAGCTGAAACGCGTCACAATGCAGAAACCTTGGAGTTGTTTTTCCTGACTCATTCCTGCCTGATTAGTCCGCGGTCGTTAGCCAACGCTCTCTGTTCCTCAGCGGTGAATATCCATCATCATTTCACAGAGTCCAGATTTCGCCGCTGTGTTCGCTCTAATCCGTCGCAGCAGGTCAGGAGAGGAGAGAGGAGCAGAGGGAGAGTTGAGGGAGAATAATGCCATTTCAGGGTAGGCCTTATTTAATTTACTGCAGGTCGATAGAGGTTCTCCAATTGCCTCTCCCAGATTAATAAGTAACCCACACGCGCTGTCCATCACTGTCCATCTCCCATTAGGCTCCTGAAATGGGGGCCCAAATTGCCTTGCGAGGTTGACTCTGATGGAAAACACACTCTCTCCATCCTTTTCTCTCTCAATTCCCATCCATTCCTCTCCCCCTACTTTTCTCTTTTTTTGTTATCGGGTTTCATTTTTAAGACGCTCTGCAGAGCAACACAGGTGTATTAAAAGAGCGCAGCCATTCATAAACGTCCGGAGGTGATTGGGTTTGCAGTTTTAATCGCCATTCAGACAATTTCTTACCGTCTGAAACGACGATTTGCTCTGGTGAGAGTTTAGCCTCAAATCACCAGAATGTGGGTGATTCACCTGAAAACATGATCTCAGAAAGAAGATTTCAGGGACTTTCCAGAATGAGATATGCTTAAAAAATTATAATAATGCAAATTTTTGACCACAATAAATGTAATAAACATATTTTTGGTCCTTTGGGTGAGAAACATCAAGATGGTAAATGTTCTCCAGTTGTGCCAGAATGTTTTGATAAAACCTGTTAGACTGATAGAATATGAATAAATGTCTGTGGATTCAATAATAAAACAATATTGAGCATTTTTTCACATTTATGTCAAACCAGCTCTGATTTAAAACTTACCGCGCCCCACTGCAGTATTAAAGTTTTTATTTATGCCTGTATTGTACAGAGGGCTGTGTGAAAAGCTTTGGCGATCCAGATTTGGCCCCTGCGCCTCGACTTTGCTCCATAAGGATTAAATTACTAGTCATTAGTTGCCATATTTATTCACTTCTCCGGTTCCCAGTCAAACCAGTGCTTCACAGCAGCGCCTGTTGGGTTGAAACCAGTCATTTCTGGCAACCTGCAGGTCAGGCTGAGAGACTGCAGCAGCTGATGAAATGGGATCGATCCAAAAATCAAAGTTTCACTTACTTTCAGCACACAGATATGGAAGTTTGGATCAATTACCTCAACAATCACAATCCCTGAAACTAATTTATTTCTCAGGTTCCTTGAATGCAGCAGCGAGTTTCTATCTGCCACTTCGACAACCAGGAGTCGGACCTGAAGTTGGTAAACAAAACCCAGCATTAAATCCAGATGGTGTCCTATTTGACTGCATTACTCAGACCTATAAAGGAAATATAATAATGTAATCGCTCCTCTAATACGTTACAAAGAGAAAAGTCACGCTCCTTAAGAGCCGTTGTTGTTTATTGGTGCGTCTTACGTCGCTTATTCAATTCAATTCTGAAAATCATGAAACCGGAAGTCATGGAGTTAGCACTTCCTGTTTAGGGAAGCGCTTCTTTTGCAGTCTACTGTCAACTACGCTACGCACAGACGCGTTGCCATAGCAACCGACGACAACAGCGCCCCCAAACGTATCAGGATTCAAAACCGGAAAAACCACGCAAACATTTCCCGCACAACGATCAGAACATTCAGTCCGTGACGGTTTGATGTTTCCAGGCTTGATGTTCATTTTGTGATTATTAATCAGTGATCGCTGTGGGAGATTAGCTGCCGTTGCTACAAGCTAAGCTAGCTCAGCTAATTTAAACTGATGATTTGAGTTGATGTTTTGGGTCGACTGTCCTTATTTTTTTTAACTGAGCCGAAACACCGAGTTCCACAGCACATCTACATGTTAAGGTTGTCATAGTCAAGCTAGCATAACTGGCCTACTTCGTTATCTAGTTGTTATTTTCACAATTAGTAGCAAAGCTCTGCGTCCGTTTTTCTTCTGGATTTGTTATGTTGACAGCTAAACCCAGTGCTAGTTGTGAGCAGCTGTTTAGCCTCCAGCAGGGCGACGTCACGCTGCACCGTGTCTATAAATAACAGATGGGTTTAAATATTTATTATTCTTACAATAATACTAATCAATAATTATCTAAATGTCTGCACTTTAAACCAGGTAAGTACCCACTGAATTAGCTACCAAGTGATTTGTTGTGTGCGCCAGCGGAGGCCGGACGGGATCTGAGCGGTGATAATGTTTTATCTCCTCGCAGCAGCTGAGCTGCACCAGGATTCACCTTCAGAGCCCGACAGAGACGCAGAGGCAGCAGATAAAGAGCAACACAAGTGGTACAGTAACGCCGTCCTGCAGTAATCTGCGTTTATTTCCTCACTTAAACTGGCCAGAGTCTCTAATCTCCACTGGCTCCACAGGCATCTGTGATATCTGAGCGCCAGGTTGAGGCTTCGTGTGGTCAGACATTCCTGGATGGCTCAGTCTAATTTAAGCATTAAATTCCAGCCACCCGGTGAAAGCAGCCATCTTGGAAAGGTTCAAAGAAAAATCACAAATTACCAAAAATAGTCAATTATTTTTGCATCATGGCTCACAAAAGTTTCCGCACCATGAGGTAAATTAAATCATGACAAATTATCTCAAAGTATAATATTTGACACGTATCCTTTATAATGCAACTGTAAATGATATGTGATGAAAAGGGATGCAAAAAAAAAACAAGTGTGGACTCAAACTAATGATTTGTTCAAGCGTAAAAGATGCTTGAACATTTGTTATGTTCAAGCATAACAAAGATGATTTCCTCTGGTAAGACTTGGTGTGAATTTAGCCTCAAATCACCAAAATGTGGGTGATTCATTTGGTTCTTCTTTTGTAGATTTGTACCTTAGGCTGAAGATCCCTGCATGAATCTTTAGTCGCTCTGGGCAGTTTTCTCGCTCTGCTGCCCCTTCGGGCATTTTATGTTAAGATGCAGAGCAGTTTAACGTAAAATATATAACCTATTTAATTCTTATGCAAAAGCATAACACGCTTACTGCTCAATTCCCCATTGAATGCACAAAGAACTAAAATAAGGACAACTGGCAGAAAAGTTTTATCACTTATATTCACCGAGTTGAATCTTATTCAAAATGACCCAATAATAAGTTTACTAATGTCACACCAAACTAAGCTGCCAGCACTGGTGACGATTCACTCACCTCAGAATGCAAGACGTTTGAAACTGAAACCGACAGCTTGCCCTACTTTCTGATTCATTTGGTCAATAATTAGTTTATTTAGTAGATCTTTCAATATATAAAAAATGAATAAAGTGAGAATGTTTCTACAAAAAAACAAAAGTAGCTTTTTAAGTCTTGAATTCATCTAAAGCCTTAAAATGTTTTTAATTTTAAAATGTTAGCCAGTCCTAAATATGTTAATCACAGGTCTTAATTTTGTTGCGGTACGATTATTTAATCTCAAATTCTTAAAACTCATATTTTCTGTCAGCCAAAAATTTGAGTGACACACAAACAACGTCAACGTCTGGAGGCAGATGAGGCTACCGCTAACCAGCTGCTAATAATATATAATCTGTGATTGTCTGTTGCACATTTCTGTCATGACATAGGTCTTAAATTGCATTCATAAAAAGTCTTATGTTGGTGAAACCTGCAGAAACCCTGAATAATATCTTGGCCTTTCAAGCAGAGCTGCCTCCTGGAGAGTCATTTCGAGCTACATGCAGTTATAAGTGTGTTACATCACTTCTGCGTCATTATACGGCTATAACATTTGTAAGCGTTTGTCTCCAAAGGTCACAGAAGGTCAGCCAAGGGATCTGCTACTCTTTAGGTAATCCTGAAAAATCTCCCCTCTGCCCAGCAACACTCGGCCTGGTCACTGATGTCCTGCAACAGGTTGATTAGCTGACCTGTGATTAGCAGCGCTCATGTGCATGTAGGCCAAGCGACGAATCCTGGGGATATTGAACTCTTAATAAAAACACACACACTGGGGCTCAAATGTCACCATCCTAAGCAGGGCTGTGTCAATACCTCCCTGACCTTTCTCTGTGTTTACCCTTGTAGGACATCAGGCCTGGTGCTTGTATGGCAAATGGAAGGCAAACAGAGCGCCGCGCTGCGCAGGAAGCAGCACCCGCCGCGCTGCGGCAGATAATTCAATCCTTCACATGCGGATACAAGAACCCAACTTGGAACAGATGGGCTTGCTTTTACTTAAAAATAAAAAAACAACAACAAAAATGTTAGCCACTGAAAAATTAAAGATGGTGGCCATTTTTCAAGATGTCAAGTAAGGTTTACTTTTGTTTTCGGTTCCAAATCACATCATTGATCCCACAGAAATTACATTTACTGATGATTTGATTTCTCAAGATGGCTGCCGCTTTCAAAAGAAAAAAAAGTACAAAAACAGGGTATATTTTTTATAAAATGAGAAAAATTATCTGCCATCAAAAAAAGAAAATCAATGTTAAGATTTTCCAATACAAGAAAAAATATCTAAGTAAAATTAACCCACAAATATCTTAAAATATGTGTATTTTACTTAAAATAAGCCAAATAGATTATTTTCTGAACATGTAGAACAATATTCTTAAATTAAGAAAATGCTACTATAATATTTAATAGACTGGCACCATTATTTTTCTTGAGACCAGCAAAGCTGTACTAAAACTTACATTAATATTCTTGATACAAAATGGCCACCGTGTTGTAATGGAGAATATTTGTTTCTGTACTAAAATCAACAGTAGTTTTATCCAGTGGTGGGAACAGCTCGCCAAAAAGTTTCAGGAATCTCATTTCCATTAACGCTAAAATGCTAAACACATAATAAAATTAGCTAATGCTAAGCTAATGCTAACCGTTAAGATGATTGTTGGTCTGTGTCGCATCTTCATCTCCATCCAGTTGGTGGCTGGTGTGAGACTCACAAACAGAAAAGTCCTCAGGTTATGATTTCATACACTATCACTTTAAAAATAGTGTAACATCTTATGGCAACAATTGGTTTAAAAGGCTAAATTTGAAAGGTTTTGCAGTAATATGCTGTTAGCACCAATCAGGTCTCCTGATCAATATTTGGGTTATTTTTCTTCCCGTTTGGAAGCACAGAACAAAGTTTACTGCAGAAAACAGGAAGTGTGAATACGATGGATCTCAGGAAGAGTCAAATCCTGAAGCAAACTTGTAAATTCGGTTGGAAATAAACCCGAATCCCAGAGAGCGAGACGCTGCAGGTGGACAAAGACAGACAGTATGCAGACCGTCTCCATCACAGCGTGTTATCATTATTTATTTATGTTATTTTTAGACGTACCTTCACTGTTCTCTTTGTGTTCCTCTCCGTTTGATCAGGTGCACATTCAGAAATAACCCGGCTGGTTCAGTAAATTATTGTGAAAGTGGTTTTTGTTAATATTTTCCAATAGGTTTTTCATGACCAATCCATATTCACAGAAAGGAACAATGAGCAGATATTTTTATTACATCCAAGCTCTATTAAGCAGAATCCACAGCGTCTTTATTTTCTAAACCTTTTTCTTTTTCTTGTTCTTATTTTGTCACAGAAAATCAAAATCCAGTAAATGCAATTATCTGATATGGTAGCTGGTCGTTTGTTTTAAGTAGCTCCACACTGCAAAGATGACACAATAAAATTAGGCGCAATCAGTTTGAAATGAACATCCTGGACGTGTTTATTCATTAAAAGTCCATAACAATTAAAGCAATCAAGTCAAAAATATTCATTTCTGAGAAAAGGCTCAACTATCAGGTGTTCAGAGGGAGGGAATGGAAAAGCTCTGACAACCAGCTGAAAGTGATAAATGAACATCCTTATCAATATTCAACCTTTAATGCAAATCCACACAAACCTCTTTCATGCATTGTAAATAAATTAGGAAATATAAATGCTGATTTTCACCAAAATGTTCTGCACCAATTATTTAAATCAGCTCGAAATGTATTAGTAACACAAAAATACAGATTACACTGTTGCTTCATAAGGAGTTGCATAACAATAATCATGTCAGTTTATTCATTATTCATATTTCATGAAAAGAAAACTAAAGTATTTGTTCCCCAGTCATGAGTTACCTGCGTCTAGATTACAAATGTGAACAAAACTTTGTCAATAGTTCACCAATGTTGAAAAAACTAAATATTTCAATCACTGCGTTTCCATTAATTAAGAATCAAAATTAAAACAACATATAAATAAGTTTGTTGAGATTATAAGCCACTAAAAACTTACAGCGCCATCATCCTCCAACTACTTCCTGTCTTCTTCTTCTGCTGTTTCTGGCAGTAGCAACATCCTGTTGTTGATCATGTGACTCGTGATTAAAAGTTTTTCCATCGCAGTTTTGCAAAACAAACCAATTTTGTTACAGCTGAAAAACGACGTCATGCTGGCGCCAAAACTCTATCGGAAATTTTTTTTTTTTCAAAATCGCCATTTTCATTAAGCAAATTTATTTTCAAAATGTCAAATTACAAAATTATATGGTGAATGGAAACGCAGCTAGTGAAACTTTTGTGGACGTTTTATTCACAAAATGAAAACTTGAACAATTAAAGTGGATCTATTATGCAAAATTCACGTTTTCACATTACTCTACCCGTTACCTAGCAACCCCAGCCGAGTTCCGCCGTTACCTAGCAACCCAAGCAGAGCTCCAGTATCTTTAGTCAGCTGGTTTTAGTGGCTGCTGGAAATGACAAGTGTTTTGATGATGACTTACCATCCTGAAACTACTTGCTGCATTCTTGTTGGTTGTGCAGAAGGCTCCACTAATACTTTTCAAACGTACACGGATGTATAATTGAACATCCGTTTGCAGCCAGTTTCATGTGCGAGTGTAAACGTCGAGGTAGAGGACGTGGCCAGCAGCAGATCATTTGGATTTAAAGCAACAAGGCACCCTAAAACAGCTAAAGTTTAATTATCTAAAAACGATTCTGAGCAAAAACCAAAATGAACGTGTTTTGTATAGACCAGAGATCTACGATAATGACCTTTGTGTGCATTTGCAATCTTAATCTGCTGCAGTGGTTGTGTTGCCTCCGAGTGGAAAACCTGCTAGCTGAGGTGCTGCTGTTCTCATGCTAAGCGCCTGATCAGTCAGCAACAGAAATAAAACATGTGACCTTGTTTCCCCCTTTCAGGACATTCACTGTGTAACCTGCAGGATCTGCGCTTCTGCTGCCGAATTACTGATTCCTCTACAGACGAAGGTCACGAAGACGGATCGCTTCCGTCTTTCCTGTTGACGAGTTTAGAAAGCGTAATCATTACTTTTATGACAGATTAAAGCTTTGATTACAAAGTAAATTATAGAGACGCTCGATTTAATTTGGGATTTTAACCTGAGACGTTTTTTTGCCAAAGTATTTCTTTGCTGTGACTATTTCTGTGTTTCAGTGTGATAATTGTTTAATCCTCAAAGACTTCAGAGCTCCTTTGATTCACTGTGAGTAACTGAGAGGCGGAGTCAAACCTGCAACACATTACAACACATATACAGCATCTGGGTCAAAAATAAACAACTAAATTATGAGAATAAGGTGGTAATATTAAGGGAATAAACTCAGAATATTCTGAGAATAAAGCTGAAATACAGACAAGTCAATGTTTTGATAATAAATTCATAATATTACTGGAATTCAGTCGGAATAATATGAGAATAAAGACCCGATATTGTGACTTTATTGTCTTAATTTGGTTATTTTTATTTTCTCAGCGTGTCCCTAATGCTCTGTGGTTCAGTTAGAACGTTTCACTGAAACAAAATAAACAGCACTAGTTGTTTTATTTGTCAGTAAATAGCCACCATCAAGCCTTTAAGACCGTGTGAAACCACTGAACCGTAAAACTAACAGCAAAAAACATCCCAGATGCTTTTTAGATTCCTCTTTGTTTTGGAGCGCTGTAAAAAATAAATAAAAAAAAGAGAGAGTTTTACTGCAAAACTTTTTAGCGTTCATCCATTTGACTCCATGCTGTTCCTCTGCTGCTTCCCCAGGCCTCCATTACAAAGAGTTTGATTGGAAACAGCGAATGAAATAACAAGATTAAGTGTTTCCAGCGGTTCAACATATTTTAAGAGAACAAAAACTATTGTGCTGGCTGCTGCTTCGTCTCTCTATGTGGCGTCGTTAAGATGGTGAAGATTAAAGCTGTGTGGGATTAATGGACACCCTGCGCTGCAGAGCAGAGCCGGTCCGGCTGCACAGGATCACAGGTAATGAAGAAGCAGCTTGAAATATGACTTCATGCCGGGCCGGGCTGATGAATTAGGAGAGCAGGAGTGGTCACTGCTGGCACTTCGCCCCGGACGAAACGACTCCAACACCGACTCCCTGACCCACATAAACCAGAACCTCCCGCTGCACGGAGACATTCTGCTCAGGAAAACACTTCAGTCTCAATCAGGTTTGGTAACACAAACTTCCCACAAGTCTGAACCGGACGTGAGCCGCGCCATCTTGGTAGGCAAGACGGCGCAGAGCTTAGCGGACCCAAGGCTTCCAGACCAACAAAAAGGAAACGTGTGAAGAGAAAATGTGTGCAGTCGGGATCGACCCGAATCAAGAGGGAGAAGGAAAACATGTGGACAAGCTGCCTCCGATCTCAGACTGCGAACATGAAGAGTTCGTCCAACATGAAGAGTTCGTCCAACATGGAGGAGCGTCACAACATGGAGGAGCGTCACAACATGGAGGAGCGTCACAACATGGAGGAGCGTCACAACATGGAGGAGCTTCACAACATGGAGGAGCTTCACAACATGGAGGAGCGTCACAACATGGAGGAGCTTCACAACATGGAGGAGCTTCACAACATGGAGGAGCTTCACAACATGGAGGAGCGTCACAACATGGAGGAGCTTCACAACATGGAGGAGCTTCACAACATGGAGGAGCTTCACAACATGGAGGAGCGTCACAACATGGAGGAGCGTCACAACATGGAGGAGCGTCACAACATGGAGGAGCTTCACAACATGGAGGAGCTTCACAACATGGAGGAGCTTCACAACATGGAGGAGCTTCACAACATGGAGCTTCACAAAATGGAGGAGCTTCACAACATGGAGGAGCTTCACAACATGGAGGAGCGTCACAACATGGAGGAGCTTCACAACATGGAGGAGCGTCACAACATGGAGGAGCGTCACAACATGGAGGAGCTTCACAACATGGAGGAGCGTCACAACATGGAGGAGCGTCACAACATGGAGGAGCTTCACAACATGGAGGAGCGTCACAACATGGAGGAGCTTCACAACATGGAGGAGCTTCACAACATGGAGGAGCTTCACAACATGGAGGAGCGTCACAACATGGAGGAGCTTCACAACATGGAGGAGCTTCACAACATGGAGGAGCGTCACAACATGGAGGAGCTTCACAACATGGAGGAGCTTCACAACATGGAGGAGCTTCACAACATAGAGGAGCTTCACAACATAGAGGAGCTTCACAACATAGAGGAGCTTCACAACATGGAGGAGCGTCACAACATGGAGGAGCTTCACAACATGGAGGAGCTTCACAACATAGAGGAGCTTCACAACAGAGGAGCTTCACAACATAGAGGAGCTTCACAACATGGAGGAGCGTCACAACATGGAGGAGCTTCACAACATGGAGGAGCGTCACAACATGGAGGAGCTTCACAACATGGAGGAGCGTCACAACATGGAGGAGCTTCACAACATGGAGGAGCTTCACAACATGGAGGAGCTTCACAACATAGAGGAGCTTCACAACATGGAGGAGCTTCACAACATGGAGGGAGAGGGAGCGCATGTAGTAACAAACATTTTTTAACATTTCCTAGAAAAAAACAGACATTTCTGAATTCAAAAAGGGGAAAATTTGCTAGAAAAAAAATCTAATTTTGAGATCAATATCAAATTATATTTCTAAATTTGAAAAATTAGTTTGTGAAAGCTCAAATTTTGAGTTTAAATGTTGACATTTGCAAGAAATAATCAGAAGTTTTTAACCTAAGAAATTGTCTAGCAAAAACCTTGAATTTGAAAAGTAGAAAGTTTGCTAGAAAAAACTCCAAAATTTTGAGATTAATCTAAGAAATTTGAGAAGATAATTACATTTATGAGTTTGAAAAGTCAAACATTTTGAGACTAACCTCAAATTTTCCAGAAAAATCTTTGGTAATTTCTAATAAGCAAATTAATTGTAATTTTATACTTTTGAAAACTTTCAGAGTTTTGAAATGAGAACCCAGAAACGTAAAGTTTTTTCTAGAAAATTTGAGATTTTTGACGTGAATAAACTCTTTAAAAAAAAAATAAAATCTATCTATAACGGCCCTAAAATGCCGTCGTAATATTCTGCACATTATTTTTGCAAATGTTTCATTTTTCTTCATTTTAAAAACAGAACAGTAGAAATGTGTAGATTTAAGACGGAAGGTGCACAACCAAATATTTATTTATTAATTAGCATAAAATTATGATTAAACTCCATGCCTAAATTTTCTCCAATTTAAATCGTGGACTACTTTGAATTGGCGTTTTGTAAAATTCCACTAAAAATACTGTATATTGAAGTTTATGGTTGAAATGTAAAAAAAAAAAAACGTGTAAAAGTTTCATTGATATGAATACTTTTGCAGCAGTTCGTCTCAAGCATCAGTTTTGAAACTGTAACATCAACTCTTCGTTTTTAGCGTTAAACAATGAAGCCATCTCCTCAGAAGAAAGCATATTTCATTATTCCCGTTAAATGATGGATCCTCCAGTGCAGCTCTGAACGACCCGCTGTGAGCTCAAGTATTTCCAGGAAAATGTAAAAATGTCCTGATTACTGAATCTGTTTGACTAAACAATCAGGGTTTATTTTTTATCATAAAATAAGGAGCGCGCTCCAGTTCACTGCAGATAAAAAAAAAACAAAACGGCTCTCGGTGTGAAATGATTTTAAACCTAAATCAACAAAACCCTTCAACGGTTTGGCGTCTGAGACGTAAACGAGCTAAACGTTGGTGGTGATGTCTGGATATGTCTCTTTGATAAACATATTGTTTCATTAAAAGAGTCCAAACCCTGAAACGACCCGTCAGGTAAAAGGTTCTGACCCGATCCGACCAGAGCTTCTGGTTCAGGTTATAAATCTAAACTTAATCTGGTCGATTGCCGATTTCGGTCTTTGAATTTCTGATTCATCTGGAGGAAATTTAGATGCAAATAAACATTGTTTACTGTTAAGAACATAATAAAATGTAACGGCGTCGTAATGTTGCACATTTGTGTTTTCTTTGTTATTTTATGTTTAAATATTTATCTCTGCGGCTGATTGATGCTTTTTTATGGCAAATACAGTAAATTCAGAGATTTTTCCTTTTCTTCAAAACGTTTGTCATCACGCTGCATGTTCATTTTAAACCATTAATGAATTAAATAAATAATTGTGAAATAAATTCTCTCCTGGATAAGAGGTCGTGGAGTTCAAAGGTCACGTGGTGACACAGAAATTTAAGGTTGTTTGATTGTTTAGATGCTAAACGACGGCGACCCGAGTCTGGAGCCCTGAGGAACCCCAAAAACATCTTTTCTTTACAAACTAATCTTTTTTAGTTTGTTTGTAATCTAAATTAATACTGAGTTAAAGGTCATCAATTTAGCATGGAAGATGAAACGGCAGCAGGTGAATTTCTATATTAGAGATATTGATCCACATGTTTGGTGAGTATTGATGATTTTGATGACGGCGCTCATCAAAATGTAACGTTTGTTTTTATTCGTTATTATGATGGAAGGAACTTCAAACTGCTTTACATTTGAAATGCGTCACAAATAAACCTGGTTGGTTGATTGATTCTTTTCTTTTTGTTGTTACTGACAGCTTCTGCACTGCAAAATCAGAAAATCTTATCAAGTAATTTTGGTAAATTTTGAGCAAATTTAAAATCTTGTTTAACTCAATAATTCCTTAATATTCATGAAAAACTATTGGTAGGTAAATTAACTTATAAGATGGCGAATTTTCTTGTTTGAAGTGAAATAATCAGCCAGTGGAACTACAACAATTTTTTCATCAACATTAGAGAATCACTTTCTTAAAACAAACTCCTATTTCTTGCTGAAAAGTTCATTGTAAATCAGTTTTGTCGTATCTCAAGTGCCCTTACATATTTTTCACTAAACTGGACCAAAAGGTACTTTGTGTTTTTGCAGTGTATTTCATGTTTGTGAAGCAGAAGCAGCATTTAGTGGCTACATGCTCCATTACATGTGAGGACCGTTCATGATGGCTCTCCTCATGCTGAGCGCGGTGTAGTCAACATCGGCTGCAGAGCTTCTTCCACACAGGAAAACTTTGCTGTCTGGATAAAAACGAATCTACTGGAAATGTAAGTGAGTGTGAGCAAAAATGGCAAAGCAGCAGGCGAGAAGCAGCTTCTGCTTTAGCTTCATTTCCATTCATAGCCGGATGATTCCAGGGAAACATGGAGCGAACGTGTTTATGCAGCTTCCAAAAGCCTGTTTTTAAAATTCAGATTACACTCACTGGATCTTTGAAAGTCAAATTGTTTTGAATGTGGAAAAACCCAAAAGAGAATATTTATTTTTCTGTATTAAATATGCAAACAGATGTTGATGTCAGTCGTAAATATCAATATTTTCTCATTCCGGTTGCCGTTTGTGTTTAGCAAAGCATATTCAACAGCTGGATTTTACCGTTTTAACTGTTATTCTTTTGATTCTCTCCGTCGTTGCTGCAGAAAACAACCCTGACTTGACAAAAACACTGAGATGTAAAGCGCCTAAAGCATCAAATCGATGCGGAAAGTAAAGATTTCAGAGTCTGTTCCAATGCAGTCAAACAGAAACATCATCAATGTGAGCATCCAGTCCAATTAGCATGAAAGCAGAGGCAGCGTTACAGTCAGGAAAACAGTGTGAATGTCAGCGTCAGAATAAATCTGAATAAATCAGGAGTTTATCGTGTGTAAAACTGTAAAGTAGCTCATCATTGTAAAGCTCGTACGGCAAGCTGTCACTGTCAATCATCCCGTGCAAACGCAGCATCCGGGAGCTTCGTTTCCACCAGTTACTGTGCCGAACGCGCGTTTGCAAAATTAAAATATGAACATGTAATTAGACACATCTTCAACTTATTGGTTTTATGAACATTGGGCTCATTTTTCTCATATACAGCAGCACCAAGGAGGATTTTACACATTTAACTTCAGAAATGGCTAATAAAGTAATTTAAATAAAATGTAATGAAGGAAGAAATTATTTGTCCTCCGGTTCTGAACCACCGTCGTATTTTTTTATTTTTTGACAGGGTTTATTATATTTTTTTTATTTTAAAAGTCCTGGCATTTATTAATAAAGACCCACAGCACCATAGACTCTCCACTGTACTTTATATAAATAATGTTCTTTTTCCACATATTCATATTTTATTGTTCAGCTACAGGCTGGATAACCTCATTGCAAAAAGGTTTTTGTTTTTTGATCGCTTTAGAGATGATGGGCAGTAAAAGTTAACTAGCTGCATGCTAGCACCTAGTTAGCGGTAGCTTCAACTGGAATGTAACGAAGATGACTGCGTACAACTTGGCAAGACAAAGAAATAGATAGATTAGATGACAAAATTTAAGACCTGTGATTCACGTATCAAAGGCCGACTTACGTTTTTAAAATGAATTTAAGACATTTTAAGACCATATTTTAGATTTTAAGACCTTATTTCAGAAGCAAGAAACAGTCTTGAGTTCATTCAAGACTTTTTAAGGCCTTATTTTAGAAACATTAAGACTTTTTAAGGTTGCATGGAGACCCTGAAAAAGTCTGAAACTATTTTGTTAAAAAAGCCAACAGAGTGACTTTGGTTACCAAAAACCAAACAACTAATGAGAAGAAAAGTCTTCAAACTGAGCTATAAGAGACATAAACCACCTTACGTCACATTTAACCTCTGCTGTTCTTTGTAATTGTGTTCAGATTAAACTTTAAATGAAAAAATCTCCACATTTTGAGCCATTTCCATTAAACGTCAACATGCATGATCACATGACATGAGAAAAGGTCGCGTGTCAAAGCTCGTCTAACCTCCTCCATGTGTTTGTGCGGTTTGCCTTCGCTCCAGCCTTCGTCTGCGTCGCCGCCGTCAGATCCTGGCGCCCTTCACGCCCGAGAAGAGAAAAAGCACATGTTAAGTCACTGCGATCATGTAGTGGAGTGCAACTCGCTCCTCTGAGAGTTCTTTCTGCCTCTATTTTAAATGATGTTAATGCAAATCAAGTGGGAGTGGAGGACTAAGTGCACAAGTGTGAGATGAATATCAATCGCTCCCTTTCAACATAAAACCTTCTCTTCTGTTTCACCCAGTTCGGCGATGGCGTCTGCAGCCAGTGAACCGGCAAACGTGAGGATAAGAGACCAGATCCAGGTTAGAATCCGAGTCAGTTTGAAGGTTCTGCTAGAGTTAATCTGTCAAATTCAAATTAGTCTTAATGAGGCTGAAACAACGCATCCATGAAGTTACACTAAATGATTTGTGAACAGTTTAAAGCTACCAGAGAAAACGACTTTGCTGTGTAGAGAGTCGCTGCAGAACATTTCGCTGAGTTTGCGCCTTAGAATCAGACCTTTGTTCCACTCGACTCCCTGTGCAGCTGATGGATGGGTATGAATGGCTCCAAAGAGAGTTGTCCCTCTTAAATGCTTAATTCTAAATACACTAAGGTGATGCGTTATATTGCTTCCACTCCGGTATGAACAGAGGTTGATGCTTTCCTTAATATAACTCGTCCAGTGAAATCTCCAGGGCTCACCAAGCCAGAGGGGCTTAGAGACTTTTTACCTATTTACTGTCCACATGACGTCTCCAGTCTGTCTTAAACTACTGCTCAGCACTTCTGGAGGATAACTAGCTTACAGTGGACCCAAAAAGCATTCGCAACAGTTTTTACACATTTTCTTACCTGCAGGTTTCACCAACTCAAATTTAAGACTTTTTAAGCCCTTTACAAATTAATTTTAAGACTTGGATCATGATAGAGGAGTAAAAATAGATAGACAAAGACGAAATGTGCAGGTTAGTCTTTCGGGGATTCTGCAGGTTATACCAACTCAAATTTAAGACTTTTTAAGACCATTAATTTTATATCTGTATCACAACAGAAATGCACAAACAACAGACAGATGATTGAAAGCGATTGCGTCGGATGGTAATAGCCAGGTTAGTGTTTCAGGGATTCTGCAAGTTTCACCAACTCAAATTTAATTCTTTAAAGATCATTTTAAGACCATTACAAAATAAAATTTAAGACCAGCATCACAATAAAAATTTACAAACTACAAATGGACAACTGAGCGAAATTGCGTAAAATGATAATGTTTCAGGGATTACCCAGTCTTCGCAAATTTAAATTTAAGACTTTTTAAGACTATTACAAATGAAATTTAAGACCTGCATCATGATAGAAATGTAAGATAGAAGATCCAAAGGAATTGTGTTGGTTAGCATTTCAGGGATTCTGAAGATTACACCAACTCCAATTCAAGACGACTTTTAAGACCATTACAAAAAAAAATTAAGACCTGTATCACAACAGACATGTGGAACTTACAAAGTTATACTGTCAGGGTGTGGCATGTTACTTTTTGAGAAATCAGTGTCTCTTTATTGGGAAATCACAAATAAATTATATGGTTTGGCAAAAGAAGTCAAACATTATCCACCCAAATGCCAATAAAAGCTAGCTGCCCATATTAGCAGCTAGTTGCCGATAGCCCCAACTGCCTTGCGTCACAGCACTCAGTGAATCAAATTTAAGACTTTTTAATACCTGTATAATGACAGAAAGGTCCAGCCAACTGGCAATAAATTTGCTGCTACCCATAATGGATGTATACAAGCTAGCTAGCTTCAGCATATTAACAGCTAGTTACTGGTAGACACAACTGCCTTAAGTCACAAAATGCAGTGGAGGGAGTCTCAATGTTTTGCATAACAGAAAAGTCTCGCAAGAACAAAGTAAGATACATAGAATATATAAGATTAAATAGTCCTGCCACCATAAAATGTAAAAAATGTAAGACATTTTCAGGCCTTAATTTTAGATACATGAATTAAAGACTTTTTAAGGATGCACAGACACTCTGGTTATGTTACAGATTTATTCCAAATACATGGAGTCAATTTTCAGAGAACACTTTCTAGATGTAATGCTCATGCATTACAAGGAGTACGCATCATTTTAAAATGTAAATACTGTATTTAATGCCTAAATTGTGATGATAGTAAACATAATGACATTCATGTCTTTTATTACAATTGCTGGGATAAAATTCCACTTCATGTAATCCACATTCATCATGAAATGTTTATTTACGACCAAACTCTTCAAACCATGAATACGTCCAACTCCACCTTATTGTACTGTCAACACAAGAAAATGCAGCAAAGGTTGATCGTAAGAGAAGCTTCTGGAAAAAAGGGCCATAAATGCAGCTTCTCTTTTCTGCAAAGTCTCTAGTATTGATTAAATTATCTGTTCTCTTATCTAGAGTGAGATAACAATCAGATTCATTTCTAAACATCTGCTGCTGATTTAATTGCTTCTGTTGCCTTTCTGAAGCACACACCAGTTAAACAACAGAGGAAGAACTCAATATTTCCCTCCAGATAGTGGAAACGCAGCAGAATGATGTTAATACTTATATTATTGAGTGTGGGCTTCATCAACCAGACCAGGTGGTTGCAGCATTTTCCTGTTGAATCTGTGGTTTGCATCATTCATGTGTTTGCAGCGTGTTTCACCATTTCCTGTGAGCGTTTACCTGTCAGCCACTACTGAATATTGATAATTATCCGACAAAATGATGATGATTCCCTTCACTGCTGCTTGTGTTTTTTATGAGTTCCACTGGAAAACAAACTCTCTCTCTCTCACATTGGTTGTGTTTCAATTGGAAAATAATTTCACTTAATGGAAAAACGTTAATTAAAAAAAAAAATTATAAAAAGTTTTGGTGCTAAAATGAAGTAGTTTATTTTGCTAAAACTGAAACAAACACTTTTCACAACACAAATCTTATGATCAACACCTGGATGTTACTACTGGCAGAAACCATGAAGAAGAAGAAGACAGGAAGTAACAGAGGATGATGGAGTGGAACATTTTTAACAGCTTGTTGCATGAACAAACGTTCTCATTTCTTGTTCAATGGAAACATACCAACTAGAAACAACCAATCAGAGCGAGGAGGCGGGTCTTAGCGCTCTCAATCAGCATCTCATGCTCGCTGCAGCTACTTGTCGTGAATGCTATGGCTAGTTAGCATTGCCACCTATGACAGTTTTCCTGATTCTCCACCATTATCACATTTTGCAGTGAGTACATGAGGATGATTGACCGCGCTAAGACCCACCTCCTGCCTCTGATTGGTTGTTTTTCTATAATATCTTAAAAGGAGATCAATCTTTTTACAGATTATCTGTCTCAAAATTAAACCGTCACGACACGGCAACAATTTTAACAAATTTGATCAAAGTTACACTTTTAAATATTTACGTTCGAGCATCTTGCTAATTCATCTTCCAGAGTGTTGAGGTTTGGCCAGCGCTCGAAGTCGATCGCCGACACGGAGCAGTCGGAGCAGAAGGAAATGCAAGTTCTGGCTCGGTTTTAGAACAAGCCATGCATGAAATAGAAAGCACTTTCCAGTCAGAAACAGCAGAGCGATCCATGAAATTGATGTCTGTGTTAACTTGGCTCTCACAACCGCATGATCTGCGGTGTGTAATTAAACTTCAGCTAACGAGTCACGTCACTAATTATACACGGTAGTGGACAGGTTGCTTTGCCCTGCAGCTTGTTGCTGGCTGTAAAGAAATCCACATTTCCTGAAGATAAAAACTTATTCTCATTTCAAATGTACCATCGTTTTAGAGATCAATAACTACAGGCAACTGCAAAATAAGCACTAAAGCCGTTTCTGGAGTTACAGACAAATCTATAAGTGGTGTTGATAAAAGCAAACGCAGTGAAAGGAAAGAGAGAAAGCTGAAAACAATCAAACACAAACTTCCCCTGGGATCAATTAGCCGTCACATATTCCAGCCGAGCCGCAGCACAAAGAGCAGGAAAAAAAAAAACGCCCAACAAGACTTCAGTAGTCGGGATAATTAAGGTCATTGTGTCGTCAAGCAGTTCGCAGTGGGGTAAGGCAAGTGGAAGGGAAATGAGGAGCAGTTATCCACTTCATATAGGAAAAGCTACAGAGTCGTCTGAAGAAAAGAGCAGAACAAAGTGCAGGTGAAACGTATCTGTGCGCTGCTGCAGGTAGAAACGGAAAAAAGGAGCAAAATTCTGACAAAAAACCTTTTCATTTCTGTTTGAAAGGTCAAAAACACTCAAAGTTTTATATAAATCGCGGAAATTTTTGAGAAAAAATGTGGAAATTTCTGAGTTTGGAAAGTTAAATATTTTACTTTTCAAGCTCAGAAAATGTCCAAATTTTGTCAAAGGACGAGTGTCTGAAATGAATTCCCACCTTTATTTCCTCGACCTGTGATAAGGTTGTAAAAATAAAAATTTGCAGATATTTTTAAACTTGTTAAATTACTTTTAATTTTTATTAAATTTAGAGAAATTGATCTTTGATTTGTCTAATTAACAGATTACAAAATAATGTTTAATTCATTTATTTGAATGAAAGAAATTCATTATTAATTTACTGTATTAAATTTTTTTTAAACTATTTTAATTCATTAACTGCAGCCACAGATACGCAGCAAATTAATGCAACTAAAAATGTAATAAAGCTAAAAAAATCCAATACTATTATTTCAAACACATTACATTTTTACAAATGTAATTAAGACACATTTTTGTTAAAATTGATCAACTTTTTTGTAATTAATTTAATTATAAATACTTTTTATTATTTTAATACTAAGATAGTAAATTATTTACTTAATTTCTAATTAAATTAAATAAATTTATTTTCATTAATTTGATTAAATTAATTAAACAAATAACTGGTAACAATTACTTTAATCTTTTAATTTTGACTGTCAGATATTAAAATATTTAAATCTCTTCTCCTCCTGTGCTGCATCGAGTTTGGTTTTTCTGTCGCCCCCTGTAGGAGTGGAGTATAACTGCCTGGTCGTCCCCGGCGACCGCGGCTCGTACCGAACCCAGAGCAACAGCAGCAGAGCAGGAAGCAGCCGTCACTGCTTCCTGAAAGCTCCGATCCCGAGACTCAAATTTACCCTGAAATCTCGACATCCTATTTCTTCAAAAGGTCAATTAGAGTCAAAGTGGAGAAGGAAAAAAAAAAAGAGAGAATGAAAGTAACTGAAGAGAGAAAAGCCAGAAGATGTTCTCCTCTCTGCCCTCTAAGTGCCTGCAGACAGAAACGAGACGCAGGCTGGATTCAGGCGGATCCATTTTCAGCCTGAGGGCTCTTTCAGGACGGAGTGTCACTAAAACCGAGAGGCTGCGTGTCGCAGGGCGGCGGCGGCGGCGGCGGCTGACATCGCTCAGGATAAAAACAAAACCTCTGCCACCTTCTGCTGTTTGAATCCATGCAGTTCTGCTGACCTCAACATGCAGCATTTACTTTGATTTCTTACCAAATAATTTCAGCATTCTGCAAAACACAAATAGAAGATTCTACTTCCATAATTATAGTTTCATATAATTCAGTTCAAAATACTTGATTATTAATGATGATGCCTCTATAAGGGGAGTCTTACAGCAAAGTGATGCCAGATTATTGTCATGTTAAAGCAACGTTAATTAATTTACACCTAACAAATTAAGTTGGAGCTACGTTGTCTTTTTTTCAGTGTCCTCTCTGCTACAGTGGGCAAATATAAAATATCAACCTTGCTAACTTGCTAAATTTAATGTGTATAAACTGATGTTACTTTCAAATAATAATAAAAATGGAACTCTTAAATACCACTCCACATCTCAAAATCCATATATCTCTATCTATATTAGATTTCTACTCCTATCAGGTTAGCGCATCTATGGGGGGCCCAAATTAAAATCTGCCCAAGGCCCCAAAAAAAGCTTTGGCCGCCCCTGGAAGTTCCCAGTTAGTGGGTAGACTTTTTTCATTTTAAATAAGCAAGCGGATGCAGAGTGATTTCAGTTGATATTTCTGTCTCTAAATGCATTTCACGCTCAGGATTTGTGATCGTTTGGTTATTTCTGCACACTGATTGTATTCCAGCATATTTTAGCGCACAAATAAACACACATACACACAAACAGACACACAAACACATGGCCTGGATTCCTGCATGCACACCCACATGCAAATGCAGCCATTCTGCAGCGCGGAGGCCTTTTGAAGCGGCGCTAAGACACGAGGATGGGGGAGTTCTCAGAACACGGTGCTACACGCCGAATCCCAAATCTGCTCGCCCGGTTTTATGTTTACCGTTCGCTCCAACGGCAGCAGCCAACTCCTTATCTGCAGTTCAACGCGTTGCCAGGAGGATTCAGGCAGAAATCCTCCAGGAGAACGGCACCACCGTCCAACCACGCGCCTCGTTAAGGAGGCTAAACGAGGTTAGGTTGGGGATAAATAAAAGTTTGACAGGTTTCCATGCGTTTCAGTCTCACTGATCACGTTTTGATCGTTTTCAGCAATTCTCCTCTAATCTCCGTTTTAAGATTTTTTTGTCAAAATGCTGCTAACCTCCTACAGTTTCCTGAGTTCACGTGAATCATTTTCTCATTTTTAATGACATTAAAGTCGCTGTGTGGAGCTAACGTCACACCTGCATACCTGCTCTCTCTGCTAACTCATCTGCATAATTCATGCTGGTGAATTATGCCAGTCTTCTGAAGAAACTAACAGCTGAAAGCAACTCTGAATGCATGAGCAGATTACCCCACGTGCTGTCGCCTTACTGCAGATTTAGCTGCACAGATATCAGACTTTGATTTCAGAGATGGGGAAGAGGAGAAGCAGTTTTGCTTCAAAGTTCCTGCAGGAAGACTTTAGACTGTTGGATGAATTTGTTCTTCTTGTCCGGACCAAGATTATTGAGAAAACCTCAAATAAAACCTCCGACATTCAGAATTTTAGTAAAAGAGTCTAAATACTTGGAATAATATGTTCTTTCTGCAGGTGACATGCAGAAGCCTGACATCACGCACACTAGATCTCGCAAAAACCTTGCTAACGATGACTAGCATTGGTTTTAGCCGTTAACTTGTCAACATAACATGCTAAACCTTAAATTTATGCATGCTATATAAAAGAAAAAGGAACACTGTGCTTTGCTACTAGCTGTCAACACTATGACAACCAGATAACAAGGTCAGAAAAACGTTTTAATTTAAAAAAACTGAGGGAGAGGGAAGCACATCAGCTTGTCATGCTAGCTTGACTTTGATAACCTCTACATGTAGATGTGCTGTGTGTGTTTTTCTGATCCGTTTTTTAAAAAAAAAATGGCGACACACACATAATCTCTGACAGATTATCAGTAGAGCAGGCGTTGCAAACTAGCTAATCAACCACCGCTGTGTTAGCTTAGCTAATAGCAGCAGTAGCTAATCTTCCACAACAGTCATTTATTAATAATCGCAAAAATAAACATCGAGTTTTGAAAACGTAAAACTATAAACAGTTTTTTTTTTTCTTTTGTGGGAAATGTTTGTGTGTTTTTTGGTGCTAGTGGAGCTGTTAGTCAGTTGCTATGGCAACGAGTCTGCGTGTAGCTAAGCTGACACAGAACTGGACTGGTTTTGAGTCGTTCTTCGGTGGGTTTCCTGCGTTACTTTTCCCTTTGCTGTGGCGAACTGCACCGAATTAATAATATCAGCATGTCCAGGTTTCGTTTAGTGAACAGAACCGTTCTGCTACAGCAGCTAAAGAATCGCCTATTTTGCCCATCAGTAAAATGCGTGTGCACAAGTTTTATAAATGTTTAATTGAACGAAAAAGGTTTTTTTTTCCACCTCATTGTGTTATTTTCTGTTACTTATATAAATTATTGTCACTTTGGTCATTAAAATACCAACATTTCCACTTAACTTTATATTTTGGTCCATCTGATGATGTAATTTTTAAATATTAAATGATTGATAATTTGATCAGTACTCGAGTAAACTTTTAACAAAATACTTTACTCTTTAGTAATTTTTTCTGGATGGCTACTTTTTTACTCTTACGCGAGTAAAAATATACCGAAGTAGATCTAGTCCTACTCGAGTATAATGTACGTGTACTCCACCCGCCTCTGATTGTACACACTGCAGTATAATCGGCTGCTGTGCTCTGTGCCAGCTTCGCCCTTTACTCCAACCTCTGCGACCACAACAGAAGGAAAAGTTCTGACCATTTACTCCTGAATTTCCTGGGAGAGCAAAGTGCCTCCTCCCACAAAATCTAATAACCCGTGTTCACCCGAAGAAGCAGCACACAGCAGCAGATACAGGACTCAGATATTAGACCAAATAACCATTCAAGGCCAAACCTGCTGATGCTTCCAGGGGAGGTGGGGGGGGGAAGAGGGCACAGGAGCTCTGCTCTCTGAATGTTCAAACGGTTTTCACAGACCATCTGCTGCGTTTTATTTTCTTCCACTGCTGGGTTTGTACATGTCTGACAGGGTTTTTTCATAACACAATTATAGATGTGAAGTTTTTCACAATTTGCTTCCATCCATCCATCCATTTTCTTTACACCCTTGTCCCTCAGTGGGGTCGGGAGGGTTGCTGGTTCCTCTCCAGCTGGCGTACCGGGTGAGAGGCGGGGTCACCCTGGACAGGTCGCCAGTCTGGTGGCAACACAGACCACAAACACACACACACACACTCACACCTAGGGGCAATTTAGAGAGGCCAATTAACCTGACAGTCATGTTTTTGGACTGTGGGAGGAAACCGGAGTACCTGGAGAAAACCCACCATGCACAGGGAGAACATGGAGACTCCATGCAGAAAGACCGGGGCCGGGAATCGAACCCAGAACCTTCTTGCTGCAAGGCAACAGCTCTACCAACTGCACCACTGTGCAGCCCGTCACAATTTGCTTATTTATTCTTTAAATTAATTTTGTTTAGTCATAAAGTTGCTTCTCCAGACATTTATTGCTGGATCGAGTCCCGTTAGCTGCTCTTGACGGTTGGTGGTTACCGTAGCAACCGCCAACTGTCAGCTCCGCCCCCTTTTTTTTCCTGTTGGGGTTTGAAACTGTGGTTTGTATCAGGATCGGCTCTGCGCTGTATTTTAACGTACATTTTAGACAGATTTCGACATATGAAGGGTTTCCTGTGTTTTGTTGTTCATTTTATCCGTTTTATTTTCCAACGGTTAACTGCACATTGCTCTGTAGTTTGTTTAGGGTTTTTTTTTTGTTGTATTTTATTTAACGTACAGGGGCCAGAAGCGGCTGGACTGACATTAACTACTACCTCGACTTCCTCTTTCGTTAGAATGAATACAGTGAAACTGAGCGTTTCTGTCTACTGGACCTCAGACAAACACTGAAGGGTTACTTAGACATGCTAGCAAATGAAATGTACAGTATTCTTGTTAAAGCCGGGAGCATAAATGGTTTTTGTCCGTTTTTTGCCTCCGCGACACGTTCTCTTCCCCACTTCTTCCTCGTCTCTCGTCATTGCTCTCCGATGCATCGGGCCCGACTCGTTCTCACTGTTTTAGTATCGATCCGAGACTCCCTCTTGGGTGCGGACCTGTCTGAGTCCGATCTGACGGAAGCGAGATTTATTTTTTTTTCTCTCCCCACTTTCTCTTTGCATTCCTGACAAGATTTTCTTCCAAATGTCATAGCACCCCATATTGGATTTCCTTTACAAAAAGCCTTCAGCAATATTCTCCTTTTCAATTAGATGCTGAACGGATGACATTTCCGCCTCTTTCAGCTCCAGTTTCCCAGCGTGGAAAATGTGTTGCGGCTCATTGAAGGTGCGGCTGAACGTTCACCGTCGCTCCATACTGACACGTTAATGCGGCTGGAGATCATTTTCTACTTAAAAACAAGCATTTACGCAACACAATCAAAACATTTCAGCACTTAAATTACGCTGAATACTCCTCAGTCTGCATAAACATTCAGTATTAAACCTGTTCATGTCAGTTTTTTAGTGGAAGTATTTGTACTTAATGCTTTGAGGTTTTTTTTTAGTTAATTTAAAGACAAAAATTCAAAAATATGTACAGTATTTGGCATCTTTAAACTGTATGATTTGGATCAAACATACTGTTGAGTAAAACTACTAAAGTATTTATGTACAATATGGATGTTATTCACTGTACATCCAACACTTAAAAGGGATTTTGCACATTAAAAGTTTTCAGTTTCTATTGAATAAATTTATTCTCAGTAGTAAGATTCGAGTCACTTTCTTTTAAATGTTTGCTACATTTAGCCAAGCTTAATAAATTAAGAAAACGCCGATTTGGGCACAGAAAAGTCGTCTCTGGATTTCTACTTGGTTATAGAAAAGCAAAACTTTTGTTAACATTTTTCATTGAAAGAAATTTATGTTTTAATTTCACAAACACATATTTTCCTTCTGCATCAAACCAAAATATGCTGGAAAATCGGCATCAATTGTGAACTGCGATCAGTTACAAAATCAGGTCAAGGGTCACAGAGCACACCATTACCCAGAATGCCCTGCACTGTAGTCCACTTCCTGCTTTTGGAGCGGTCTCCGGTCTGCTTGGCGTTCACATATACATTCAAACGGAACCAGAGTTCGCTTCAACCCAGGCCGAGGTTAGCAGGCGGACCAGAGTTCACATTCACAGCTCCCCAGACAAACCGAACTTTCTACACAAACGGACTGGAGTTGGATCACAGTGGACTAAATAACACAAAACCAAGTTGGTAAAGAAACTCTTTTAAATAATGGAAATAAATCACTCTGAGTATCACCACTACAAACCATGTTTACATAAAAAACAAGCAGATATCAGTTAGAAACTATTCCCACAACAACTGACCAGTCATTGCGGTTTCTATGGCAATATAAAAAGGTTAATTACCACGGTAACCAGGTGCCTCGGTTCAAATGCATTCAAGTTTAAAACATTGGCAGGGTCTCAGTGAAAGAGTCTTTGAATGTCCATCAAGCTGAGAGGTTAAAGGAGCCATTTCCAAACCACATGGAGTCCATCCTCCAACAAGAACAGAGGCTTTAATAAAAACATTTAAAAGCTCCTGCTAATCCTCAGAGGCCAACGCTCAGCTGGTTAAAAACAAGACATTACTGTTTAAAATATAGACAAGGTTTCAAAAGGTTGGATGGAAAAGAAAACATTTCAAAAGAACATGGAAAAACAATTTAGGTTTACAAAGTTACAGTTAGCTAAACACAAGACATCAAGTAAAGATGGCGGGCCATAATCGAATGCATTAGCATTTCCTCCGTACTTGCTAACCCCAACTTTGCTAAAACTGCACCATGCAAGTTCAGGGTTTCTGCAGGTTTCACCAACTCGAGTTTAAGGATTTTTAAGATGATTATGAATGAAATGTACGACCTACAGTATATCTCCAGACAATTCCAAATAAATAAATTGTACAGTTTGGCATCAGAAATGAGCAAATGGCTAAGAAGGGCTAGTTAGCTTTATCCTTGCTAGTTAGCAAGGTTATATTAGCTCACAGGTTTTCTGCAGGTTTCACCAACTCAAGTTTAAGGATTGTTAAGATGATTATGAATGAAATGTACGACCAATATCTCCACAGACAATTCAAAATAAATAAATTGTACAGTTTGGCATCAGAAATGAGCAAATGGCTAAGAATGGCTAGTTAGCTTTATCCTTGCTAGTTAGCAAGGTTATATTAGCTCACGGGGTTTCTGCAGGTTTCACCAACTCAAATTTAAGGCCTTTAAAAAACCTTTTAAGACCACAATGAATGAAATTTAAGACCCGTATCATGTCAGAAATGTACAAAAGAAAACTGCATACTTTATATTGTATTAGTGTCGTAGCTTTTTGCACTAAATGCTTGTAACATCGTACAGGTTGGTAACAAACAGAAGTGAGTCAGTTTCAAAGACAAACTGGTGATAAATTTACATTTTCCCATGACAAGTCCAAACTAGCTAGCTAGCTATTTAGCTAGCAAGTGTATATTAGCAGCTGGAATGTAATTCAATTCAATTGAAAAATACTTTATTAATCCCACAGGGAAATTATATATCACTGTAATTCATGTTAACTTTAAGATATTAGCATTAATTTCAACATGTTTCATGCTATCAGTTATTACATAATTATCTTAGATGCAGATTTACTCAATCATTTATAGATTAATGCGTAACTTGCACCTTTAGACCCTTTAAACATTATATATATATATATATATATATATATATATATATATATATATATATATATATAAGAAATGCTTTTCAGATGAATACAGAAAGTCCTCTGATTCCTGGTAATAATAAATACAAGACAAAGACAATTTAAAAGCAAATCAGTGAATGGAAAATAGCATCGACTGAAGCTTTTAGCTTAGAGATCAGAGTTTAAAGGAGCGTTTAGTGACAACGAGAAGCTTGTGAGACGATAATGGCAGAAAAATACGTCTTTCCTTTGTTTTCTTTTTATGTTTTTACAGCTTTCTTGTCTTTTTATGTCATTACAAACTAAAAATGCTTCATTTTTAAGAGCTGAAGGGGGTTTGGAGATGCCACATTGTGCTGCTGTGGAGACAAGTTTCAACCCAAAAACAAAAGTTTTGCATTTAAATGCATAAAATAGCTGATGTTTATTAAATGAAGGGATTCTTGGTTACGCAGATGTCGGCTTCGCCTGATGTATGGGGGAATTTATTTCTGAAAATTTTCTGTAAGAAAAAGTGGGCACCATCAAAAAATACATTACTAGGGATTAAATATCTATTTACTGCCATCATGAGTGAATTTAAATAACCGGATCAACAAAAGATTTGATCCGAGTCGGTCACTGAATTTAAAACCATCATTTTTCACTGTCATACCTATTTGTTTTTTAATCAATCTTATTGATTAGCTTCAAATATTACTGTATTATTTGGGATGTTAGAAGATCAGCCAAATAAAAACTCAGTTAGTGCAAAAAAATGTGAAAAGTCAAGCTGAGGTTTTCAGGTTTAAGCACAATGTAAGCAGCAACTTGCTAACTAACATTCGACTTAAACTAATATGGGAAAATGTTCAGCTGCACCCAGATATGTACATATAATATCCACTTTTCTCTTCCTGTCACACAGAGATCTATTATGCAAAATTTACATTTTCCACATTATTTTTTACTTTGCTTTGAGTTTCTACTGCTTCTAAAAACAGTCCAAGTCCTTAAAATGAGCCGTTAAAAAAAAAAAAAAAAACTTCCGGAATATAAAGTTACAAATCAGTAGGCGCTGCGCTGTTACCTAGCAACCCCTGCCGAGTTCCACCTAGCAACCTGAATGTTTGCGCAGCTGGTTTCATCGCTCTATGCGCTGTGCAATGTGGACGGCTGCTGCTAGACTTCCGGTAATAATTGCTAATGGGTTTGCAATTAGTTCAGATGATGCAATTAAAAATTATACGTTAAACCTCTTACAACAATTATAGCATTTAGCATTGGGTGACTTTGGCTAAATTAACGAGGGACGAACAGTGAAGAGGTTAGAGGTACAAACAATAAATAATCTGTAATGGAGATGGAAGAGCTGACTGCATCGTCTCCCTTAGAGGACAAGAAGGTCTCTGTTAGCAGTTTGTGCGTGAAATAATATTTATCATGCAATGTAGTGTGTTTCATACCCCGGTGCAAGCATTAAAGAGGCCACTCCGAAGCCAAAACCCAGCATGATTTGTTTGGATTTTTTTGTGCATCCAGTTCATCCAGAAAACCTCGGCTCAGCAACTTCCTTCAGTTTCCGTTCCCCATTTCCATAATTCATGGGACCTGAAAATGAAATCCTGTCTGTTTATGTCCAGTCAAGCTTTATGTGACTCAGAAAACTGCAAAACGCACAATCCTTAAAAATGGAGCTTAAAAAAACTAATTTAAAGGATATACTGCTGCTCCTTTACTTTCTGAATGTAGACAGACACAAGAAACAAAAGTTGGCTGTTTGTTATTTATTAATTATCTGGTGAATTTAAATGATCAAGTCAATTAAAATGTAAACAAAGTCAAACAAAATGGCAATAGTTAAGAATTGTACTTAAATCACAGATTTAGACATTTAAGTAAACCATATGATCATATATCACGAACGTTATGCTTGAATTAACTAAGATAAATTATACAGCACATATTTTACCTTATGGTATAAAAAAACATCAGCATTAAACCATGCAGAGCAATAAATAAGAGCTAGCGTTGTGCTAATTAGCTGCTCTAAATAACCCATGAAAACCACTAGCATTTTCGTTAGCTTAAAGCTAATCTGCCTAAATACCCATGTAAGACAAAAACACATTTCTTAACAGCTTTACAGCGTTCAAAATTAACTCACCGTGTTGGGAAATGTTTAAGAATCCATCCATCCATGTTCTGTTCGCCCCTGTCCTGCGCTGGTGGCAGCAGGTGCCCGTCTCCAGTGACCGTTTCAGGCGAGAGGCGGGGTCACCCTGGACAGGCCGCCAGTCCAGTGTTTAAGAATGCGAGTGAGAGTTGATTTTATCGGTAATTTAGCTTGTTTGCTTCGTCTAAGCATGTCTACGCGTCTAACTGCGGTAAAAACTACTTCCTTTCCGCCGTTAACTCACTTCCGGTTTACTGTCAAGCTACTAGAACTGTTGAAAGTGGACAATTGTAGCTATGTGTGTATCACTTTAAGAGCTCAGCAAGCTGTCTGAGTAATGTCTGCAGTGATTGGCTCATTGGAATTTCAGGCTACCAATAGCTGCTACTGTTGTTAGAGTAATCGATGGAGACCGTTAAAGCTGTTTGTTTTTAAGAGATTGTTCAAGAGTCAATGAATAAAAGTAAGTTCCATTAGTATTTAAGTCGGATTTAAATATTTGTACAACTTAAATATATATACATGTGGCAATTTAAAGAGTTAATATTATGACAACGTGTTTTGTGAATTATGTGTGGTCTCTTGTTGCCATCTGCTGGACACATTGGGAATAACCATTTGGAGCGAGTAAAATAATAGCTTTCATTTTTTTATTTGTTTTCTGTATTTCTTGTAGACCACTCTCAGCTCTATTAAAGAAAGTTTGGACCTGCAATCTCTCCTCTCATCCTTTACCGGATAAACCACTGTAGCGCCCCCTAGTGGAGCGCGAGAAGTGAAGCCAACATAAACAAACATCGCAACTGGCTGAAGGGAACTGAATCTTCAGGATCCGTTCAGTTCTTAGAGCCGTTCAGAAAATATTTATTTTTTTCTAAAAACGTGCCGTTTTGTCCCAAATACGCCTTTTGTGGTTGAAATTCACAAAAAACTTTAATCATTTGTATTTAATAAAAACTATTTTCGTGAGCATAAAAATAAGCATATGTCATTAAAAAATATATCAATGTAAAGTATCCATCTAGTGTTTTTAAATGTGAGCGTATTGATAACACTGTAATGCTAGTTGTAATATAAAAACTAAATAAAACAAAAAAAATGTAACAGTAAAGGAAAAAGAAAGGCTTAAATTGTTTTGGCAAAAACAAAATGTGTCTTTTGCACCATTAAATATAATAGTTATGGCAAAGCATCAACAGTTAGCACTAAACTATGAACATTAACCAAAAACAAGAAACGTTAGCTTCCCGCTAACACATAGAGCTAAATGCATCTGCCGCCATGACGGGTGACGAAAACAGAGACCAATTAGCATGAGCTTTTCTGTATTTTATTTATTCACTGATTAAATAAATGTAATTTTAAATTGAATAGAGTAATAAAAACTACTGTGGTGTTCAGAGAATGAGAAAAACAGAACAGCTGTCACTGAGACTGGAGTCAAAATAAGGAACCGTTCAAAAGAATCGAATCGTTCGAGGATATTAATTACAAAACATCATTGAAATCATCAATACACATCTGATCTGCTGGTCATTGTCCCATTTATTATGGTCCAAAGCAACTCTAAACGGCACTTGATTTAAAGGAAGTCAATGTTTCCGCAGTCGTTTTGAGTTTCCTGGAGTTTGAGGTGCAGAAGCTGAATGCTGGTTCAGTAAACATCGGGTTTTATTGCTCTGTTTACCATAAACGACATGTATTTGGATCAGATTGTGGGCAGCAGTTACTGACGTTTAGCTGCACAGCAGTCAGTGAGAGCGAGGAAGTAGGACATCATCGTCCACCAGAGTGAGACGGAGGTTGAAGTCTTGGAGGAGAGGACATAAAGTGGGCCACAAGGCGAGGCGTCAGTCACTGGCCTCATTTATGGTCTGAAACTCTCTCTCTCACACACACACACACACACACACACACACACACACAGAGGAGGAGAAGCAGAAATCAGAAGCCGTAAACATGGCTGCAGATGCGCTGCAGCTGGAGGGCCGCGATGCTCTTTGTAGAAATCCCCCGGCGCCGGCGGCTGGCCGCTGGCGGCCATCTTCCTCTGCAGCTCGTCCTTCACTGCTCTGCTCTCCGCTCTGGAACAGAAACGCCACGTTTGAGGAAACACGGAAGAAAATTCACAGAGGATCCGGAGACAATGAGGCATGGTGCGAAAATAATACAAGGCAGGAATGAATGAGCAGAATATGTGAAACGTTTAAATCCCCATGAACAGAAACATATTCAAACCAGATCATTTATAAAGCAGATTTTTTAAGAAAACAAGCTGCACATACTAATAAAAATACACGGTGGGCCATAAGTTTCCATACATAGGAGAGTGTAAAATGTATATTTCTTTTATTTATCAGATACTCAAGAAGATAAGTTTGACTAAAGAGTTGAAATTATGGCTGGATCGGGAAGCAGCCGCATGGCGGCGCGAAACTTTAACAGAAAACATGTTCTAGTCATTTAAAACGTATTTACAAGTTTCAGAAAACTGGAAATGCTGCAGATCAACCATGAAGACGTGCAGCGATTGCACCAAACTCAAAACGGTTGTCCAATATAAAGTGTTTATTTCTGGCCCACTCTGTAAATTAAAAAATAAAACATCCATGAATTAGCATTAGCATCACAACACCCAACAAAACCAACCCTGGTTCTTGGCATCGTGTTGTTTTGTCATTAAATCACAACTTAAAGTGTTTTACGTGTTTATATTTCAGTAGAAAACTGAATAAAAAAGCATTTTACACCCCAAACCGGACTGTTTTTGGACCGTTACTCTGTACCGCTCACGGATCTTTCCGCCATCTTTGTTTTTGGCTCCGCTTTAGGATGACGAGCGGCGCCCCCTGCTGGACGGCGGGGAAATTACAACACAAACAGAAGGAAGACGATCGAAGCGGAAGTTATTTAATCGATTGGCGGAAGAGGACAGTGACTATAAAATGTCCTCAAGGAAGAGAAGAACTAATTCAACATATTTTTACTTGAGTAAAAGCAAAAAAAAAAAAAAAAAAAATGGCCGTCCAAGAAATTACTTAAGCAAGAGTGAAACAGTATTTGGTAAAAAGTTTACTGAAATTATCAATTATTTAACACTTAAAAATTACATAATCAGACGGATCAAATTGTAAAGTTAAAGAGGAAATGATGCATTTGTAAAATATTTGTTAGAAAATAACAAAATCAGGCCAGAGAAACATTTTTCCAAATCAGTTCCTTTCAACGTAAAACTTTAAAAAACTTTAACAAAACCTGCAGGTGTTTAACGTCTGTCTGGTGAATCTTTGGTTAAAACATTCCTAAAAGTTAATTTTGTCCCAAAAGTTACTCACTGTTACGACCAGTCTAGGGGGGCCAGGTCGCAACATGAAGGATCCATCCTCCTCCGATCTCAACATCCGACACACACAAAATTGAACAGTTGATAATGATTTATTTTTAAAAAGATATATCTTTTTTTTTTATCAAGATGTTACAACTGGAGTACCTGGCTTCAGAGTGAGCTATCGCCGAAAACAACAAACAAAACGAACCTATCTAAATAATAAGAGAAGCTTACCTAATCAAAAGTAAATAAACCAAAGTACAAAAAAACTTACCTTCCTAACCTAAGAAAAACATGAGAAAACTAAGGAAACATAAACGGCAACTCACTCCTACACTCCAGAACTCTAACACAGATAAACAAAGGAAAAGGGTGTGGCCGGTGGAGATGAGTTGAGGATGGAACACAGGAAGTCCGCGTCAGCATCTTTTATGTCCGTCCCCTCCGAAAAGCAGCCAATGGGACATCTCCGTCGTCTTCTTGGAATCAATCAATCAGGGACGGGCACCTGCCGACTCATTTATAATCAACTGTACGCCGTCAGTCGTAACACCCCCTTTCCTAAGAATTAAACACACCCCCAAGTGTTTAATTCAAATGAGAAAACTAAAAAATTCTAGACAAAGCATCAGCTATTACATTATCCTTACCCTTTTTGTAGTTAATCTGCAAGTTAAAGCCTTGCAGAAGCAGAGACCAGCGCATCAGTCGATGATTGGAGTTGCGCATTTGGGAGACAAAACTAGCGGGTTATGATCAGTAAATACAGGTTGCGCACTAGAACCAAGATAAACTTCGAAGTTCTGTAAAGCAAGTAATAAAGCAAGAGCTTCTTTTTCAATTGTACTGTAATAAAGCTGATGTCTGTTAAACTTTTTTGAGAAGTAGCAGACAGGATGGTCTATGCCTTGCTCATCTTCTTGCAGAAGAACAGCTCCGGCGCCAGACAAACTGGCATCAACTTCAAGTTTAAAGGAACGTTCGAAATTTGGCGCAGCCAGCACTGGTGCACTGCACAACAATGCTTTGGCAGACTCAAACGCAACCTGACAAGATAAAGACCAGACAAAATTTTTCAAAGGACTAACAAGTTCAGTGAGTGGACTAACTACAGCTGAAAAGTTTTTACAAAACCCGCGATAGAAACCACACATTCCCAAAAAGCGACGCAAATCTTTTTTGGTTGTGGGACAGGAAAATCGATTATTGCCTGCACTTTAGCAGCAATAGGACGCACTTGTCCTTGACCAACCTGTTTTCCTAAGTAGGTGATAGTGGCTTTACCAAACTCGCATTTAGAAAGATTTAATGTGAGAGAAGCATCACGAAAACGATTGAACACTTCTGAAAGAGTTTCCAGATGTTCTGACCAAGTAGCGGAATAAATTACTACATCATCCAAATATACTTCACAATTTTTCACTCCAAATAACACCTTTTGCATTAAACGTTGGAATGTAGCGGGTGCATTACGCAGCCCGAAAGGCATAACGGTATATTGCAGGAAATAATCGGGAGTCACAAAAGCAGAAATTTCAGAAGCCCTGGGTGTTAATGGGACTTGCCAATAACCTTTTAACAGGTCCAATTTGGTAACAAATTTGGCGGAGCCAACACGATCAATGCAGTCCTCCATTCTCGGAAGCGGAAAAGAATCGGCCTTAGTGACAGCATTAACTTTTCTGTAATCGGTGCAAAATCGAGATGTGTTGTCTGGTTTCGGGACCAGAATACAGGGCGAACTCCACGCGCTGTTACTGGGCACCGCTAAACCATGTTCAACCAGGTAAGCCACTTCTTGTTGCATTAAAACACGCTTCGTTGGATTTATTCTATAAGCATGTTGTTTGATTGGTTTCTCAACTTCCACATCAATATCATGGAAAAGCACAGATGTTTGCTGTGGATGATCTGAGAAAAGCAACACATTAGTTTCAATCAGATCAACAACATCTTTTCGGGCAGATTGTGACAAATGAGATAGGAAAGATTCCAGGTTTCCCAACACTTCTGAGTTCCTCAAACGAGCCATAGGCATACAACCGCTGTTCTCCCTCAAATCGTCATCTGCCAGATGATAGAGTGGGGTTGAAGAGCAGATAGAAATGGGGGCTACAAAAGAGATTTTATCGACAACGCCTTCTCTGGAAACATAGCGTTTAAGCATGTTAATATGACAAACCCTCATTTTTCGTTTTCGATCAGGAGTCTTAATCACATAGTTCGTCTCATTTATTTTTCTGTCCACTTCATATGGTCCAAAAAATTGTGCATGAAGACTAGATCCACTTATAGGAAGCAACACCAAAACCTTTTCACCAGGAATAAAATTTCTGATCACAGATTTTTTATCATAACGAGCTTTCATTTTACTCTGGGCCTTAGCCAGGTTTTCTTGGGCCAGCTGACATGCATGAAAGAGACGCTCTCTAAAACTGCTAACATAATCAAGAACATTATGCTCAGTTTGATGCGACTCTGACAACCATTTCTCTTTAACGAGTTTGAGTGGACCGCGAACAGTGTGTCCAAATACCAAATCTGCCGGACTGAATCCAAGGGATTCCTGAATGGTTTCTCTAACTGCAAATAGCAGAAGTGGAAGACCCTCATCCCAACTTTTACTAGATTCAAGGCAGTATTTGCGCAACATAGTTTTTAGGGTTTGATGAAATCTCTCGAGCGCACCCTGGGACTGTGGGTGATAGGGGCTGGAGGTTTGATGTTGAATTTTCAGTTCATTCATAACCTGCGCAAACACTTTTGACATAAAATTTGTCCCTTGATCCGTTTGAACAACTTTAGGTAAACCAAAAGTTGAAAAAAATTTTGTGAGGGCTTTCACAATGTTCTTCGCCTTTAACGTGCGTAATGGAATTGCTTCCGGAAAACGAGTGGCAGCACACATTATAGTCAAGATGTACTGATGCCCCGACTTGGTCTTTGGCAAAGGGCCGACACAGTCCAATAAAACTCGTTCAAATGGTTCGCCTAGCGCTGGAATGGGATGAAGCGGCGCTGGAGAAATTGGTTTATTTGGCTTTCCAACCAATTGGCATGTGTGACATGATCTACAATAATTCACTACGTCAGACTTTAAACCAGGCCAAAAAAAATTACGCAACACCCGGTGATAAGTTTTTTTAACACCACAATGTCCAGCCAAGTTGGCATCATGTGCAAGACTCAAAATCTGAAGTCTGTAATCTTGTGGCACAACCACCTGATTTATTCGATGCAGATCACCTGAATCTGGGGACCAAGATCTCATCAGAACACCGTTTTCAACAAAATATGTCACTTGGGCTTTAGATCCACTCTTATCTACAACAGAAAAGCAAGAAATCAATGACGGATCATTCTGCTGCGCTTTGATCAATATCTCCTTAGTAATATTTAAACTCAAAGTTACGTCTGCAGGAATAAGTTTAGGAACGTCACCTTTTGACACTGTTACAGAGTCACTCGCATCAAAACCATTTTCATCAAGTGTAGCCATAAATGACCCAGACAAATCTACGATTTCCCCCATTTTACGAGCCTGCGCGCGTGTAATTGCGCATGCAGGAAACTCATTCAAAGTAACAGCTGATTCAGTAACAAGGGTAACCGAAATTGGGTCATCAACAACTTCCGGTGTAGGAAACACTTTTCCGCCAGCCAAGTCATTACCAAGAATGAAAGAAACTCCTTCAATTGGTAACCGCGGACGCACGGCTACTTTAACGCGTCCCGAAACTAATGGTGAATACAAGTGCACCATATGCAGAGGGGCTTTGGTGACGCTCATTTTTATTCCCCACACAAGAATATCTGAACCACAAGATGTTTGCGTAGATAAAGGCAGCACAGATTCTAACAAAAAAGAGTGATAAGCACCTGTATCCCTAAGGATTGTGATTGGAGCTTTATCCTTTTCCTCACCCGTCAAAGAAACAAAACCTTGCGAAATAAATGGCAAAAACTGCGGATCAACATCAACTTCAGGTTTTTGTTGAATGTCACCGCGTACATTTGGCTGGGAAGCGGACTTTATTAATCCCACACCCGCAGGAGTTTTTATACTCTTAGCTTCTTTTTCCTTCAAGACGGGGCACGCAGCAATTAAATGTCCAGGTGCGTGACAGTAAAAGCACTCACGATTGTTAGCTTTTAAGTTAACTGCTGGCACATTTCGACTCACTGAGAGATTTTTTCGTTCGGACAAATTTTCCTGAAACGAATTCTGTGAAAAAAACACATTTTTGTGAGTCAAAATAAATTCGTCAGCCAAAAGTGCTGCTTTAGTTAAAGATGACGCTTTCTGTTCATTTAAATAAGTCACAATACGTTCAGGTAGACACTTTTTAAACTCTTCCAACAAAATAAGTTATTTTAAATCATCAATAGTTTTAACTTCACACGAACACCACCATTTATCAAACAAAACATTCTTCTGTCGCGCAAACTCAACGAATGTCTGATTAGCAGTTTTATTAAGATTTCTGAATTTTTGACGATATGCTTCCGGGACAAGTTCATAAGCTTGCAACACAGTTTTCTTAAGAATATCATAATCTAAACTCTGCTCAAAAGACAAGCTCGAACACACTTCTTGAGCCTTTCCAACAAATTTACACTGCACCAAAATGGACCAGAATTCCTTTGGCCAGCTCAAGGCAGCGGCTACACTGTTAAAAGTCATGCCCTCCATAAGTTAACATGACGTTTTTTTATAAGTTACTTCCAATTAACATAATGAGTTATGTAATTTCAACTTAATTTCATGAGTTATTTGCATTTCAACTCAATAATGTGAGTCAGTTCAATGAAACATAAATTTAAATGTGTTAAGATAACTTGACAATGTGAGTTTTAAAATGGTAACCCGATCTTATAAAAACTGATCACCACTGGCAATATTAATGCGAGATCCAAATAGTGCCGGAAATTCGCTCTTTATCTGTTAAGGGACTAAATATGATGTAAGATTTAGTTAGACTTTATAAAGTTCTTTATCCCAGTTAGAATTGCAATATTAAATGAAGAGGAGGAACACCACCTGACCAGAGTAAGAACGTCGAAAGCAAAGTCGCGGATGAATACAATTTTTTCCAAGACCTTGATCCGTCCCCAAGGCATTCAAATTTGGCGGGGCATTTTTCCTAAAAGCGAATTGAGCTGGAGCCATATAAGTAAGGTAAGCTGCATTTGTCGTTTTCTAATAATGGCATCCATTTTTAAAAGTTCCATTTTAAGAGCTAAAAGTTCGTGTCTCTGTTACATGTTTAAACACAGGACATACAACCACAGCTTGCTAACTGTCGAAGGCAGGAGTTGGTTAATGCAGCTAGCTAAACGCAGTATGCTACTCGGTTGCGCTTATAGAACTTTTCTTAAGTGAAAATACAAGCAGCTACCATGATTTTTGTTTTGTACACTTCATCAGAAGCACATATGTGGCGCTTGGTCAAAGTTTTGCGTCGACGTGCTGACCGCAGTTGAGTTAGCAGCTTCGGTAAAGATTGTGCGTCAGTAATTAGTTGTGTTCCTTGTCGGTAATTAGCCGTGTCCAGTGTTTCATGTGTTCGTGCGTATGTGTGTCCCGTTTCTGGTGGCCGGTGACAAATGCAGTTCCACTGTTAAAGAGGAAACTACCTCCAGCGGCAATTACAGATTAAACTGTATTCTGAATTTGACTAATTACTTATCAAGCGAAGGTCTTTGCTCAGGTTGGGCGCGTGCCCAAGAGTATAGCAGGTCAGGGAGCTGCGGTGGCTTCCACCTATAGGTCCTGAAACATGAAGGAGGGGTTTTGAAAAATCTTTTTTAGATTTAATTGCATTTAAAAAATGACTACTAATTTTATTTTATTTGTTTAATTTTTTTAATACCATAATCTGAAATGTATGTTGTTTTTTTTGTGCAGGTGGTCCATTATTTAAAGTTTGGCAAAAACTGTGGATGAAATGGAGATGTAAGTTTTGCAATTTTGTTACCTACAATGAAAGAACAATATTGAGTCATTACAAAGACAATCATGGACGTGGAAGACGGGGACTGAGCTGCATTTATCCAAACTGTCTGACTGTTCTCAAATCCCACGTAGATTTCACAAAACATATCAAGGGACATAAAAGATCATGTCCAGTTGCTAAACTACGCTGTGAACTCTGTACATTTTCAGCACCAACCAACATCAAACAGTATTTTCTTCATTTAAAGAGACATTTGAGAACTGGAGAGACTGTCAATTGTCCATTTGCAGGGTGTTCTTTTAAGTCAAGGGTAATCTCAACTTTCACTGCCCATAAGAGTCGATATCATCATACTGCTACATTGGTTGATTTCAAACCTGATCTTGTTGTGAAGTGTCACAGTGAAGTCTTTGTAAATGATTGTGAAGAAGACTTTGATGATTTAGTGTCATCAGATTTATTGTTGCCTGAATCTGAAGGTCAACCTGTGCAAAATTCTATCCAACGACAGATAGCGTCCCTTTTACTTCGCCTACAAGCGGTCCTTCACGTGTCACAATCAGCAATTCAAGAAATTGTTGATGAATTATTTGATGTTGGTCAATGTGCTTTACAATTAACTCAGCACAAAATTGAAAATATTTTGAAAGAGCATAATTGCTCATCAGAGGAATTAACAGAATCTTTGACTGAAGCTTTACAGAGTGCAAACTCACTTACTTTACTTTCAAGAGAGGGGCCTTTAGGCACAGAATTTAAAAGACAGTCATTTTATAGACAGAACTTTACTGTCATTGAGCCTGTTGAATATGTTTTGAATAGGCAAAAAAAATCTCATACTGTTGTTTATATCCCCATTCTCAAATTACTTTCTGTAATTCTAAAGCGAGATGAGGTACTGCATGAATTAAGAGTAAACAGATCATCTGAACAATCTGGAGAGTACAAGTCATGTCTCGATGGTGACTACTTTAAAACAAATCACATTTTCTCACATGAAGATGTTAGTTTGTGCATAACTTTGTACATTGACGATTTTGAAGTTTGTAATCCCATTGGCACCTCCAGAAAAAACACAAAGTGTGTGGTGTTTATTGGATTCTTGCCAATTTGCCAAGAAGATATAAGTCGTCACTGCCATCAATCTACCTAGCTTTATTGTGCAAGACTGAACATATTAAGACTTATGGATATAATGAGGTTTTAGAGCCACTGATAAAAGATATTCAGTGTCTAGAAACAGTTGGTGTGTTTGTAGAAAAACTTAATTGTAATGTAAAAGGGACCATCTTGCATGTTTCTGCAGACAACTTGGCAGCACACTCCCTAGCTGGATTCCAAGAGTCTTTTAATGTGGAAAATTTTGTAGGTTTTGTTTGTGTAATCGTGAAGAAATACAGACTTGTGATGTCAGAAGTGGAAAGTTTGTTTTACGAACATCAGATTTGTATGATGAAGCTGTAAATTTATTGAACCAGAGTGAACTTGCATCTGTTGATGGTGTGAAACGGGAATGTCCACTTAACAGACTGACCGGTTTTCATGCATGCCGAGGTTTTCCACCTGATTTTTTACATGATGTGTTGGAAGGCATTGTACCCGTTGAGCTAAGTCTGTGCCTTGCAGATTTGATTTTGAAGAACTATTTCACATTGGATGAGCTCAATAACGAAATACAAGGCTTTCCTTTTAAGTTCTCTGACAAAACAAACCGGCCTCAAAAGATTCCATCAACTTTTAAGCGGAATCGTACTCTAGGTGGTAATGGACATGAAAACTGGAGTCTAGTGCGCTTCCTTCCGCTCATCATTGGTCACCGTGTTCCAGAAGGTGATCAAACATGGGAATTAGTTCTTGAGCTCAAAGACTTGGTGGAGCTATTGTCAACCACATATTTCACTTCAGACTCACTTTGTTATTTACAGGCAAAAATATCAGACCACAGACAGTTGCTGCAGACAGTTTTCCCAGAAAAAAAGTTGTGTCCCAAACATCACTTTATTGAACATTATCCATATCTTATTCAAAAGTTTGGACCTCCAACTGAGTGTTGGACTATAAGGTTTGAGGCAAAACATTCTTTCTTTAAGAAGGCTGTGCGAGATGCCAACAACTTTAAAAACATTCTGCTTACGCTTGCTACAAGACATCAACTTATGTTGGCGCATTACTTTGCAATGCCAAGACTTTTCAAGCCGGAGACTGAGACGGCAAAGGTGTCTGAAATGTGTCTCGAAGTTTTAGATGCTGCCATCAGACAAGCCATCTTGAATAGGTTCAGGAGTGTTGAAACAGTAGGACTGACCCCTCACATCTTTCTGAATGGAACCAAGTACTCAAAGGGAATGATTCTCTCTAGTGGGAGCACAAGTGAATTGCCAAACTTTGGACAAATTTTAGAAGTATGCATTGTGTTGGAGAGTAATGTTTGCTTCATTATAGAACCTTTCATAGCACACTACGTGGAGCATCTACGGAGTTACCATCTTGTGAAGAAAAACCCTGCTGAGTGTCTGTTGGTGAAACCAGAGGATCTCAACGACTACGTGCCACTGGTGTCATACTTCATTCGGGGCCGTCTTCTGGTCACTCCCAAGACTTTCTTGCTAAAATAAAACGGCTGTAAGTAATTAAACACTCAAATGAGGAATGAAAAAATCTGAAAATTTGGACTTGCGCTACAATTGAGATGTTTTGATGTCAGTAATTCAATTCAGTTTCCCTTCAGTTTTGTTTATATAGCACCAAGTTTGAACAAACTTTGTCTCAAAGCACTGTACAAAAAACTAAGGGAGACGGTATTTTTTTACTGTCAAAGTGCAACCCCCATTTAGTCAGTGGTGATTCCTTTAAATTGTTTTAAAACCTTGTCTTATTTACCCAATATTTTATCTCGTCTCTCCTCATGAATGTAGTGTCTTGTCACTGTACCAGAAGCACTTATTCTTAACGTGCAAATGTTTCAATTTTTCAGGTCTAAGTTGTCTACAATGCTGCTGCGTGTCATAGTTTCAGAAAATGAAATTAGGCGTCTTTCAATTGAAGACATCCCCTCAAGTGTTGAGAACCTGTACCAGGTGTTGCGAACCAACCTTGCTCTAAGAGGAGGATTCATTTTGCAGTATGAGGATCCTGATTTCAATAATCAATTGTGCAACCTAACGAACATCAAAGACCTTCCTGTGGACCGTGCAACTTTGAAAGTATTGTTCACAGCTGATGACTCAGATTCTACACTGGACACTGGCAGCCTTTCTTCTCCAAGTAGTGCAGTTTTTGTTCAATGGCCTGACCCCTTCCCGATTCCAAAGTTTTCACATGATGTGGAGCTGCAACTGAAAGAAGCCAATTGTAGATATGCTAAGGATGGATGTGTGACGGTGATTTCTAAAACTTTGAAGACTGATATCCTTGACACACTTGCAGACGGTATGTCAAAGATTAGTGCTTATCCTGAGAGGCAACACTATGAAAATGTGGCCAAAGCACTGGTGGAAAGGCATCCCTGTCTGCGAGACCCAGGATCAGAAAAGGGATGGTACTCATGGTTTCACAGTCTGAAATTTAAAATGGGAAACTACAGACAAAAATTAAGTTCAGCAGGATGCCCTGAAGTGGTCATAAACAAACGAAAATCTGGAAGTTCAAAAGGGGAAACTGTCAAAAAGTCAAAGAAGGGGGAGGTGAACTACTGTCCTGATCCACCTGAAGGACAGAGTCCTGAAAACATGGAGGTGAAGCGCAAGATAATGGAGGCTGAAATGCAGAAGAAAGACCCAAATCATCAGCTGCTTGAGGATTTGATGGTTGCTACATTTTCTCAGCGTAGGAAAGAGATTGTAGGAGATCAACCACACATCACAGAGCTCATCTCCCGATGGCCAACTCTGTTCCATGAGAAACAGGTAATCGCACAACTGAATTAGTTCCACCAAGAGATTTAGTGATTTAACACTGAGTTAACTATGTCCTATTGAGACAAGTTTCATATTCTATCACCTCAGATTAGGGCTGAATTTAAAAGAATCGTCACCAAAGACCTTCTGGAATCTTTTCTTGACGGACTTGATGGCCTGGTTCCGAGACTGCTGGAGATCTACAAAGCAGCAACCAAATCTGGAAAGAAGCAGCCACTCAAAGACATTTTGGACTGCCTTGCAAAAGATGTAAGCAGAACTGAAGAAGGCTAGAAAAACGAGGCATAATTTGTTATTTTTGTTCAAATATATTCATCTTACTGCATGTCTCATCTCTTGTAGGACACAAATGAAAGGAGAAGGGCTGCTGCTCTGCTTGGTTTGCCACGCTACATATCTGGTGAAGATCCATCAACTATCATCAGGATGTGTGATGTAAGACTATCAAATGTTATTGCAAAAACTGTACATATTTGCCTATTTCTCACTATCATTTTTTAAAGCTTTTTGTAGCATTTGTGTTTGCAAAAACGTATTAGTCCTTTTTAAGAGACATTCCCGTTTACTACAACCATGCATAACGTCAAATTCTGATGTAATTACTTTGTGTATCCTGATTGATTTTGCTCAAAGCCAGTTGATGGAAACATGCCTGATTCACATTTTCTTTTTAATTTCTTTTGGACATTTTAAAAATTGGATCAAAAAAATGCATTAAAATGGAAACACTGCTAGTGTTCTAAATTTTTAGAATAATTTCAGTGCTTCACCGTAGTGGTTTTTAATCTGCCACACACTGTGCTCAAGTGCATGAAAATACAAGTTCTATGGATGAAAAAAGTTTGTTAAAAAGGACTACCTGACAAAGTAAAGTGCTGAAAATACTTTGAATATGGTGTACACATAAACTGGCTTTTTTCATGTGGGGCTTATTTTCAGCGTCTAAAGCTTCTTGATTTTGGCCTCATCCACAACAGTGACCTGTTTTATTGCCATTATGCTCTATGCTTTGACAGGCTGGGAGTGTGTGTCAGGTTATTCACTGACTGAACAGAAGTGCATCATACAAACCCACAAGAGTCAAAACATGCAGATTGTTAAACCTCACAATATCATAAAAACTTGCAGTATAAAGATACCAGAGTATTTGCATTCTTTACTTGCACACAAATGTCATTAATTATTTCTTCTTTTTAAGGCCCATGCTGATTTTCTGGATGATGCCATGAAGGGGATGCAGGTTGGTCTCCTGATTGCCTGTGAAGGTGGTGAACAGTGGCCCATCCCACACGAGGTCTTCGATGTGGCAGTTGTGGTGGAGGAGACCATTGTGCTTCACAACATTAAAGATGTGACACTTGGATTTGCTACGCTTATGGGTGTCATCTACTGTGTCAATCTCAAGTATCCAGATGACATGAAGTATTCGTTTGAGTTTCTTCAGAGAGTGGTGATGAAGATCAAACCAGATCAGGCCTCGGCTCGACTACATGGTTTGAGAAACAAAATCCTGAGGTACAAACTGTAACATCTGTTATGTTTTCAGTTTTCTTTCTTACATAAGAGTTCCTGTAAGAATTTAAGTTTGTTCTATGCACTAAATGTTAATACTAATGGTTATGCACTAAAACATTTAGCATTGTGCTGAATTCGTGGCAAAACGTCTCTCTCAAGGTTGTCATGAGTTTAAAACACTGATCGTTTTGGACTGTTTTGTGAGAGATGGTAGCTAGTTGTATTGACTTTGCACTGCCACTGTTCTATGTGGTTTGAATGTTTTATTTTTTAAATGGTCTAATTTCTATGGAGGACTGAAACTGACCAATAAAGAAATGCACCAATTTTAAATGAATATAAGAACTTAAATTATAAAAACATGAGTTGACCTTCATATTTTTCCAGCTTAGTTCCTACAAACTATATTTTTTAGCACATAATATATGTGTGTTTGTCCTTTACTTGTAGATGCATTCATGTCGCACGTGTGTGTTTCCTTCCCCCCAAGTCTTTTGATTTCATGTTATTTTTACATATATCTGTCTTGTGTTGTGCCTCATTTTGCAAATAAAGTGTGTTGTCTTTCTTGGGTCAGCTCCTACACTATTAGTCAACAGATGGGAAGGAGCAGAATCCATGTGCAGATCTGTTGACCAATAGTTGAACTTACCCAAGAAGGCTAGCCCCCCTTAAGATGGCCCCCACAACCAGCTGACATTAGAAAAATGTCACTGCCCACCTTATTTGCATAATAAAGCAGAAACGCATAAGGTAAAGTAAAAATATGACATTTAAAAGCAACACCTGGAAAAGTTATTTGGGGGAAAAAATTATAAAAAATATTTAAAAATCATAAATGAATCTACAAGTAAAGGGGAAAAACATTTTTAAAACAATAAACTAAATTGTGCTAAACTCCATAATTTGTTGGAACTAAGGTGGAAAAATTAATATAGACATCATAGATGGTCAATTAAATTTCTAAAATATTATGTAAAGATCTTAATTGGTGCATTTACTTAAGATGTATCTTAAAAAAATTGTCAAAATTTATTTCTGCTTTTGTCTGTTTCGGTCCTCCAATAAATGTCACCACTTCTGCTTGGACAGATGTTTTCTTTTACACTTGATTTAAGTCTTGTCTCATTTGTATTTGATGGAGAAAGATAAAAAAATAAATGTTTGATATTTGAAATGGAAGCATATTCGGTGTAATTATTTTAGGAAACTGGTGAACTTGGTATTATTAGTGGAGAAAGTGAACAATATTTGGAAATGTTAGTTTACTTAAATTGCAATTTTAAGTTCAATTGCTGCCTTAAAATCTTGAGTTAACTTAACTCAAAAAGGGAATTGGTATGAATAAAGTTAGTCAGATTAACTTCAAAATGAGAGTTTAAAGTATATATAATTGTTTGTTACTTTAACAAAAGAAAACAAGTTTTTATGAATGGATAATGTAACCTTGCAAGTTGTTTAAACTCGGAGTATGAAGTTCATACAACAAATAGTCATTACTTAGACAAGTGGTATAACTTAATTATTTGAGTTCAAATAGAACATGGTTGTAATTTTACTTGACAAGAGTACTCAAGTTTTTGAGAATGAATAATGTTCTATAGTTAGTCATTTCAACTTAATGTATCACATTTAAACAATAACTTATCATCAATTGGGCTACTTTTCTAGCTTGGCATCCTAAGTTGGAAAAGTACATTATTTTAAGTTGCGTTAACTTGTGTTTTTAAGGCAGCAATTGAACTCGAGTTTTTAAGTTTAACCACCCTAATTATTTTTACAGTGTATGCGCTCAAATGCGCCAAAATAAGAGTCGACCTCAGACTCACGAAATTGCGGGACCAATGTGATGTGCCTACCAATGTCAAAAGTAACAGAAACAGAAGAATCTGTGCTTGGTGGTTTTGGTGAAGCTGCAGGTGCTCTGTTTTGAAGCTCAAGAGCTCTGATCCGAAGATGCATGGCTTCCACTTCCAGCTCCTTGTTGCGGTTCTCCACCTCCCTTATATGGAGTGTGAGACGCAGATCCTCCGACGACATACCTTCAAGAGGTTTAGAGTCCTGATTGAACTCTGAGACTGCAGCAGGCGCATCAGCCAATGTCGAGTCACCAACCGCGCCAAGTGCGGCGTCTCCGGCTTCCTTCATTGCAACCGTTTGCAGCACACCTTTATCCACCAGTTTCTCACACAGCGTTTCCTTCAGTTCTGACCTCCGATCACTGCAAGACACCTCAACATTATAATGGTCAGCCACAATAAGCAGATCCGCTTTCTTACATTTGTCCAATTTTACCCAAGAAGGTGAACGTACAAAGTCAGCAAGGGAAAACCCCTTCTCCATAATTCCCCGGTGCACAAAATAAAACTGCCAATCAGAAAAATAAACACTTACCGAACACAACGAAAGAAGACACATAAAACAAAACCAAGATTCAAAAGTGGGAGTAGTTTGAACGGACGAGCCCCCAATTCATGTTACGACCAGTCTAGGGGGGCCAGGTCGCAACATGAAGGATCCATCCTCCTCCGATCTCAACATCCGACACACACAAAATTGAACAGTTGATAATGATTTATTTTTAAAAAGATATATCTTTTTTTTTTATCAAGATGTTACAACTGGAGTACCTGGCTTCAGAGTGAGCTATCGCCGAAAACAACAAACAAAACGAACCTATCTAAATAATAAGAGAAGCTTACCTAATCAAAAGTAAATAAACCAAAGTACAAAAAAACTTACCTTCCTAACCTAAGAAAAACATGAGAAAACTAAGGAAACATAAACGGCAACTCACTCCTACACTCCAGAACTCTAACACAGATAAACAAAGGAAAAGGGTGTGGCCGGTGGAGATGAGTTGAGGATGGAACACAGGAAGTCCGCGTCAGCATCTTTTATGTCCGTCCCCTCCGAAAAGCAGCCAATGGGACATCTCCGTCGTCTTCTTGGAATCAATCAATCAGGGACGGGCACCTGCCGACTCATTTATAATCAACTGTACGCCGTCAGTCGTAACACTCACGTAAACGCCGCTATCCAACTCAGCTGATTTTAATCCAATAAACCGTTAATCGGTGATTAACTGTAGCTTAACGAATTGTTTCCATCCAGGAGTTACAAACAAAAACCCAGAGAAATAAACAAAGTTCTCCTGCAGTCAGAAAACATCCACCTTTCTTCATCTTTTCCAAACTGACTTGTTGCAGCAGCATGATGTGGCATTCAGGGTTTTTCAGCCTGTTTTGCATTGATTCCATTGACATTCATGCATAATGGACATGAATGTGAAATCAGCCCTCCAGAGGCAGCAGAGGAAGCTTTCCATTGTTGTTTTTTTAATGGCAGGCCTTTAACACAGAGAGCCAGGGCCGGGCCGCTGGGGCTTCTGCTCCGTCTGGGGCTTCGAGGCAATTTCCATAAAGAGCAACACCCAGATCCATCACTTCTCTCCGGACTGATTGTTTCTGTACCTCCAGGCTGTAAAATACGGCTGTTTTATTCTGTACAACTTAGACAGACGAACACAAACATGTTTCCAGTTACCATAATGTTCAACCTTCATTGAGGAATCGGACAAATAATCACCAACTTACTGAAAAATCGTTTTAATTTAAGGAACTGCCATTCAGAGACGTGATGCTGCAGTGAAACGGACCGGAGGAGGCAGGATTTACCAATTTAGTAATCAATAAAACGGCCATTTGGTGTAAAAACTAAGCTTAATGTTTGATATTGAGATAATTAAAACCTTTTGTCTGTAAATGTGCTCTACCCAGAACTCCCCAGGTCACAGATTTACCTTCACCTGGTTCACATTTTGTAAAGATAATCTCTGATAGCTGGTTAATAACAAAAAAAATAACAAAAACAATGCCACTTTGTTGCAAATACCAGATTATTGTTACAATAATCTGGTATTTACGTTACCTTCAGTTCTTCTGAAAACATAATACATATCTTATTTACTGATTTAACGCCTTCAAATTGGGTCTCTGTCTCTTTAAGAAGCTCCTGCTCCTTCTGAAGCTCCGCCTCCAGGAAGTCGTCCCAACATGGCTCCTCTGTTAACCCTTTCACAGCGTTTTTAACGCTCCTATTATGAGCTCAGCAGGTGTTTGCTAACTGCTGCTGGCTAGTCTGAAGGAGCTGAGAGACGGGGAGGAGCTGCACCTCGAAGGCGGAGCTAGGTCCACCCAGGTGTTTTACATCTGAATGGTTGCCACGGAGATTAGAGGATGACAGAATCGAAGCACATTTGTTTCTGATGAGGGGAAAAACATTATAACATGACGGAAAGCTAAAAAAAAAAAGTTTTTTTTTCATAATACTGAACCTTTAAAAAGGAATTAAATTATTTTTTATTTTCATCTTCTAATGCATTTCTAATATTGCATAAAAAGTTTACATTTCCCTTGTGCTAACTTGGGCGATTAAAGCTAGCAGCACTATTTTCTAACCATGACAGCGTCTTCTTGAACACATTTTTCAGAGTAGACAGCCCTCAGCTATTCTGTCCACATCTAAAGGGGATGAGATGAAGATCTTAAAAAATCCATCCATCCATCCATCATCCATCCATTTTCTTCCTCTTATCCGGGGTCGGGTCGCGGGGGCAGCAGCCTCAGGAGGCCCAGACTTCCCTCCCCAGCCTCTTCCAGATCCTCCAGGAATCCCAAGGCGTTCCCAGGCCATAGAGAGACATCGTCCCTCCAGCGTGTCCTGGGTCTCCCCTCCTCCTGGTGGGACCTGAGCTCCTCACCAGGGAGGTGTCCAGGAGGCATCCTGACCAGATGCCCGAGCCTCAACTGGCTCCTCTCGACGTGGAGGAGCAGCGGCTCTACTCTGAGTCCCTCCCGGATGACCGAGCTTCTCTCTCTAAGGGAGAGCCCAGCCACCCTGCGGAGGAGGAAACCCATTTCAGCCGCTTGTATCCGTGATCTCGTTCTTTCGGTCATGACCCAAAGCTCATGACCATAGATGAGGGTGGGAACGTAGATCGACCGGTAAATCGAGAGCTTCGCTTTTTGGCTCTCTCTTCACCACGACGGACCGGTACAGCGCCCGCTTCACAGTAGACGCTGCCCCAATCTGCCTGTCGATCTCCCGCTCCCTTCTTCCCTCATTCGTGAACAAGATCCCCAGATACTTAAACTCCTCCACTTGAGGCAGGACGACCCCCCTGACCCGGAGAAGGCACTCTACCCTTTTCCGGCTCAAGACCATGGCCTCGGATTTGGAGGCACTGAGCCTCATCCCGGCTGCGAACCGCTCCAGTGAGAGCTGCAGATCACGATCTGATGAAGCCAACAGGACCACATCATCCGCAAAAAGCAGAGATGCGATCCTAAGGCCACCAAAACGGATCCCCTCAACACCTCGGCTGCGCCTAGAAATTCTGTCCATAAAAGTAATGAACAGAATCGGTGACAAAGGGCAGCCTTGGCGGAGTCCAACTCTCACCGGAAACGAGCCCGACTTACTGCCGGCAATGCGGACCAGACTCTGACACCGGTCATACAGGGACCTGACAGCCCGTATCTCTGGGCGGATCTCATCCACCCCCGGGTCCCTGCCACCGAGGAGCTTTTTGGCTCAGCTCTCTCTTCACCACGACGGACCGGTACAGCGCCCGCTTCACAGTAGACGCTGCCCCAATCCGCCTGTCGATCTCCCGCTCCCTTCTTCCCTCATTCGTGAACAAGATCCCCAGATACTTAAACTCCTCCACTTGAGGCAGGACGACCCCCCTGACCCGGAGAAGGCACTCTACCCTTTTCCGGCTCAAGACCACGGCCTCGGATTTGGAGGCACTGAGCCTCATCCCGGATCTTAAAAAATCACAGGAACAAAACAAACTTCTCTGCTGACTTTTGTGTTTTTCACCCTGAAAGGAGAAAAGTAAAACGGCAGGAATCCCGACGGCTGCGGATCGTCGAGGCAGCTGGCATCAGTCGAGGTGTTGATTATCGTAGCGTTTGGCATCAAATATCGTTTGTAGTTGATAGTTAATGAGTCTCGGTGATGAAGGTGAAGTGAAGTCAGCATTTAAACACGCGTTTGAGTTATTGTTAGCTTTAGCCGTCTAGCTCATTACTGATGTCGAGAACAAACTGTTAGTCATGAAGAATTGTGAGAACATTTATTTATAGACTGTAAATAATCACAAATGATCTGCTGCTTTATATCACCTTTGTAAAGTTACACAGTCAAAAATAAAAAGCAATAATTTTGGTTATTTGTTATAATGGTAGTTTATTGATCCACTGGATCGCCTTTTCTCTAGCACGGATATGCTAGCTTTAGCTTTGGATTGGATAAAACTAGCATGCTTAGGCTGGTCTCTATGTATTGCCTTCTTTTGCTGGCCGTTAGCAAGGATCAGCTAGCATTAGCCTTTGGTAGACTAACAACTAGCATGGCAAGGGTGATCACTCCTGTAGAGGAAACGTTATCAAGAAGAATGGTTGGCATATAAGCATCATATTACTCACAGGTATGCTAATTCCCAGGCTGTCCGATGCTATTGCTAGCCTATCCATGCTAGTGGACATCAGAGGAAGCAGCTAATCCAGTAGGTAAAAATCATGCTAGTTGTTAGCCTCTCCCAAGCTAGCACAACTAAGTAGTCTCCTTCTTGTTTAATGCTCAGTTAGCATTGCTAGCTAATCATTAATCATATCAGTAGCTAGTTTCAGAACGGAGATAGCCTCCTGCTACAATGAAGTGGCCACCACTGGGTGTGTAATCGTCTTTTTTTGGTTGTTTAAATTTCCTAGATTGAAAACCGTAGGTGACAGAACTAAAGCTTTAAGCTAGCTTAGCCGGACTTTTATTGGGCTAGTTTGTTAATTTAGTAACTTTTTATGGCAATATTATTACTTTTTAGTTTTCTCTTTCTACACCACTTTAGTTAGTGGAAATTTGTTTATTAACATTGTATTTAATTGATTATTTGAACACACTGATGCTATATAGTTGCTTTTTGCTGCCAGTCGACTTTTTCACAGAGAAAAAACTCAAAGCCGACTGCTGTTATGCTGAATATCATAAAGTGAAAAAGCTGTGAAGTTGATGACTAGACTGTTTAACTTTTACTGCCCAGAGAAGTTACCACACACACACACACACACACACACTGGTAGCAGCTGGTCTGAGCTAAAGCTGAACTTCTCATCGATCCGTCCCAGTGTGGGAGTGGGATATTACTGCTGTAAAGCAACAGAAGCAGGTTTCAAACATTATTTATGATCAGATACAGACACACACCAAACCTACTTAGTTGGTTTCTGAAGTTTATTTAAACAAGGCTTACCATAAAAAAAAACTTAAAGAGGAAACAGGAATTAATAATGAAGGTTTAATCCTCTCAACAAGGTTATAAATGTCTAAGAAATATAACTAAGTAAGTAAAATGTTATTTATATGTCATATTTATGTAGCAGATATAAACTTTTGACTTGAATTTTGCACCCACATACACGTAGCCATGTTGCTAGCAACAAACTGGACGGCCTTCAGCACAACCATAATAAATTATTTAAATAAAATTATTAAAACCACTGAATCAATGTCACCTTTCTGACTTCAAAACTTTTTATTCTAACTAAATTAAATTCTTCCGCAGCCAGTTTGTAACCTCAACTAATTTTGAAATGGGAGTTTCTTAACAAACTGGATTGCCTTCTCTCTTCGCTGGCCGTTAGCACGGTTATGCTAATGTTAGCTTTGGTCAGGCTAAGTGCCTGCACGCCTTGGGCGTGCAGGCACGCCCAAGGCGTGACGCGCCCAAGGCGTGACGCCTGTGACTCGTACTTTCTCCTTTAAGGGAAACTTATGTTTACATACCAGTTTTATTGAGCAGACATAAACTGTCGACCTGAATTTTACACCCTTAGCCATCTTGCTAGCAACAAACTGCACCCCATAATAAATCATTTAAATAAAACTGAATTAATTCAAAGTATGTAAACTTCTTATCCAAACTAAAATAAATACTTCAGCAACCAGTTTCGTAACCATTTTTTTGTTCTGAAACTAATTTTCAAATAAAATGCGACTCTTTCATCTAAAGTAATGCACAGTTTGTTATCTTGGATAAAAAAAAGCCTCTTCAAACTAAAATGTTAACTGATCATAGTTTGAGCCTGAAGTCTTTTGTTACATCAGCCTCCTCTTCCATCATCTTAATGTGAGGCTTTGATGCGTAATCATGACTGAGATTATTTGATAGCGCGCCACTTTGAAGTAGCATCTTATGATTCCCACTGCCTCTAAAGTACATACAAAGAAGACCAAATGAATTAAAAGATTAAAAAAACCTCAGGCAGGCTGCACTCTGGAACTACAGGTTCAGGAAAGACACAAACCTGCAGCTGAAGATTCAGCCAAGAGGAGATGCAGGGAGCTTTAAAATGAACATCTTATGTTTTTAAATCCTTTTTTTCAAATGTAAATTATTCAGTTTTGTTGCATATTGAGCTGAAATGCAATGTTTTGGTCTGAATTCCTCATATACACATGCTCATAGCTTAGCTCTGCTATGAGGTGTGTTTAAGCCATTTTTGTAGTTTGATTGCAGAGATATGATTAGCTAGCGGCGCAGAAACCGTCCATACATCCATTTTCCTGCACCCTTGTCCCTCAGTGGGGTCAGGAGGGTTGCTGGTTCCTCTCCAGCTGGCGTACCGGGCGAGAGGCGGGGTCACCTGGACAGGTCACCAGTCTGTCGCAGGGCAACACAGAGACACACAACCACACACACTCACACCTAGGGGCAATTTGGAGAGGCCAATTAACCTGACAGTCATGTTTTTGGACTGTGGGAGGAAACCGGAGTACCTGGAGAAAACCCACCATGCACAGGGAGAACATGGAGACTCCATGCAGAAAGACCGGGGCCGGGAATCGAACCCAGAACCTTCTTGCTGCAAGGCAACAGCTCTACCAACTGCGCCACTGTGCAGAAACCGTTTATTCACAAATTAGTGAATAATAAGGAATAATAAGGAAGACTTGTCCATCCAGTTTTACATGTTTGATCCAGAAAATGCAACCGCAACATGAATGAACGTAAACAAGGCCTCAGTGTAGCTAGCGAGTTAGCTAGCGAGTTAGCTAGCGCTAGCTACCAGAAACAACTGAATACAATCAGATTATGTATTAAGACAAAAACAGCTAAAACAGCAGCAAACTGTGGAGTAATACTGTTTAAAACATGCAGTATGGTTGTGTCCTCAAGCAGCTAACAGCTAGCACACAGCGCTAACATTAGCAGAAGTACTTCACACAAAGAGGACTTTCCTCTGATGTGGGAACATTTCCAAGAAACATAAAACGTGACCCTTCACTCTGAAGAGGTCCTGATGCTTTGGGAGAGAGCAACACGTTTTAACATTATCCTCTTGAAATTTAGACGTCCTCAAATTGCTGCAAAGAATAAAAAATTAGCTGAATGGAAGTCTGTAACAAGGAACAGAGGAAATTCAACAGACTGAAAAATGCGACCCAAACAGAATATAGAGATTTTTCCATCAATGGGAAATACTAAATGAAACTTTTCTGCTCTTAGAGACTCAAAAGTGCACAATATATATATATATATATATTAGAGGGCTAAAAAAGTGGCTTTTGCATTAAAGTTCAAATAACATAATCTGATCAGTAGATGGTTCCAGAGGGTTCAGCCTGTTTTAAACCAGATTTAAAGTTTATTTATGGTTTGAAAAGCTGCAATACGCCACTTCAAACATGACAGATTCAGCCTTTGAAATGCAAATAACGCATCAATCAGGATGCACTGCAGTGGCACACAAAAGAAAACCTCCAATTACTTTGCTTAAAATTGTTGCAATTAGCTGATAATCAATATAAATCAATGTAAATTATACAAAACTACTGAAAATCCTGTCCGGAGAGCCAGTGGACCTGAATCTCCCTGGACTGGCACATTTAATTCCACCTACAGACTCAAAACAAAAACCTCCAGTCAGTCTGAGCCGTCAGATGGAAAGTCATCCGCCTGGAGTTTTTGTCACCGCTGACAGCAGAGGGAAGGTTTTATATTTATATGGATCCTCCGGACAGGTGAGATCACTCTGCTAGAAGCCTCTTCAACTCCAGCGCCGTCGCTCTCCGACTCCCAACGCTGTCAGCAGATCGTCAAGAGGGAGAAAGAGAAACTTCCCACTGGAAGGTCGAGGTAATTAAATTCACATACAGGATTTCACAGTAATATTGTTCTGCCTCGTTTGATTTTGCCGCTTCGCTTTAAATCTCCGGTTGTGTGGTTACACATCAAAACATGGATGTTGGAGTAGGGGATAAGATGGTTTAAACTTACAATACCAAAAGGTTTTATTGGTGGAATCGTTTTTTATGGAGTTGCATTTGTAAAGTTACATTAACAGCAACAACCTGGGTTTTTTAGTTTGGAAATACAAATTAGGTTGCTAGCAAAATATTTAGCTTTTTATCAATAGTTTGGAGTTAAATGTGTAGTTAGCTCAGATCTAAATATTTAACTTGCTAGCAAAATATCTAGCTTTAAACTGCTAGCTCAGTTTAAAGCTAGCAGTTTTAAACTGCTAGCTTTAAACTAGCTAGTTTAAAGCTGCTAGCTCAGCTTTAAACTAGCTAGTTTAAAGCTAGTTTAAAGCTAGCTGAGCTAGCAGCTTTAAACTAGCTAGTTTAAAGCTGAGCTAGCAGCTTTAAACTAGCTAAAGCTGAGCTAGCAGCTTTAAACTAGCTAGTTTAAAGCTGCTAGTTTAAAGCTGAGCTAGCAGCTTTAAACTAGCTAGTTTAAAGCTAAATATGTAATATTTATGTGGTAAACTAAATATTTATCTTGCTAACACTTTAAAATGTTGCACTGCTAAATTTATCTGCATTATTCATACTTCATCCATTTTGTACACTCCTATTAATATACATTTCATTTTTCTACTTCTTGTTTTTATATATTTGTAAATATTTTTCCTATTTATAACAATTTGATCTTGTAGCTAGTTTTTATATTTTATACTTTATATTTGGATGTAACTGGGGCCGTGACTCTCAATTTCGTTCCACCTCATGTAACACGTGATGTGAATGACAATAAAGTCTCTTGAATCTTGAATTAATTGCTAACTTTGGAGCTAAATATTTAGCTTACCAATCAACCCTTCTAGACTGGACCGTGTCGGCGCCGACGCCTCTAAATTTGCAGTACCGTAATTCCGCCACACGTAGCGCTATCTGAAAAATTCCAACGGTTTCTGAAAGGGGAGACGTTGCACTTTCCAGCAAGTATCGGGTTAATACGGCAACATCGCAGCTGCAGAGAGCGTAATTAATCGGGACATAATCGTTTAATAGACGGTATATTGCGAAAATAACTTGCTGGATATTTAAAGTTCCGGTTGTTATGGATACATGGGTAAGTATATCATCTCACAGGACATTTAAAGAACTACTTACAATTAAAATAAGGAAGATTTATTTAGGCAGACGCTCAAAACTCCGGCGTAAAGGGTTAAATATTTAGTTGGCGAATAAAATGGTTAAAATGTGACTTTGAAAATGAATCCTATTTTTTACTTATAGGCCGAATAACCCAAATAATTTGTTATTTTTTTGGACTGTGTATCTTTACAAACGACTCCTCACAGTTTTAAATATGAAGATGATCCAGTTTATTGTGCTAATTAATTTAAAGTCCAAGTCTTTTTATAACCCTGTGTGTGTTTCAGCTCAGGATGACGATGCTTCTGTCCACGCTGGTGCTGCAAATGTGCATTTTGATATTAATAAAACACGACAGAGTCACAGGAAACACTTCCTCCGTCTGAATGTGATGCATCTGCGCTAATTAAACCCTGGCAGCCCTGCAACAAAAAGCCTTTTTAACTTGCATTTAGAGTGTTGTTTGCTGTTCTGCCAGCTTACGTAATGTTTCCCATTACTGCGAGATGGGTCAGATATTCTTCCCTTTGTCTTGCTACAAAAAGCAGCCAATGCATAATAAATTTGATTCTCACTTTGTGCAAACAACTACAGCATCACGGAGGGCAGAACACCCCGACACAACTTCAGTTTGTTACATAAACAGGAAAATACACCAAGAAAGCAGAAGATAATCTAACACAAAAATCAGACTAAAGTGTTTAGAACCCAAAAGAAAAGCTGAAAATATTGAGTGTTCATGAACATATAGGGTCTCTGGATAGATTCGGATCAACTGGGGACCAAAATTACAACATTTGTTGCATTTTCGGCTGCTGTGGTTTGTTTCACACTGCGCTAGCTCAAAAACCTGTTCCCCTCCTCGCCTGTGGGGGCGCTGCACCAAGAGCCGCTGAAGGAAACGACACAAAACTCTCTGGAGACGACAAAACTTCCTAATTCACAAAATAGAAACAAAAATGGGAGTAGTGGTTGGTGGATTTATCTGCTGATTATTTACTGGTCTGGACGTCGGCTGTTAGCTGCTAACGCTAGCATCGCTTCTTCAGGCGGCCATTACTGTGAGTCAGATTCAACACCAGCGCTCACGGAGAAGTTACAGATAAAAACAGCTTTATTGAAACAGAAATCAGTGCAGCGGGAAAGTAAATCACAGATAATGTCCTAATTAAGCCAAATCTGGTTGGTAAACAGTCTAAACGCAGAATTTCATCAATGTTTCTGGCTGAGGACCGAAGCTCTGTGAAAAACAACAAATCATTCATTTGGCTGAACTTTGATTATCCTGCCAACGAGCGATTTGACATCAAAATGTCTGAGAAAGAACCGGAGTGGACGATTTTACTTTACGAGACTTCATGAACACGTTGCAACATATTTTGACGGATATAAAACATTTATTTCAATGCATTTTATTCTTCTATATGCAGAAATCTGCGCCTCTACTGGAAAAAGCTGTGGCTCTCCAACCCGCTGTCTTAGTTTGACACTAATTAGCCAGAGTTGGCAAGCTAACATGCACAGCTGAGACACTAATTACGGTTAAACATAAAGTATAATATGCCACCAAATGGCAACAAATCACTTCAGTCATGCTGCTGCTGGTCATAAAGCTGCATTATTTTTGAAAACCCTACGTTTTTTTTATGTTTATTAAAATAAAAAAAAGAATTTGTGAGAAAAGCAGGTGAAACCCTACAGCTGCACAGCGTGAACTCTGCAGACACTCATGGAAAACGTCGTTTAGACTCAGAATCAGCTTTACAGGCGAAGTTTGTTCCCACAAACTGACGTGGATTTTCAACCACTCATAATGTGTTTAACCGAAAACAGCTGAAAAATACCCACCATCACCAGCCGGTGATTCCTGCTCCTCTATTTGCGGCCACCAGACTCCTTCGTCGTCCCTGAGACCACATGAATTTACTCAGAACTTTAGTATTTGTTATGTTTCTGCCCCTCCTTCAACCGCCTGTCCAACAGCAGGGCTTCGATAGACTAAACTGTTGAAGGGAAACCAACCCTGACCCGAAACTTGGATCCTATGAAAACTCGTTTGCTGAGCCAGTATTTTCCACGAAGCGCCTCGTGGTTTTTGTCTGCCGGCATTGGAGACAAGTTTAACATTTTTTATCTTGTGGTTTGTTTTTTTCTCATTACTCCCTTCAGAAAACAAATCTTTAAAGATGTTGAATATGGCTTTTTTTAACCGTTGCATGTAGAAATGAGGTCCATCCGACCTTCACACACGTAAAACTTGTATCATTTGCCTCAGTCCTCGCACACACAAGGGTTAAAAACGGGTCATTTGTGTGCTTTCTATGTGCTAAACTCATATTTAGCAGAGAAGGAAGCCAGTTTACATCAGTCGGATCTATAAAAAATAGCTTTAGGATCATAGAACCGTCATGTAGACAGATTGTTGCATAATGTTTGAAATACAAATTACAAAAGTGACGTTTAAAGGGGATTCTACGAGCTGTTACCTAGCAACCTCAGCCAAGCCCAGCCACGTTACCTAGCAACCAAAGCCAAGCCCAGCCCCGTTACCTAGCAACCTCAGCCAAGCCCAGCCCCGTTACCTAGCAACCTCAGCCAAGCCCAGCCCCGTTACCTAGCAACCTCAGCCAAGCCCAGCCCCGTTACCTAGCAACCTCAGCCAAGCCCAGCCACGTTACCTAGCAACCTCAGCCAAGCCCAGCCCCGTTACCTAGCAACCTCAGCCAAGCCCAGCCCCGTTACCTAGCAACCTCAGCCAAGCCCAGCCCCGTTACCTAGCAGCCTCAGCCAAGCCCAGCCCCGTTACCTAGCAACCTCAGCCAAGCCCAGCCCCGTTACCTAGCAACCTCAGCCAAGCCCAGCCCCGTTACCTAGCAACCAAAGCGGAACCCCGGCACTTTGGTCAGCTAGTTTTACCTCCGTATGGGTTTTGGACTAGTTTCAAGTGCAAATATCTCAGTACACTTGAAATAACACCAAACTAGAGGAGCTTGTTTAAAGTCAAAAACTTATTTATGTTGATTTTAAAAAAAGTGCTAGTCATAAGTTAAATGATCTGCCAGTGGAACGAAACTCTATATCCATGTTATTTCACTTATAACTTTAACTTTTTCATCAATATTAAGGAATTATTGTCTTAGAATAATAAGCCTTGATGTCTTGCTGAAAAGACATTTTTAATTTAGTTTTGTCTTATTTCATTTGGACTAAAAGTACTTGATAGGATTATATGTTTTTGCAGTGAAATGTTTTATTGACTTACCATTCAGAAACCACTTTCTTTTCACTGCATTCTCATTGGTTGTGCAGGAGGCTCAACCGATGCTTTTCAAAGATGTAGCATTGTACAGTTGTACCTCTGTTTGCAGCCATTTTCATGATAAGTCGGGTGGCGTGGCCAGCAGCAGCTTCTTTGGATTAAAAGGGACTAGATGCCCTAAAACAGCTAAAATCCTCATTATTTTAAAAAAATGTAATGAACATGCTTTGTAGAGGCCAAAGACCGATTCTAACCTGGTCAAGGAAGCATAATAGGTCACCTTTAAAACAATAGAAGCCCGTAGAAGTCTGAATTTAAATGCTCCTGCTTGTGTCTCTTTGCACCGAGCGTTAAGGACAGGAGGGGGAAAACGTCCTACGCAGGATTACACTGTAAAACAAAAGACAGGCCCGTCGGACAGTTTGAGAAATAGCTTCTGCTCTGTGACGCACCTGAGGCTCTCGACTCAAAACACACCAACCCAGCAGATGTTGTGAGCTGAGGGAGCAGCCATCGTCTCCTCCCTCTCATCGCTGTGATGCAAGATCCCCCTGGCATTTTGTTCCCCTCAGCCCAGAAATTCACAAACAACGTCCTTGTAGCTTGTTTCTCCCCAAACTCCCTTCAGCCATCTGTTTCCGCGCGGGTCGTGTTCCGACTAGAGGAAGGAGAAACCGAGGAAGGAAAACGAAGGGCGTGCCTGACGGGCGCTGCGCTGCCGTGTCCGGCTTTGGGGACGTTCGGCGAGCGGCGCTGTCCCGCGTCGGTGGACAACAACATGGGAACGGACTTAACTGACAGCTTGCCAGCGCCAGCTTTTATTTGCTAACAAGCACATCAAGTTCCCATTAACATCCTTGTAGGAGAGACAGCGTGAGGTCGGCAATAAGGGGATTCAAGACAGACTCATAAAAATTACATCAGATAAGGTGGTGCAGCCCATTGAACCGTAGCCATACTGGGAGCAAGGCAGGCTTTCCATTAATAGTAATAGACAGGCGAACGTTGGGGGGGGAACATCCTCAGCTTTCCGTCCTAATCAGCATTCAGGAGAGGAGAGCGTCTTCATTATCCTCTAAAAATTCTTCAAACAGGTGGATGACTATCTGAACTTCCACCGTGCCACCGCTTTCTTCTTGTCTGGCTCGACACACCTTCGCTGTCTTTGGCTTTCCCGTCTATTTTTCCCTGACATTCCTCTTTGCCCCACATCTGGCTCCATCTTCTTCCTCTCCCCCAGGCCTTATCTCTCTCCCAGCAGCGCCGGCGCAACGCGCCGCACACACCTTCTGCAGCCTCGTCCTTCATCTTGTTGCAAACGTGTCAGTCCCGCTCGCTTCCGGCGGCGTTTGCCTAGAAGCTGGGTACTTCTGATTATCCTGTCGTATTGCTCTGCTGATGGAGTTGCTTTTCATTCGGACCGAGTGGAATCTGGTTTCATAGTGGCCCATCGAAGATTCATGAGACGGGAGTTTAGAGGTGGGCGTGGGGGAGACTGTAACCCCGTGGGCTCGATCGGTTGGAGTGGTTCAGGTGAACTCTGGCCCAAACCTCGGCCTTGGTTCAGTTGAAGAGAACCCTGGTTTGGTTCGAATGGGTATGTGAACGCCAAGTGGACGAAAGACCGCTCCAAAAGCAGGAAACGGACTACAGCGCACGGCATTCTGGGTAAATACAACCAAACCAAACACATCAGCTTAGCGCAGTGGTTCTTAACCTGGGTTCGATCGAACCCCAGGGGTTCGGTGAGTCGGTCTCAGGGGTTCGGCGGAGCCTCTGCCGACCGCGGAGGTAAAGACACACGTGTGTAAAGTCGTGATGACGCCCCGCTTTGCCATCACTTGCTGCAGAGGATCACATTACATTGCTTAGCCAATCAGAGGATCACGTTACATTGCTTAGCCAATCAGAGGATCACGTTACATTGCTTAGCCAATCAGAGGATCACGTTACATTGCTTAGCCAATCAGAGGATCACGTTACATTGCTTAGCCAATCAGAGGATCACGTTACATTGCTTAGCCAATCAGAGGATCACGTTACATTGCTTAGCCAATCAGAGGATCACGTTACATTGCTTAGCCAATCAGAGGATCACGTTACATTGCTTAGCCAATCAGAGGATCACGTTACATTGCTTAGCCAATCAGAGGATCACGTTACATTGCTTAGCCAATCAGAGGATCACGTTACATTGCTTAGCCAATCAGAGGATCACGTTACATTGCTTAGCCAATCAGAGGATCACGTTACATTGCTGAGCCAACCAGAGGATCACGTTACATTGCTTAGCCAATCAGAGGATCACGTTACATTGCTTAGCCCAGTGTTTTTCAACCACTGTTCCGCGGCACACTAGTGTGCCGTGAGTGATCGTCAGGTGTGCCGTGGAAATTATTCAATTTCACTACGGTACCGTATTTTCCGGACTATAAGCTGCTACTTTTTTCCTAAACTTTGAACCATTTGAAACTTTGTATCCCGCTTGTGGCTTTTCTGTGTATTTTTCTTCAACCACCAGGGGGCTCTCTAGCAGGAAGTGAATCATTAGAAGTCAAAATAAATCAAAGAAGAACGGCTAATTTTCATTTACAATAAGCACATGCTAGCAGCAGGCACGACGGAGAAATGTTTTCAAACTCATATCATGCAGCTTTTAAGTTGAGGGCTGTCGATCTGGCACTACAGGAGGGAAATAGAGCCGCTGCACTTAAGCTCGGTGTGAACGAAACCATGGTTCGGCTTTGGAGACGGAGGGCTGCGTCCAGCACATTTATTAGGACGAGGCATTCTGCTGGGTCCTGATGGAAAACCGAGAGCAGCTTCCAGTTTTTATTTTAATTTTTTTAATTGAGGGTGCTAGTATGGTGCGCTATATAGTCCGAAAAATACGGTAATTGGTTTTAAAATATTTTTTGAAAATGAATTGTCTGCAAATAATGTCATCTTCGAGTGTCTGCTGTAGCAGTGACTAGCGGCGTAATCATGTAATTTTCTTACCACTAGATGGCAGTAGGTACAGAGCATTTTACATTAAAACGAGAATTAGTAATGCATGAATGTTACAGGTAGCGGTGAGAGCACTGAATCTAGCAAGACTGTGATGACAGTGATGGAAAACACAGTGAAGCTCAGCAGTAGTTGGAAAGAACATGGGTCCATTTCCCACAACATATCTGTGTGAAGTGAGCTTCTGAAGCCTGGTTACTATAAAAACTAAAAACAGAGAGAGACTGAAATCTTCAATTTCTGCCAGGAAATCAGCTGTTTTCATCCAAACATGCACAGGTTTCACACCAGGTGGGTAAAATATACAGATATTGACATTTTGTACATGCAACTCTTCATATTGTAACAGTGAATATGAAGTGAAATGTTTCCCAAATATTATTGCTTCTTTCAGAATAAGAATTATTTTCTGTATTATGGCTATAAGATGCTTGTGGATTAGTTTGTAAAACACTTTGACGTTTTCTACAACTTCTTTAAATTTCACACCACAGTGTTGTGGCTGTTCAGGTGTATTTTTGAAGTGGACATGTTAAGTGCAATTTGAAATAAGAAATGTAAAATGTGATAATACATTTTTGTGTTTATTTGATTCCTATTCGAGAGACTTTGATAAGAATGACTATATATAGGCGGCTACAGAATATCTTTGTTTCCATTTTTGGTTGGTGGTGTGCCTCGGGATTTTTTCAATTAAAACAGTGTGCCTTGACTCAAAAATGGTTGAAAAACACTGGCTTAGCCAATCAGAGCTGCAGATTGAAGGAGCTCCACTCTCAGCATGAATTTGAGCTTGTGTCTTTCAGCAAAACTCACCGTTTTTACCAAATGTTTTTACTAAATCTGCTCCTTAGTTGCATCTTTTCGGGGTTGCTACTGCCTCTAGTGGCGTGGGGGTGGTAACACAGCTAATATAATTACATTACTAAATCAGAATACCGTGTTTGGGGGGGGAGAGGACTAAGAAGGGTTTGATGAATGCGCATATGAAACTGGGGGGGTTCGGTACCCCAAAAAAGGTTAAGAACCACTGGCTTAGCGCTAGCAGGAAGAATTGCTTCTGGTGTTTTACCAAAGACAAAAGAGTGGATTTGGTGTGTTTTGGTTCAGTTATAAAATAAAAAAGGCGACCAACTCTGACAGATCACCACTAGAGCAGATGTTTAAATTCGCTAATATTAGCTAATCAACCACTGCGATGTCCGATTAGCTGACATCAGCAGTAGCTAATCTACCCCACAATCACTTATTAATAATCATAAAATAAACACCAAACCTGAAGTTGCGCAAAATTAAACAATAACATGCAACGTTTCTATCCAATTTGTTTGGAGCAGAAATGAATTCCCGTCAATGGTGGCACAAATACTTGATAAATCGTGAACAATGAACGTAGCTTTAGCAAATTTAGCAATAACGCTTCCCCTGCTGTCTTTTTTCCCAGCACTACCTGGTTTATGAAACGTTGAGGCAGCTCTGGGAGCTGGGAAGTAGACGGAGCTGTCACTGGAAGCCAGCCCTCCTTTGCAGAGCAGCTTAATTGGTGTCTTAAACAGGGCCACAGTTTTTGTGGCCATATCCCTGAAACGCATTGTGAGCAGACTTCAGCACGTCACAACAAAGCGAACAGAGATTTCAAATCCTGGCAGGTAAAACTGCTCTGCTGAATACTTCAGCTCTTCCCTGAAAGCTGAACAATCTGATGCACATATCCATACATTCAGCTGGTATGATCCATAATTTCTGTCTTGCATCAGGCTGTTGAAAGAGTTTTGCTTGTAGGAATAAAACCCGTAGAAAACCTTGAATGTTGTCTCAGAAACACTAAATCTTTCTATTCTGCCTCAGAGTTCGTAGAAGAGCGTTGATTTAGGGCCGCTGCGTTCAGAGAGGGAAAAAAAAGGAGTAAATTTTCCCCAAAAATCTCAGAAATTTTCTAGAAAAAGCTTGGAAATTTCTGAGTGTAAAAAGTAAAAACATTTCTGTCTTTTGAAGCTTTATTCTCATAAATATTCTCTTAATTCTCATAATTTGATTTTATTTATATTTTCTAAGCCTGGCCCTAATATATCATCCACATTTCCATTTGAAGATAATTTAAATCCTACATCTATATTGTCTCATATCTTTGCGTCTCGTTGCGTTAGCTAGCTAGCGCCCGTGCTGTGCAGCGGGTTGTTTCGAGGCGCCGTGTCTTCAGGATGGCTCTCACAGCAGGTTGAGTGGATCTGGGTAATAATAATCCTTGACTGGAGCATGAGGAGGAGTGAAAGTGTGATCTTAACCCTGTGGCTGCAAACTAACCTTCAAAAAAGCAACACAAAGGCCGTTGCGAAGGGCTTCGTGAGGCTTCGTGAGGCCACGAACAGCTGCATTGTTCCGGGGAAGATTTATGAGCTTCAAAGAGCCTTTCGGTTTTGATCTCTGGCCTGAGCGCAGACTTTTTAAGCAGAGCAGTCAGTGTGATGTGGGGAAATTTCTCCTTTCATCCAACGTCACTGATGCTAACAGCAGGAGGCCGTTTCGTTGTTTAAAGTGCATCATTTTGTGTCAACAGGATCTGTGGGCTGATTTGCTTTTTGAAAATGAAAAAACCAAAAGTAAGCATTATTTTTAGATCTTTAAAAGAAGATGTGTTTTAAAGTGTTATTCAATTTTTTTTTTACAAGTTGGAAATATTGTCAGACGTTTCAGTGCCAGCAGAAGGATTTTTGGGGCGCAGAATAATTTGTCCTCCCTCATTTTTGAGTCCTAAGGAGTCGGTTTTATCCAGGAGTGAAAGTGGAAAACCAGTCCGTGCATTTATTCCTTCAAGGCTGGGCTACTGTAGTTATTTACTATCAGAAAATCCATAAAATGCAATTAAAATCTTCAGCTGATCCAAAACGCTGCAACAAGAGATCAGATGAAAAGCAAAGAGAGAAAACATATTTATCCTGTTTTAGCTACATTGGCTCCCTGTACAATAGAAAATATAATTCTGCTTCTGAAATCTAAAGCAATCTTGTGGTTATATAGGAATTAAGAGTGTTCTTGCACCAGTCATGTTTAGCTCACTTTAATCAAACTCCAGTCCGTTTGTATTGAAAGTCTGGTTCGTTTGCAGAGGCGTGAATACGAACTCTGGTTCTCTTAAAATCCTCGGTTCGGTTCGGTTGAAGTGAACTCTGGTGGGTTTTCAATGCATATGTGAACGCCGAGCGGGCCGGAGAACGCTCCAAAAGCAGGAAGTGAACTACAGCGCAAGGCATTCTGGGTAAATACAACCAAAACAAATGCTAGCGTTAGTCTAGCGCTAGTGGGAGAAAACTGTTGTCTTTTACCAAAGACAAAAGAGAAATTGTCCAACTGCTAAAATTTGACGTCACTCCATTTTTGTGAAGAAGGAAGTTGCGCTCAGTTTCTTCAGAGGTTTTCATGTTGTTTCCTTCAGTGGTTCTTGGTGCAGCGCCCCCACAGGCCAGGAGGGGAACAGGTTGCTCAAAGGATTTGGAATTGCAATTTTGGTCCCCAATTGAATCCAGTTCAGTTGTGAAAATACCCTTAAATTATATCCACAGTTTTTAAACAAGTATGTTTCTATCAATTCTGCCATGAGGGGGTCTGTGCCTTACCAGAGGCATTGAGAAACACGTCTGTCCGTGTAAGTTTGCATCCTTTACTTCCTGTTTATTACAGCCACAAGTAACATCAACATCTGATGAAATTATGTTTTGCATAACCTGGATGATTTGCTCTAAAGCTGGAAAACAACTTGCATTTTTTGGAGAAATTTTAAAAGTTTGCTCAAAATTCACAAGATATTTATAATGGAAACAAAACGACTGATGCAAGTCCAGTTAAAACCCTCAAACAGAAAACCACTGTACCCTCCATAAATATAACCAACACAAAGACACGGTAACATTTAATGTTATTGATCTGATCTGATTTCTCACTGTGCCATACGTGTTCAGCTGCAGCATGTCCACCAGACGTCTCAGTCACTTTTCATGCTTTGTCCCACTTGGGACATCGATTGACTTGGTTCTTCCATGACCAGCATGTTTCTCTGGACAGTCAAGATATTTGATTTGCATGTATGAATGCATTCAGTAGGATAATTATCATTTTGTTTTAAATCGCAGCATCCACAAAGCTTCTGATTCACTCATCTGGAGTCGAGGAGATAATCTCACGACTGCAACTGTTTAAAACAGTGAGATTGATGCTGAAGTGTCTGAAAAAGAAACGAAACAGGTTCAGAGTTAAAATTAGACAGAAAGAAGGATGGTGTCAAACATTAATGGTATCCATGCTCTGCAACAGAAGCGTCACTGCAGATCCGTTGTGTCGCTTTTATCTTTAGATGGCATTTAAATGCATCTTTTCTCTACAGAATCACAGCAGAATAAAACATAAATAACATTCATAAACAGTAAATTATCACCTCAGTTTGTACTTTTACAAAGATCACGGCTTACAAAGCTACTTTCCACATTTTATGCTCTAAAAGACATTTTTTTAAAAAACAAACTAGTGGCTCCTTCATCAGATTTTGCTTCGTTTTAAACAGCAACAGTCACTTTTTGCCACTTTTTCTGCAGTTGCTGGTTAACAAGGAGCCTGAGGTGCTGAAAACAACTCGAGCCGAAACGACTGAAGAATGTTCACTGGGTAGGTCTAATTTTATCCCACAAAGACTTTGAAACGTGTTTACAAACGTAATAACGCAACATGTTGAGACTGAAGGGAGCCCAACGTCTCGCAGTGGCTCCGATTTTAAAATTATCAAACATCAGAAGATGCAATAAAACTGTTTTCTTATCGAGTTTCACACATTAAGACATGAAAAAAGCTGCTCAGTTACCTGATTACGTTTTTTACTATGTTCCATTACACAGTTTCTACGGCTTGAAATCTTTTTATTGATTTTTTTTAACGCACTGTAAAAAATAAAAACAAATTATCACTGAGATGTAATTTTACATGATTAGTTAAAAAAAAGAAGCAGGTAGAAGATCAGATTTTATCATCTCATGATCTGCAAACATGTAAACATCACGTCTTCATCCTTGAATGTACAATTATTTATACGTGACTGAGATATAAATGTTTATATTCTAACGTTGAAAAAGCAGAATTTTGCAATTGTGGCGATTTCATTAAATGAGTGACATTAAAATCACGTGAAGAAGCTTTTTCACAGATTTCAAAACAAAACATGACGTCTACAACTTGTTAAATAGTTTCTTTTCAATTAGGCTACAGATTTACCAACAACTGCAGCTCCTGCCGCCCTGCAGGAGACGCCGCCCTGGGCATCTGCCCACAAACCACTGCTGCTGCTACAGATCAAACAAACGATCACATATTTAAACTTTCTGTATTTCTCCTTCTGACTGGAGGAAGGACCTTCAGGATCCTGAAAGTCCTTCAGCTCCTGCCGCCCTGCAGGAGACGCCGCCCTGGGCATCTGCCCACAAACCACTGCTGCTGCTACAGATCAAACAAACGATCACATATTTAAACTTTCTGTATTTCTCCTTCTGACTGGAGGAAGGACTTTCAGGATGCTTCCTATTTTAGATAAAGGAGAGATCCGTTTTTAACAAATTCCTCCTGTGGGTTTCTAGTTTCGCCTTCATTTCGTTGTAATTTAACCATTTTCGCATGAAACGACGGCGCTCCTCCACCGAACCTGTTTGTGTTTTCTGCTGTGACACCGAATCCCATTTTCCATCAATAGCTGTCTGCTGCAGACCTCCATTACTGGTTTTGCGTTGCACGCATCAGAGGCCCGCTGCTCGGAAATGTTGCTTCCTGCTCTGATCTGTGTGTCTGCACGTACGCCGCGGCGGCGTATCGGACGGCTCCGATGGCTAATGGCGCTGACGCTCGGCAGCTGAAAACCAATCCATCACGCAGGGGAGAAAAAGTCAGGAGGTGGCGAAGAAAACAAAGGCATTGCTGTACTTCATGCTTTTAAAAAGGCTATTTATCACCACGGGCTCAGTGTCGGGCTGCCCGGCGGTGGAGGGAATCAGACCCATGCCAAACTCGTTTATGGGCATGGACGTGGAGAAATGGACGACCATGGAGCCACTGAGCGATCTGCTGCTGGACGCCGGGTCAGCCGCACTGAGCAGATTCTGTGTCAGGACAAAGAGGGAGTTTCTCATCAGAGACGTTTATCAAATCAAACTGGAACAAAGTTCAACTGCGGCTTAGCTTGAAAATGACGGTTCACCTAATGCACTGCAAAAACTAAACATTACAAAGTGTTTTTTGGTCTAGTTTACAATGTAATAACAATAGCTAAGCAATGGCAGCTTGTCCTTAAATGGGATCTATTATGGTGTACAGGTTAGGACATGTTCATGTCCTAGATAAAACATGTTCATTACATTTTTCGTATAAAATCTTTATTAATTAATGAGATTTTAGCTGTTTTAGCGCCTCTAATTTTAAATTCAAACCAGCTGCTGCAGGCCACAACGCCCAACTCAACGTTTACGCTCACGGGTGAAAATGGCTGCAAACAAATGCGCAATTATACAACCATACATCTTTGAAAAGCAGAAGTGGAGCCTCCTGCACAGTCAACATGAATGCAGCAAATGGTTTCTGGACAGTAAATCAACAATAGGGTACTATGTCTTCTCCAGCAGCCATTGTACAGCGCATACAGTGGTTAAACTAAGCTTTAGTTGCTAGGTAACTGGCTGGGCTCGGCAGCGGTTGCTAGGTTACGGCACAACGTATCGATAAATTCCGAACGTCTTTGAAACGGCTCGTTTACTACCAATTACACATTCAACTAATGTGTAAAAGTCAACTAGAAAATAGTTTTAACTCAGAAATGAAAGTTAATCAAATGGAATTTATTACTTTTTTCTCATAATATTGTGACTTTGTGCTCATTATTTTGACTTTATTCCCATACTGTCATGATTTATGGTGAGGTGAGAAGCAGGACGCAGGCAGACTCAGGTTGAAGTGATGAACAGGGAGACAGACTGACGACACGACGAGGAGCCGACAAGAGACAAAGACAACAGGTGGGACTAAAGACACTGGGAGGGAAACGAGACGCAGCTGGGATCAATCAACAGGGAAGACAGAGACTCAGGAGAACAAAACCTCTAAATAAATGCACAGAAAACACAGATCACCACTCATACAGCTTCGTTCTTGTATTAATTTTTTCTTAGCCTGACCTTAAGGCTCTTTACATCACTGAGTTTATTTTTCACAAATTCACACTTTTATGTTCAAAATCAAATTTTGAACATGTAGAAATGACTAAATGCGGCGCTGATATTTTACAGTGTTGGTTTCAGTGTGACCTCAGTTCATTGCATTTCCTAAAAACACACTAACTGAGACGTGTGTGTGTGTGTGTGCGTGCGTGTGCGTGCGTGTGTGTGTGAGGAGGCCTTTGAATTATTTAGCCGTGCCGCTCGCTGCACCTTGTTTGGGGATCCTCCTGCTCTCTCCCAGGAGGCTTGTGGTGTTTTTCATAAACGCAGTTAAATATTTCCAGTCGCCCTGTGGAAACCTTCCCTTTTTTTTTTATTTATTTATCTTTGCTAACATAAACAGCTCTCATATTCATGCGCTCTGCAGCCGGGATGAGTGGGAGTGAAATGATTCAGAAAAAGCTGCTTCTGACATTGGGATGAAATCTGTTCTCCGTGTGGAGAGAGATGCACAGGACAAGTGAGCAAATGCTTTATTTTCACACATTGTACATCCTGCAGTATAGGCTGTGTACACACAGACACATGGTGCTAATCCTGCAGCGTGAGCCGCGCGGTGGCTCAACGCTTCACTGGTTCCTCTTTTCAGTCGTCACTCATCTTAAATACTTTGTGAAAACATTAAAGCTGGAGCTGATGTTAAAGGTGACGTTAAAGTTTGAGTTATCTTGTTAAGATAAGTTGATTTCCTGGATGTATTGGCTTAAAATGACTTTTATAATCGCATATTCATAAAAAAAATAAGCATTTAGTTTTATAACTTGTTTTATTTAGAAACAAAGCAGAAGGATCCAAAGTGAAGATAAACATTACCATGAAATAAATTTTAAAAAATCATGTTTAATGAATTAATTTCTGTTCCTGGAAAAGGATTAATAACTGCTTTCCCTTGATTTCTCTTAATATCTATTCATACATTTTCTTTCATGTTTAGGTTGAGCGACTGGTTGAAACTGAAAGAAGAAAATCATATTTTAAGTGTTTATTTGTTCAGCTAGAAGAAGCAAATAAAACATTTTAATCTGAATAATTTGGACTGTTTGAGTTAACATTTTTTAAATTAAATTACTAAAAAAACCTACTTTTTAATTCTACTTATTGAGAAGTGGAGGTAAACATTTGCTTAGGTCTTTATTTTGCTACAACTGTCAATGTGATTTTTTATTTTTTTTTACCTTTTTGCAAATTACATATTTTTAACTGAAAAGTGAAATTTTCCAGAAGTAAAAAAAAAAATCTTCTTTTTCGTATGTCCTGAATCTGTTACTTATAAATCAGTGGTTTCAAAATGTAAAGTAATTTTTTTATTGAAAGTATTCCTGAAGTTTCCCTTGGTGTTCTTCTGTTCCCCTCCTGGCCTGTGGGGGCGCTGCAACAAGAACCACTGAAGGAAACGACATGAACATCTCTGAAGACACTGAGCGCAACTTCCTTCTTCACAAAATGCAAACAGAAATAAAGTGGCGTCATATTTTAGCGATTATAGGATTTCTGTTTGTCTTAGGCTAAAGACCACAAGTCATTTCTTCTGCTGCGCGTTTATTTTGGTTAAATTTACCCTGAATGCCCTGCGCTGCAGCTCATTTCATGCTTTTGCAGGGGTTGGTAGGTTTTTGTACTTTCATTTTGGTTTCTACTGCTTCTAAAAACAGCCTAAGCAAAAAAAAAGCTGTTTCTGGCAATAAGTTATTGTGTTTCTGTGTGTGATATGTAACGTCACAAATCAGCAGGCACTGCCCCGTTACCTAGCAACCCCAGCAGAGTTCTGCCCCGTTACCTAGCAACCCCAGCAGAGTTCTGCCCCGTTACCTAGCAACCCCAGCAGAGTTCTGCCCCGTTACCTAGCAACCCCAGCAGAGTTCTGCCCCGTTACCTAGCAACCCCAGCAGACTTCTGCACCGTTACCTTGCAACCCCAGCAGACTTCTGCCCCGTTACCTAGCAACCCCAGCAGACTTCTGCCCCGTTACCTAGCAACCCCAGCAGACTTCTGCCCCGTTACCTAGCAACCCCAGCAGACTTCTGCACCGTTACCTAGCAACCCCAGCAGAGTTCTGCCCCGTTACCTAGCAACCCCAGCAGAGTTCTGCCCCGTTACCTAACAACCCCAGCAGACTTCTGCCCCGTTACCTAGCAACCCCAGCAGACTTCTGCACCATTATCTAGCAACCCCAGCAGACTTCTGCCCCGTTACCTAGCAACCCCAGCAGAGTTCTGCCCCGTTACCTAGCAACCCCAGCAGAGTTCTGCCCCGTTACCTAGCAACCCCAGCAGACTTCTGCCCCGTTACCTAGCAACCCCAGCAGAGTTCTGCCCCGTTACCTAGCAACCCCAGCAGACTTCTGCACCATTACCTAGCAACCCCAGCAGACTTCTGCCCCGTTACCTAGCAACCCCAGCAGAGTTCTGCCCCGTTACCTAGCAACCCAAATGGGGTTCCAGAATGCATGTTCAGCTGGTTTCACTGCTCCATGTGTTGTTTAGCGGCTGCAGCAGCCGTATTGGGGACAGAGGCTCTAATACGGCTCAATCTGAAAGGATTAGACTAAAATCTCATCATCTAAGAATGATTTTAAAAATGTAGTGAAGAATAATGGATCACCTTCCCAGTTACTATCTGGTATGAAACTGTTCTGTCTGTGCACTGCAGTCCTTTAGAGGAATTCAGAATTAAAGTACAAACATAAAAAACACACAAACAAAGAAAACTGATAAAAGTTAGATGGAAGAGTTGCAGCAGGAACTTTGATGATTCTGAGGCTGTTTTGTGTGACCAGGTCAGAATCAGGGATGTTTGTAGTTTCCCGGCGTTTATAAAGCTTTGAATCTTCCCTCCTGATAACCAGGAACCATCCATGGTCCCAACAAATGAATTAGCTCTGAGTTCTCAGATAACTTGTTCCTGGAGTTTTTCATGATCCGAGGGAATAAAATCTTCATCCAAGTCAAATATTCTCATCCAAACTTTGAAACAAAAATTATAGTTGCTTTTTATATTTACATTTACCACAATTTGTTCCCAATTGATAAAATAATAAAATCCTCCTGAAAATCTGTTTTCCTGCCGTCTTTATACTGTTTTATTCAATAAAGTTATTTAGATTCAGAAAAAAACAAAAATATAAAAGGATCTGCATGCAGATATATTGATTTATAAGGAGCATTAAGGCTACGCTAAGAAAATAACAATTATGAGGAAATTATGAGAACAAATAATACAAAATAAAAACATTTCGCATTGGAAATAACACAAAAATAAAGCTGTATGAGAATAAATTGGAAATAATAATAAAATAAAGCTGAAATATTACAAAAATAAAGTCACAATATTAGAACTATATTCTCATAACTGTATTTTTTCTTCGTATGGCCCTGATAGATACATTTTTATACATCTTCAAGAAAATATGCATTAGAAACAGAAGAATTTTACATAAACAATGTGAATAAAATGTTTCCATGTAAACCTGGTGCAACATTACGAAACGTAAATTATTGTGATTTTATTTATGATTAATGAGGTAAAGCATTTCTGACAGTTCCCGTCTGATTTTACGCTGAAACAAACGTGAACCTTTCAGAGAACGGAGCTCGGCGCCGTGACGGACCGCTCACTGCGGAGCTAATGAAAACTTCAGAGTGAAAAGGAAATGATATTTTTTACGCTCATTAATTAGCTCAAGTCTTCTTCAGCAACTGTGGAAAATTAAAAATCCACGGTTTGCGTAGCGAGTTTTGGCTTCGTTTGCCAGCAGGTGCGTGAATAAAGCCGAGGCGGCGCAGAACGAGCTTTAATAGCTTTTTCACCATTTGATGTTGAGTCTGAGGCGATCAGGGAAATCAATTTGGAAAGTTCCTCAAATAAAAAGCATTTGGGAGTTAATTGAACTCCCGCTGGCTGAACATGTGTGTTGGTCAGATGTAAACCAGCTGTAGCTAAACTCACCGTTGTTTCTAATTCGTGTCAGTTGCTGATTAAATGCTCTGAGTTTACCCCACAGTGCCTGCTGTCAAATGGAGCTAGTTTCACTCTTTGTCCAGTTTAAAAACAAAGATTAAAACCCGTCACCATGCTGTCAGTCTTAGGAATCACCTAATAACATTTGTTCTATTAAAACTTTAATAAATAAACCAGATTACAGCCAAATCCTGTCTGATCTGAGTCGACTCATTCCTGTGTATTTTAGTTGTTGGAGTTGATCTTTGACCCTGGATCTGATAATCCAGTAGATTAAGTTCGACTGCAACATTTCTTACCTTTCCAGTTGCTGTGGTTCTTCAGTTGCTGAGTCAAACTAACCAATTTAAAGAACCTGTTCCCCTCCTGGCCTCTGGGGGCGCTGCACCAAGAACCACTGAAGGAAACGACACAAGAACCTCTGCAGAGGAAACTTCCTTTCACAGAGTTGCAGTTATTGCTACTAAAACCTTTGTCTATTTTCTTTATTTTTCTGTTCTTCTACTTTTTCAAAGCCTTTGTTTTGGTAAAACAGATGCCGTGTTTTTTATATCCCTATCAGAAATATATTCCTGATCAGATTCCTGATCAGACATTTTTATTACGTCTCCTGATCTCAGATCCGACACACAGCAGGTGAAACTCTAACCTGCAGTATTTCTACATTACGGCCACAAAAACTTCATCTGTTAGTCAGATGACTGGGGGTTCAGTGTGTGTGTGTGAGGGATCAGTGTGTGTGTGAGGGTTCGGTGTGTGTGTGAGGGTTCGGTGTGTGTGTGTGAGGGATCAGTGTGTGTGTGAGGGTTCGGTGTGTGTGTGAGGGTTCGGTGTGTGTGTGTGAGGGATCAGTGTGTGTGTGAGGGTTCGGTGTGTGTGTGAGGGTTCGGTGTGTGTGTGTGAGGGATCAGTGTGTGTGTGAGGGTTCGGTGTGTGTGTGAGGGTTCGGTGTGTGTGTGTGAGGGATCAGTGTGTGTGTGAGGGTTCGGTGTGTGTGTGAGGGTTCGGTGTGTGTGTGAGGGTTCGGTGTGTGTGTGTGAGGGTTCAGTGTGTGTGTGAGGGTTCGGTGTGTGTGTGAGGGTTCGGTGTGTGTGTGTGAGGGATCAGTGTGTGTGTGAGGGTTTGGTGTGTGTGAGGGTTTGGTGTGTGTGTCACGGTTCAGTGTGTGTGTGTGTGAGGGATCAGTGTGTGTGTGAGGGTTTGGTGTGTGTGAGGGTTTGGTGTGTGTGTCACGGTTCAGTGTGTGTGTGTGTGAGGGTTCAGTGTGTGTGTGAGGGTTCGGTGTGTGTGTGAGGGTTCGGTGTGTGTGTGTGAGGGATCAGTGTGTGTGTGAGGGTTCGGTGTGTGTGTGAGGGTTCGGTGTGTGTGTGAGGGTTCAGTGTGTGTGTGAGGGTTTGGTGTGTGTGAGGGTTTGGTGTGTGTGTCACGGTTCAGTGTGTGTGTGTGTGAGGGTTCAGTGTGTGTGTGAGGGTTCGGTGTGTGTGTGAGGGTTCGGTGTGTGTGTGTGAGGGATCAGTGTGTGTGTGAGGGTTCGGTGTGTGTGTGAGGGTTCGGTGTGTGTGTGTGAGGGATCAGTGTGTGTGTGAGGGTTCGGTGTGTGTGTGAGGGTTCGGTGTGTGTGTGTGAGGGATCAGTGTGTGTGTGAGGGTTCGGTGTGTGTGTGAGGGTTCGGTGTGTGTGTGTGAGGGATCAGTGTGTGTGTGAGGGTTCGGTGTGTGTGTGAGGGTTCGGTGTGTGTGTGAGGGTTCAGTGTGTGTGTGAGGGTTTGGTGTGTGTGAGGGTTTGGTGTGTGTGTCACGGTTCAGTGTGTGTGTGTGTGAGGGTTCAGTGTGTGTGTGAGGGTTCGGTGTGTGTGTGAGGGTTCGGTGTGTGTGTGAGGGTTCAGTGTGTGTGTGAGGGTTTGGTGTGTGTGAGGGTTCGGTGTGTGTGTGAGGGTTCAGTGTGTGTGTGAGGGATCAGTGTGTGTGTGAGAGGGTTCGGTGTGTGTGTGTGCGTGTGTGTATTAGTGTGTGTGTGAGGGTTCAGTGTGTGTGTGTGTTTGTGTGTGTTCGGTGTGTGTGTGAGGGTTCGGTGTGTGTGTGAGATGGTTCAGTGTGTGCGTGTGTGTGTGTGGATTAGTGTGTGTGTGAGGGTTCAGTGTGTGAGGGTTCAGTGTGTGAGGGTTCAGTGCGTGTGTGAGGGTTCAGTGTGTGTGTGAGGGTTCGGTGTGTGTGTGAGGGTTCAGTGTGTGTGTGTGAGGGTTCAGTGCGTGTGTGAGGGTTCAGTGTGTGTGTGAGGGTTCAGTGTGTGTGTGGGGGTTCGGTGTGTGTGTGGGGGTTCGGTGTGTGTGTGTGAGGGTTCAGTGTGTGTGTGAGGGTTCAGTGTGTGTGTGTGAGGGTTCAGTGTGTGTGCGGTGTGTGTGTGAGGGTTCGGTGTGTGTGTGAGGGTTCAGTGCGTGTGTGAGGGTTCAGTGTGTGTGTGGGGGTTCAGTGTGTGTGTGGGGGTTCGGTGTGTGTGTGAGGGTTCGGTGTGTGTGTGAGGGTTCAGTGTGTGTGTGTGAGGGTTCAGTGCGTGTGTGAGGGTTCAGTGTGTGTGTGAGGGTTCAGTGTGTGTGTGGGGGTTCGGTGTGTGTGTGAGGGTTCGGTGTGTGTGTGAGGGTTCGGTGTGTGTGTGAGGGTTTGGTGTGTGTGTCACGGTTCAGTGTGTGTGTGTGTGAGGGTTCAGTGTGTGTGTGAGGGTTCGGTGTGTGTGTGAGGGTTCGGTGTGTGTGTGTGAGGGATCAGTGTGTGTGTGAGGGTTCGGTGTGTGTGTGAGGGTTCGGTGTGTGTGTGTGAGGGATCAGTGTGTGTGTGAGGGTTCGGTGTGTGTGTGAGGGTTCGGTGTGTGTGTGTGAGGGATCAGTGTGTGTGTGAGGGTTCGGTGTGTGTGTGAGGGTTCGGTGTGTGTGTGAGGGTTCAGTGTGTGTGTCACGGTTCAGTGTGTGTGTGTGTGAGGGTTCAGTGTGTGTGTGAGGGTTTGGTGTGTGTGAGGGTTTGGTGTGTGTGTCACGGTTCAGTGTGTGTGTGTGTGAGGGTTCAGTGTGTGTGTGAGGGTTCGGTGTGTGTGTGAGGGTTCGGTGTGTGTGTGTGAGGGATCAGTGTGTGTGTGAGGGTTCGGTGTGTGTGTGAGGGTTCGGTGTGTGTGTGTGAGGGATCAGTGTGTGTGTGAGGGTTCGGTGTGTGTGTGAGGGTTCGGTGTGTGTGTGAGGGTTCAGTGTGTGTGTGAGGGTTTGGTGTGTGTGAGGGTTTGGTGTGTGTGTCACGGTTCAGTGTGTGTGTGTGTGAGGGTTCAGTGTGTGTGTGAGGGTTCGGTGTGTGTGTGAGGGTTCGGTGTGTGTGTGTGAGGGATCAGTGTGTGTGTGAGGGTTCGGTGTGTGTGTGAGGGTTCGGTGTGTGTGTGTGAGGGATCAGTGTGTGTGTGAGGGTTCGGTGTGTGTGTGAGGGTTCGGTGTGTGTGTGAGGGTTCAGTGTGTGTGTGAGGGTTTGGTGTGTGTGAGGGTTCGGTGTGTGTGTGAGGGTTCAGTGTGTGTGTGAGGGATCAGTGTGTGTGTGAGAGGGTTCGGTGTGTGTGTGTGCGTGTGTGTATTAGTGTGTGTGTGAGGGTTCAGTGTGTGTGTGTGTTTGTGTGTGTTCGGTGTGTGTGTGAGGGTTCGGTGTGTGTGTGAGATGGTTCAGTGTGTGCGTGTGTGTGTGTGGATTAGTGTGTGTGTGAGGGTTCAGTGTGTGAGGGTTCAGTGCGTGTGTGAGGGTTCAGTGTGTGTGTGAGGGTTCGGTGTGTGTGTGAGGGTTCAGTGTGTGTGTGTGAGGGTTCAGTGCGTGTGTGAGGGTTCAGTGTGTGTGTGAGGGTTCAGTGTGTGTGTGGGGGTTCGGTGTGTGTGTGGGGGTTCGGTGTGTGTGTGAGGGTTCAGTGTGTGTGTGTGAGGGTTCAGTGTGTGTTCGGTGTGTGTGTGAGGGTTCGGTGTGTGTGTGAGGGTTCAGTGTGTGTGTGAGGGTTCGGTGTGTGTGTGTGAGGGTTCAGTGCGTGTGTGAGGGTTCAGTGTGTGTGTGGGGGTTCAGTGTGTGTGTGGGGGTTCGGTGTGTGTGTGAGGGTTCGGTGTGTGTGTGAGGGTTCAGTGTGTGTGTGTGAGGGTTCAGTGTGTGTGTGAGGGTTCAGTGTGTGTGTGAGGGTTCAGTGTGTGTGTGGGGGTTCGGTGTGTGTGTGAGGGTTCGGTGTGTGTGTGAGGGTTCGGTGTGTGTGTGAGGGTTCAGTGTGTGTGTGAGGGTTCAGTGTGTGTGTGAGGGTTCAGTGTGTGTGTGAGGGTTCAGTGTGTGTGTGAGGGTTCGGTGTGTGTGAGGGTTCGGTGTGTGTGTGAGGGTTCAGTGTGTGTGTGAGGGTTCAGTGTGTGTGTGTGAGGGTTCGGTGTGTGTGTGAGGGTTCAGTGTGTGTGTGAGGGTTCGGTGTGTGTGTGAGGGTTCAGTGTGTGTGTGAGGGATCAGTGTGTGTGTGAGGGTTCAGTGTGTGTGTGTGAGGGTTCAGTGTGTGTGTGAGGGTTCAGTGTGTGTGTGAGGGTTCAGTGTGTGTGTGTGAGGGTTCGGTGTGTGTGTGAGGGTTCAGTGTGTGTGTGAGGGTTCGGTGTGTGTGTGAGGGTTCAGTGTGTGTGTGAGGGATCAGTGTGTGTGTGAGGGTTCAGTGTGTGTGTGTGAGGGTTCAGTGTGTGTGTGAGGGTTCAGTGTGTGTGTGTGAGGGTTCAGTGTGTGTGTGAGGGTTCAGTGTGTGTGTGAGGGTTCGGTGTGTGTGTGTGAGGGTTCAGTGTGTGTGTGAGGGTTCAGTGTGTGTGTGAGGGTTCGGTGTGTGTGTGAGGGTTCAGTGTGTGTGTGAGGGATCAGTGTGTGTGTGAGGGATCAGTGTGTGTGTGAGGGTTCAGTGTGTGTGTGTGAGGGTTCGGTGTGTGTGTGTGAGGGTTCAGTGTGTGTGTGAGGGTTCGGTGTGTGTGTGAGGGTTCAGTGTGTGTGTGAGGGATCAGTGTGTGTGTGAGGGATCAGTGTGTGTGTGAGGGTTCAGTGTGTGTGTGTGAGGGTTCAGTGTGTGTGTGAGGGTTCAGTGTGTGTGTGAGGGTTCGGTGTGTGTGTGTGAGGGTTCAGTGTGTGTGTGTGAGGGTTCAGTGTGTGTGTGTGAGGGTTCAGTGTGTGTGTGAGGGTTCGGTGTGTGTGTGAGGGTTCGGTGTGTGTGTGAGGGTTCGGTGTGTGTGTGAGGGTTCAGTGTGTGTGTGTGGGTTGAGTGTGTGTGTGTGAGGGTTCAGTGTGTGTGTGTGAGGGTTCGGTGTGTGTGTGAGGGTTCAGTGTGTGTGTGAGGGTTCGGTGTGTGTGAGGCCCCACTGCTGCCTCAAACTGTAAATCAGCGCGTCATTATGAGAGTCATCGCCGCTCCACCCAGTCGGTCCTCAGGATGCTGAGTTACGTCTGACGTGTCGTAATAAATCCAAACTGCATGTCGGCTTCATGAGTCTGAGGAAAAGTAGCAACAGGCGTCGATTCTGTTTGTTAATAAAACCTCTTCTAGCTCCAGTGCCGCCGTACAGAACCCCACATTAAGCTTCTTATTTCTGTGTTTCTTGCCTTGTTTTATTTGTCTAATCTACGGCTAACTGCCGTTCTTTGGTTTGATGCTTTTATTTTGATAGAACAACTTTCACTTTATGCATCATTCAACGGTAGCTGAACAAAAACAGGACGGAAACATGTAAGCTATGTTTATGTTGTGAGTTTTTTTAATATTGAGCGGTTAAAATTGTTCGTTTGTTTTATTGTATAAAAAACTAGAATAGTTTTGAGACAGCAGCCAACATGTTTTGGTTGAAAACGTTATTTTTAAGTTATTTTCCTCATACAGCTGTGATGGAGAAATAAAGGTGTATTTCATCAGCCTTCGTTCGGGCGTAGCTGCAGCACGAGTGTCCAAAGTGAGGCCCACGGGCCACTTGTGGCCCTCGCAACGATTCTGGACGGCCCTTCATTATGGTTTGACATACAGATGCAAATTTAAAAACTCTGTTTCCTTTGACATTTTGAAAATAAGTTTTCTTAATGAAAATGCACCAATTTCTAAAAAACAAAAGTTTTTTGATGAAAAGTGTTCGCAGTAGGATCAGGTAGTTTTTTTTTGGGCTGTATTGAAATTAATTTAACACTTTTTTTGCATCACACAAGTCACATGACCAACCACCGGATGTTACTACTGGCAGAAACTATGAAGAAGACGACAACAGGAAGTAGTTGGATTGTTTGTTTTTTTTCTCATGTGTGATATTAGATCTGTGTTATTTGTCAAGTCAAGTCAAGTTTATTTATATAGCACTTTAAAACAGTTCCACTGACCAAAGTGCTGTACAGCCACAAAATTAAAACAAGTGAAATAAAAATTAAAAGCACACTAACACCAAAAATACAATCACTTAAAATGAAGACACACAATGCAATACAAGAACATACCCAAATATGCAGTCATAATAAATATCACAATAAGTAATCTAAAAAAAAGCAATAAAAGTAACTAAAAGTAACAGCAGCTCAAGCTGAATCAAAGGCCAGCCGAAAAAGGTGAGTCTTAAGAGCAGATTTAAAAGTTGCCAGAGAAGTGGCCTGCTTTACCGACATTGGCAAAGAGTTCCAAAGTTTAGGAGCTGCCACAGCAAACGCCCTGTCCCCTCTGAGCTTCCTCAAAGTCCTCGGCACCTCCAGGTACAGTTGGCTCGCTGATCTGAGAGCTCGGGAAGGGCAGCGTACATGTAGCAGCTCAGAAAGATAGGAGGGGGCAAGGCCATTTAAAGATTTAAAAACAAATAAAAGAATTTTAAAATGAACTCTAAAATGGACAGGTAACCAGTGCAGAGAGGATAAAATAGGGGTAACATGTTCTCTCTTCCGCGATCCAGTTAAAAGCCGTGCAGCAGCATTCTGGACCAGCTGAAGACGAGACAGAGAGGACTGGCTTACATCAACGTATAAGGAATTGCAATAATCCAACCGAGTTGTGATAAAGGCATGGATTACTACTTGAAAGTGCTCAGCTGATAAAATGTTCTTAATCTTTGCAAGTCGCCTCAAATGAAAGAAGCTCGATTTCACTACGGCACTGATTTGCCTGTCCAATTTAAAATTTTCATCCATTATTTAATGGAAATGCCGCAATTTCACAATTTTATGTTTTTTTTAGTAGAATACTTAAACTTTTGCGCACATTTGTAATGGAGATGAAGCGACTAGCTGGATTTCTATTAGCCGCAAAATCATGCAACTTGAAATTGCAAAATAAAATGTATAATAAAAACATGTCAATTAAAAAAATGTCTGCTAGCTTGTGGTTCTTTGACTGCATGAAAACTCAACTGGTGTTGGGTGACATTTTCACTGATACCAGTAAAGGAGGCGCAACACAAAGCATTCAGTCAGGTTTTTGCTTTTAATTTAATTTATTAGCGACGGGGACCAAAAACATTCAGTGGGTTTTACTAACATCCCGTCTTGGGCATTTAATACGGTTGGTAAAATAAAGCAGGAGTGATCCGTATCCTGTTCTTACTGCTGAACAGACAAAAAAATATGAAAAATGTATACAAAGGACTATTAAGGTCATGCCAAGAAAATTTAAAAATAGCATTACGAGAATTAAATCATAATATTACAATTTTATTCTCACAATATTATTGACATTACTCTCAACATATGATGTTATTCTCATTCTTTTCCTCATATTACGACTTTTTATATATATATATTCTCGTAATACAATGACTTTATACTCAAAATATTATTTTATTCTCATATTATTATAATTTTATTCTTGCCTGACATTTTTTCTTAATATTATCACTTAGTTCTTATAATATTACGCCTGTATTCTGGTGTTTTCCTCAGTATGGCCCAAATACTCTTGTAATTTTAAGGTTCAGGTTTTTTTTTCTGCAAACCTGAAAGACTTTTTTTCTTTTTAAAATCTACAATAATGTACTTACCTTTTACTTATTTAATTAAAATAGTGAGTTTGGTTCATTGTTAATTTATTATTGTTTTTGTTTTTTTTTACTTTAAAGGAAAATAAGAATTTCAACTTATTTTCAGCCCAATTTTTGGGCCTCATGCCAAAAAGTTAGTGCACCACCGTTTCAGTGTAATGTCTTAATGCATTCTATTAACTCTGTGTGTTAGCACAATCATTAAAAAGTCGCTTTCACTAATTTGCAAAGCTTGGCTCTAATTACAAACAAACAAGAATATTGCAAATCCCGCTTTACGGCGTGTGTGACTTCAGATGATAACTGCTGCGTAATTAGCCCCACAGTAAGAGTCGTGAGCAAATTAACTCGTTATCCAGCAAATCTACCGAGGTCAAATCAACAAACCCTGAGAATCCATCCAGCGCGGCGGCGACGCCGCTAAATGAGATCCGAGCCGCGCGGCGTCCATCACCTCCCCCCCGCCGTCACACCGGCCGCTGCGGCCGGTCTCCGGTGACGGGAGGAGGCCTGGCAGAGAGACGGATGTTAATGAACTACTGCTTATCTTCCTGCCTGCTGCTGTTGGCTGATGCGGACTCGGCTCGTCATCTTCTTCCCTCTTTCCTGGGAGAGAGGGAGGGAGGGAGAGAGCGTGCTGTGCTGTTGCCATGGTTACTAACTGTTTGGGTACTCCAGCAAGTCGCTCGTTTTAGGTCAAAATGTTTTTATTTGTTGGATGCGTAAGAATGCAGCTTATATTACTAAGGCTGCGTTCACACTGCAGCCTGAAGTGACCCAATTCCGATTTGTTTTTGCCGGGGCCGTTCACACTGCCAGTAAATGCGACCTGTATGGGTTCTGCAGTGTAAACGGGCAAACGACCTGAACGTGTCCCGCCTGCGCACTAGAGGGCGCCATAGCGTCAGCGTTCTCAGTGTTCTGCCAACCGCCATAAGAAGAAGAAGAAGAAGAGCTCAGTGTTTGCGGAAGTAAACATGGAGGCTAACGGTGGAGCTTAGCTTATATATTTGAAGTTGTTGTCCGACCGGAGCAGCAAATTAACAACTTAATCCTCATATAGTTCGTCATGGTTGTTGTTTTTCTTCCCACTTGCGCGTATCAGGACACAGAATAGTGAGATTTGTTGAGAATCAGTGACGTTCAGTTTGGATGAATGAGACCTGGACGCTATGGTCGCATTTAAATCTGATACGTATCGGATATGGGTCACATTCGTAAAAGAATCCGACCTGTGCTGCTGACACTGCCATGAAGAGATCAGATACAGGTCGCATTACGTCAAAAAAAATCGGAATTGTGTCACTTCAGGCTGCAGTGTGAACGCACCCATAGTTGTCGTGTGACGTTACACTTCAGTGAACTTTGAAACTGGCAGGCGGTTGCTATGGAGTTGCTATGACAACAATAAACAAGCTGACATCTCGCCTCGTTCAAATCTTAACTTATAAACAATATATTACTCGATTACAATTTGAGTCCTATACCCACAGTGTAGTACTAAGATCAATATCAGTGATATTTACCGTAGTACTTACTGCCGAACTAACTAAATTAGCTTAGCAATGTAGCTTTTATCTGCTAGCTAAGACGGACATGTAGCCTGCATGTTTGTTGCTACGTACTTACGCTGCCAGTCAGCAGAGCCTTGTTGTTCACTTGAAGAGTTCGTACAGCCTTTACCTTCTGTATGTCAGGTGAAGCATTTCAGGTGAAGCTCCTCGTGTTCACTAATAATATCGCACTATGAGAACAGAGGCAGCTTGTCCGCGTCATCTGACATGTTTTCCTTCTGGTCAATCCCAACAGCAGCCATTTTTCTCTCATTGGTCAAGAGGAGCCACATGGTTCCGATGGATCAATAAAAGCCGTGGTTCATCCATGTATTTCTCAGCGCTTGCCTACTAACGTGGTGAGAATCACTTCCGGTTCTGATTTCTGGGAACTATTTGAGTTAATTGGATTCGTATTGTGGATGGATTTAAAGACAAACAAACTGCTTCCTTGTGCAACATCAGAGGAGACATATCAGGAAGGACACTGCTGACCTCCACTGGTCTGGTTTATTATTAGGTACAACTTCCAGATGTCAAAAAATGTCCCGTCATTAACAGTTCAAACAATTAAAATATGCAGAGCTAAAGCTAAAGACCTACAATAGTGTCACTAAGCTGTTCTAAGATGGGCTAAAAGGTCACTCAAGGAGGAAGAGGACATTTTTTAGCTAAAAGTTAGTTGTGCTAACTGTAAACACTGATCATATTAGTTCTGCTAACGCTACAGCGCTACACCAACATGATATTTAATAAAAGCTAATGCTAAATCGCTAAATTCAACCTTGTTGATACCCAACGTGCGTCAATGGCACAGAGTTTTACAGCACAGTAGAGCGCCCCCAACAGGGTAAAACGTGCAGGTTGCCCTTCAGAAAGTGATTTTTTATTTTTACTTTTTCCCAGACTTTGACTCAGTTTCAGTTTTACAGCTGCTAAGCATTGCTAACTCTGTCTTGGCTACAAGTTTTTGACATTTTGGCTTAAATTAAAAGTTCAATTCTTCAAAAATAAATTGTGAAATTATGCTGTTGCGATATCAGTCAATAAAAATTTTACTTGCTTTACATCATTAAAAACAAAAACAGAGTAATAAACAATCAAATATCAGATGCTAAGCACTACAAGGAGAAATTTTTACTGCTGGTTAGCTAGCATGGAGGCTAAAGGTGATCAGATTTAACACTGATGTTTACAGAATTAACAAGCTTGGTGAAATTTATGTTTTCAATAATAAATAGTTCAATAGATACATTTAAAACACGTTTATTGTACGTAGAGAAAAGCAGATCTTAGCCGTTTCTATTCAGTTCCCTCCAGTATTTCTTAGCTTCACAATCATAATGACCTTCGTTTCTCTTCCTGGAATTAAATCCTCTTTGTTTTCGTGCATGTTTCAGAGAAATATTCACACTTTTTTCTTCTTGTTTTGTTTTAAATCCAGTATAAGAACAGCTTTTCAGCCCGGATCACTTCCCCCTCACAGGCAACAATAGCGGCGTTGAGCAAACTGCAGTGGTGAGAACCCAAACAATCAGTTGGATTTTAAGCCTTTCATGCAGGGAGAAGCCAGAGCTTATAGCGCTGCATGTGGGTTGAAGAAAGGAGACAAACACTTTGGCTGCTCTCTAACTCCACGGTGGGAGTTTGTAACAGTCTCTCCTGTCATTACGCTTAAATAAAAGCTACATTTCCAGCTCTTTAAGATAACCAACCATGAACAAACAGACTCTTCTAGCAGCGATATTTGTCCTGTTAGCACAAAGTCGTGCAAATGGATCAACTCTACTGAGAATACTGAGCTAAATTCTCCTCCAGAGATTAAAACACATGTTTATATTTTCAAAAAGGTGCGTCATGTTGACTCTTGATGTCCTTATTTAGCAGGTTTTGGATTTAAAAATTATTTTCCAGGTTCAGCTTCCTCCATCCATTTTCTTGCACCCTTTTTCCCTCAGTGGGGTCAGGAGGTGCTGGTGCCTCTCCAGCCAACGTTTCGGGCGAGAGGCGGGGTCACCTGGACAGGTCGCCAGTCTGTCGCAGGGCAACACAGAGACACACAACCATGCACACACACACCCACACCTTGGGGCAATTTGGAGAGGCCAATTAACCTGACAGTCATGTTTTTGGACTGTGGGAGGAAACCGGAGTACCCGGAGAAAACCCACCATGCACAGGGAGAACATGGAGACTCCATGCAGAAAGACCGGGGCCGGGAATCGAACACAGAACCTTCTTGCTGCAAGGCAACAGCTCTACCAACTGCGCCACTGTGCAGCCCTCAGGTTCAGCTTCCTGTATATTTTAAATCAAGTTTGTAAGAAATTTAAAATAACTATAAGTTACAATTAGATGCTGACACTGAAATGCTGTAATAGAGTCTAAATGAAAAGACAAAAGGGAATCGAAGCGCATTTCACATATTTATCAACCTTATTTTTATGATATCATTGAGTGAAACAGTCATTTCAGGCAGAAATTGACCTTAATCACCATTTTGTTTTCTACTGTAACATAATGTTTGTACCATACAGTACATAAGACAACCTTTGGTTTCATTTTTAAAACATTGCTTTAATGAGTTTAACAAATTAAACAGAAAAATCATCAATTATTTCATTTAGCTGCATCGTGGAGCAGTGATCACACAGTGGTTTCAAATCTGAGCCAGTTTAGTGCAAATAACCCATAAAAGGACAGATTTCACTGCTGTATGGAGATCAGGAATTTAATATTCACAGAATCAGACGAGTATCGTAAAGACCAAAACGGGAATAATTCATATAAATAACATAGTCACAAAAAAAATCAAGTTCAGACAAGAGAAACGTTTCCTTCAATATGAAACGTATTAAAGCTGCAGGTGTGTCTCTGGTTCATTTTTCATTCAGTTGGTAGAAAATCAAGTAAAGAGCAGAAACAGTTGATAATAAATCCACTCAAGTAAAAGTGAAAAGTAAAGTTCATGTTTAAAGTAAATGTAACCCGTCAGTGGCTTCTCTACTCTCGTTGTGTCAGTTTTGGGATTTCTCGTCATCCTCGCTGCTCATCGGCGTTTCATTGGCGTTTCCTGCAGACGGTGGTGGCGAGCCGGGTTCCTCCGGCGCAGCGGTCAAACCGCCTGCAGCGGCCTCTACAGGCGCCGCTGACTCCATAACGCAGCTGTCAAATGTTTTGGAGATGTCGGAGTCGCTGCATAGAGATCTCTGCCTATAGACAGGCGTCCTTTTCTCAAAATATGCTCCAGTGCCAAAGGTATTCGCTGACCCGTCCGAATCATCGAGTTCAGCTGACCCGATCACTTCCACGAGGCAGGCAGGCTGCTGAATAAATCTTTGTGAAAAAACAAGTGGAGCTCATGCAACTTCTTCACAAGGAAATATTTACTATAACGGTTCTGGTTTTCAGGGCTGCACAGTGGCGCAGTTGGTAGAGCTGTTGCCTTGCAGCAAGAAGGTTCTGGGTTCGATTCCCGGTCTTTCTGCATGGAGTCTCCATGTTCTCCCTGTGCATGGTGGGTTTTCTCCAGGTACTCCGGTTTCCTCCCACAGTCCAAAAACATGACTGTCAGGTTAATTGGCCTCTCCAAATTGCCTCTAGGTGTGAGTGTGCATGGTTGTGTGTCTCTGTGTTGCCCTGCGACAGACTGGTGACCTGTCCAGGTGACCCCGCCTCTTGCCCGGCACGCTAGCTGGAGAGGAACCAGCAACCCTCCTGACCCCACTGAGGGACAAGGGTGTTAGAAAATGGATGGATGGATTCTGGTTTTCAGGAGCTGGGCCCGGACCGGTGGTTTCAATGCTGCTGCCGTGATTCAGCGTATTTTCAGTTCTTCACTGGTCTGTCGTGATAAATCTATCAGCTGATTCCAGTAAACACAGGAGAATGAAACCCTTTTATGAACCACACACACCTTCTCCTGAATCTCAGGGTGCATTCTCACCAGTCGGGTTTGGTTCGCTTTAATCCAAGTCCGTTTGCCTGGAAAGTCCAGTTCGTTTGTTGGAGGTGTGAACGCTAATCAAACTCTGGTCCACCTACAAACCTCGGTCTCGGTTCGGTAGAGCTGAACTCTGGTGCGGTACGAATGCCAAAATCAGGAAGTGCAGGGCATTCTGGGTAAATACAACCAAAGTAAACAAGCTAGGCTAGCGCTAGCAGGAGACATTTTTGTCTTTCACCAACAAAAAAAGAAAAATCCGACAACCGCTAAAATCTGACGTGACGCTTCTCCATTTTAGTTTGCACTTTGTGAAGAAGGAAGTTGCGGTCAGTGCCTTTTTCTAAAGGCTTTGTTGTTTCCTTCAGTGGTTCTTGGTGCAGCGCCCCCACAGGCCAGGAGGGGAACAGGTTTTTCAAAGGATTTGTTTGGTTGGTTTGACTCAGAGGAGTGAAAAAGAGAACTGCCCTCCGTGATATAACTCATTTAAAGGCTCCCACATACTTCATCTTAAAGCTAACATTCGAGGTTATGAGATGTTCATATTCTCTAAACACACCTTTCAAAAATGGTCGATTTCACACACGTCACAACTTTACCATGTAGGAAAGTGAAATGGAAAGAATGACAACTTTCTACCCAATTTCTATCCAGGACATTTTCGCCATTTGACAATCTGTGTAGTTATTTTGTGAAGAATTGTACGAATGCACGTCGTCTCTCCACCAAACTTTCCTCCAAAGTCTCAATGTTGCCTTCGGATACTAAATGAAAGCGGACTATTCTTAACAACGCTGTCATTTCCAAATCTTTCGTCCAATCACACAACAAAGATCTCAGTGAAATGGTTTGAAGAACGCCTCGCGACGGCGTCACTGAAAGCCGATTCCAACGTTGCGGGTTATCCTAACGCACGACAACTGGCAGCGGGGAAAGATTTTATTACAGGACTTCCAGTTTCCAGGTAACGGCTGATTTTTTTCTGTCTTTTCTGTGGTTGAAACATCTGAGGAGCTGAAAGCAGAATCAGTAGAATGAATATACATTCATTTACATAAATGACACTAATTGGCACAGACACGGTGTTACTACATCATTATCGCATTATTACTACTCAGTCCGAAACACATACACGTTTTAACCTGTGAAATTACGGGTTTTCTTTAAACTTCCTCAGTGAAAAGGCCAGATTTGGCACCTGAGGAACCACATTTTCTGGTCTGACAACCTGATTTAAAACCAGCAGTTAATGAGGGGGATCCTGCTGCTCGATGCTCGGTGTTCGTTATGTAAGATGAAAAGTGATTTCTGCTACCTGCTCATTTTAAAAACCCACCTTTTTAAAATAAAAAGGCTTCCAGCAAACCCGGTCACACCAACCTGCACGAACTTCTGATCCGTCGTAACATCCCATAACATCGACCTCAGACTCAGGCCTCTGGGTCTGTTAAACTGATAAAGGTGGATGGGCGATATGGACTTGGAACGTTATCGCAACATTTTGCGATAACAATAAAGACGATTTTTAAAAACCGCTTATTTTCTAGGAAACTATGGCTGCCAATGCACCACAAACACATTTATTCCCATTTATTTTAAAGAAGTTGTGATTTAAATCACCAAACTGCAACCAGTAACTACATTTAATCATATTTTAAGATGTTTATATACATATGAAAAACATCTGATCATGCTGTCAGCTTTAGTTTCAGTTTCTTTTAAGGCTAAAAGAGAAATCTTATGAAAATTTCTCTTGTTTTCATCTAATTTTATGAGGTTATTTAATTAAGTCGACAGTCTTAATTACTTGTTACTTTTGTTTTTGGTTTGTTTTATGAAAACAGGCTTCTACTGCGGCTCAACGAGCCTGCGGTACACGTGGACTTGTTGCCATAGCAACTGACAACAACGCTCAAACGAGCCTGCGGTACACGTGGACTTGTTGCCATAGCAACTGACAACAACGCTCAACGAGCCTGCGGTACACGTGGACTTGTTGCCATAGCAACTGACAACAACGCTCAAACGAGCCTGCGGTACACGTGGACTTGTTGCCATAGCAACTGACAACAACGCTCAACGAGCCTGCGGTACACGTGGACTTGTTGCCATAGCAACTGACAACAACGCTCAACAAGCCTGCGGTACACGTGGACTTGTTGCCATAGCAACTGACAGCAACGCTCAACGAGCCTACGGTACACGTGGACTTGTTGCCATAGCAACTGACGACAACGCTCAACGAGCCTGCGGTACACGTGGACTTGTTGCCATAGCAACTGACAACAACGCTCAACGAGCCTGCGGTACACGTGGACTTGTTGCCATAGCAACTGACAACAACGCTCAACGAGCCTGCGGTACACGTGGACTTGTTGCCATAGCAACTGACGACAACGCCACTACATGTTTCAGGATTCAACACAAAAAAACACTCAAACATTTCCCACACAAAGAACAGAACATTCAGTTTTGTTTTCAGGTTTATTTTGCGGTTATTGATCAGTGATCAGTGCTGCGGTAGATCAACTACTGAAACGCTCCAAATTCCACAGCGCAGCTACATGATGTGATTGTAATGATCAAGCTAGCATCAATAGCTCAGCTACTTCCCTCTTTCTTGCTTTTTATTTAAAACTTTTTTCTGACTTTATCTAGTTGTCGCTGTTTTGGCATTTAGTTTCAGAGCACTGCGTTCCTGTGTCTTTCATATATCATACGTATTTTCAGGATTTAGCTCCTTCATGTTGAGAACTTTGCAGCTATGAGACCGTCGTCGCCTGGCAGCAGTTCTTTGGGGCTGACGCGTGCGTGACGCCATGTTTTGGTGAGATCGGTGACAGTAGCTCGTCCTGCTGCTGGCCGCTGTGTTCATGAATGCGCTGTCCGTCGCTGCCAGCCTCCCATGCAGGTGAAGTGGCGGACAGACCTCCGTTTACCTGCCGCCGCAGTGGCAGCCCCTCATAAATCACGGCTATCTCCCAGCGGTGGCACACGCCGCTTTTGTCCTTCACACAATGCGGGCCTTCCTCCATGATGTCTGCAGACAGTTTGGACGCTGCGGGGCCGCTGGAGGCCACCGCAGTATTCACATGTACGCTCCCAAACTTCTGATGAACATTAATCACACACGCCTCTGATTATCAGTCAGATGCGTTTCAACATGCGGGCTGATTTCCTCCGGTGCTGTTTGTCTGAAACCCGCCTGGCCGCTGAAGCAGAGCGAATCACTCAGACGGTGATTCGGAAGCTGTTGTCGGCTTTTCTCACAGCTGGGAAACAGCTGACCTGCAGCTATGAGAGGCAGAGGCTTCTGCTGGGATGTGAGCTACAGGTAACCATGGTGAAATCAGCTCCAATCAGCTCCCGCCATGTTTACATGTAAACACAGGCAGAGGAGCCAAAACCTGCACCCGACACCTAAACTGCTTAAAAATACAATCATTTAATATTAATCATCAGACGGACCAAAATATAAAGTTACCTGGAAAATGACAATAATTTATAAGTAATATAAACACAGAAAAAATTTACAATTCAATGTATTTTCATGTAAAACTTCAGAAACTTTAACAAAAACCGCAGGTGGTTAAAACATGTTGAAAAGAGTAGAAGAGTAGAGATACTTCATAATAAAATTACTCAAGTAAAAGTAAAAAGTAGCGCAGTAGAAATATTCTTCAATCATCCATCCATCCATTTTCTTGCACCCTTGTCCCTCAGTGGGCTCAGGAGGGTTGCTGGTTCCTCTCCAGCTGGCGTACCGGGTGAGAGGCGGGGTCACCTGGACAGGTCACCAGTCTGTCGCAGGGCAACACAGAGACACACAAACAACCATGCACACACACACTCACACCTAGGGGCAATTTAGACAGACCAATTAACCTGACAGTCATGTTTTTGGACTGTGGGAGGAAACCGGAGTACCTGGAGAAAACCCACCATGTACAGGGAGAACATGGAGACTCCATGCAGAAAGACCGGGAATCGAACCCAGAACCTTCTTGCTGCAGGGCAACAGCTCTACCAACTGCGCCACTGTGCAGCCGTATTCTTCAATCAATTCATTGAATAAAACTTCATCTGTTCGGGTCCTGGAGTAGCTTTCAGTTTGCTAGTTTCTATCAAAAATCTTCCACTCAAACATGATTTGGAGACTTTTATCAGACGCAACATTTGCTGCAATCAAAGCATGAAGAGAATTCCACTTCCTGAAATATGACACTGAAAACAATCAGAACAAATTATTTCCCTAAAACAGGATTTTTACTTAGCAGGACATTGAAACAAGGAAAGTTCAGCAGAGTGAAAATACTAAGACAAGAAAAATTTCTTCCAAAAAGTCCCTCAAATAAAAGTATCTTTCTAGAGAACCGGACTTCCTGCACAAACTGGCTGGAGTTGGACTAAACCGGCCCGGTATGAACCCACCTGACAGTCCGGTGGACTCGGTTCAGTTTGGGACTAAACTCCATCATCTGCTCCACCTCCAGCTGCTGTGGTTCTGAGTCGAACCAACCTGTTCCCCTCCTGGCCTGTGGGGGCGCTGCACCAAGAACCACTGAAGGAAACGACACAAAAACCTCTGAAGAACAAACTGACTTCCTTCTTCACCAAATGTAAACAAAATGGAGGCGTCAGATTTTGGCGGTTGTAGGATTTCTCATTTTTGGTAAAAGCCCAGAAGCCATCTCTCCTGCTAGCGCTAGGCTAGCGTTTTTATTCTGGTTGTATTTACCCAGAATGCCCTGCACTGTACACCACTTCCTGCTCTTGGAGCGGTTTCTGGTCCACTTGGTGTTTACATCTGAATTCAAACCGAACCAAAGTTCACTTCAACAGAACTGAGGTTTGTAGGCGGACCAGAGTTTGTGTTTTGGTTTGATTAGCGTTCACACCTCACCAAACGGACCGGACTCTCTAGACTGGAGTTGGATTAAAGCGGGGTAACCTGGGCTGGTGTGTAGGCGCCATTAACTGTTTCTCCACCACATTTAATGTAATTAAATGACAGAACTCTGTCTCTCGTTTCTCCTCTTCGCTCTCCTCCTGCTGCTGTACCTGAACTCTCTTCAGCTGTTGTGTGCGCCGTCTTGTTAGCCCAGTCATTTATTTTACTGGTGTTTTCACCACACTGGGGATCCATTGCCATGCAGATTCTGCACATATATCAATGAAAACTGGGAATGCTCATCTGTAATGAGGCTCTCCAACCCACTGAGGACGAATATTGACATTTATGTGATTCTCTGGTTGCAGCAAAGCAGCTAATTTGTCCATTTTCTCCTCATCATTGTTATTCTCCTCCGTTTGTGTCCTTGTGCCTTAAAGATCTGGCTAATTAGAGCTTCAAATGTTATTAACGAGAGGCAGGAAACGTTTCAGCCCTCTGGTGATGGGATGTCACCAAAATGAAACAGCAGATGATTAAAAACACTCAGGTGTTTGGGGTTTTAAAACCGCTCCTCCGTCAGATCTATAAAACCTGTTTTCTTCAGTCACAGTTCAGGTTTCATAAAAGAAACTGATATTTGCCAGGTTTATGCTGCAAAACTTTAGTGCTGCAAATATTTTACAGATTTTCCTGAAAAGGTTTCCAGAGGTCACGAAAGGTCAAATGTAGCCTGTTCTCTAAATTTGCGTCGATCAACTCATCTACGTTTGTGCTGCTTTGCTTTGAAGATGATGATCTCTGGAAACCTTTTTATTCATATCTTTAAAGTTGTAGCAGAACAAATTAACATTTTTGCTGCATTAATGTTTGCTTTGAAGGTATTTATAAAAAAAAAAAGCTAAAAAGCTTTAAGCAAATCTAACAAAATCAGTGTCAAATTTATGTGCTACGTTTGTGCCGCTATCATTTTAAAGATATAAGTAGAAAAGTTTCCAGAGGTCATCAGAGGTCAACCCCCCCCCCTGAATTCACAAAATCAAACTAATTTGTGTCGATCAACTCAGCTACGTTTGAATATGATGACCTTTGATGACCTCTGGAAACTTTTTTACTAATTATTACAGCACAAAAGTTTTGCAGCATTTTTGCTGCAAAAGTTTTTGACACCAGTTTCGTTAGATTTGAAGAAGGAGGGGGATTTTTTTAATCTTCATGTCAGCAAACGATTTTCTTGCGATGGAAATCATCACATCAACAACTGGCTGGTTTTATAAAACCAGATGATTTTCACCGGTTTTGAAAATTGGGCGATAATTTCCAAATCCTGCTGTGAAGCGACACGACCAGAACAAACATGAGCTCCTCTGTTTGGAACAACTAAAGGTGATAAAATGCTTTTTTGTTTATAGATATACGTTTTTATACACTCTAATCAATGTTGAGACGAGTGTGTTTGAGAATTTGGATCCATAATAAAACACTAATTCACTGGAAGATCCAAATCTAACGGTTTGTTTGTAAACTGGACACATGCTAATATTTTTCAGGTGAACGTTTCTAAGCGAGTTGCTCATATTTTTATGTAAATGGCTCCATTCATGTCACGAAACTTCCCAGAGATCAAAATGCAATTCAACACCAGAACAAACCTACAAGCGTTGAATGGATATGCTGGTGGAACAGAGCAGGGATTTGTCATATGTGTTAGTCACTGGGTGATGTTCAGGCTCCCAGCATGACTGCGGTTTAGCCCACACACTCTCTGCCTTTCCACGCCAAAATCTGGTTACAGAAAAATATCATCTGAATGCAGAATTAGGACGGCAGCTTTTCAAAAGTCCTTCATTTAAACACTATCCTCTTTTATCAGCGCAGCTAAAACACAGAAAAGGGGAATTAATTTCCAGACCAAAGTGGAGATTTTATGCATCAGGTTTGGTCTGAAAAAGTAAAGAAATCCAAACCTGAAACTGTTTAAACAGGAACACCAACATGTTTTCATTGTAAGAGACCAGAACCACCAACCAAAAGCTAAAATCCACGACAAAACAGCTGAAATTAACTATTTTAATCGATCAAACATCAAACATACCTTGTTGTGCTTGGATACGCCAACAGAAACCACGTTAGCTCAACCGCAGAAGCTAACAGCTACTCTTCCTTATCTCCAGATTTCAGCCAATCAGAACCAAGGAAATCCCCTGACCAGCCAATAGCGTGTCCAGTAGCATTAGCTGCATTTTCTATCAGATAGTTTAGATATCAGTAAGTTTGTCATGAAAGCGTATTTTTCTGGACGATAAATTATCGTAGAAGTTTTTGCGATAAACGATGATATTGTTGTTTTGAGACCATTTAGCATAATGGAAGAACACATTCTCAAAGATAAACTTTAAATCATAATGAACATTAACAGTAAATCACTCAAATAGAAGTTATTGATGTCGTTTTAATTTATCGTGTGATTCACTTGTTTGTTGCGACAGATCTAACAAGGCGACATGAAAATATGTGAATTTCCCCACGAATATTTTGGAGAAAAATCCTCTCATTGAACAAACAGTAGAGATAAAATGTTGACAATACCTATGAAAACAGCTTCTGATAAACAATACGGTAGATTCTCACTGCAAGGCACATTAACTGTGCAGAAAATCTACAAACTGGGAGAAATTCAACTTTCCTTGCATCGATGAAATTCAGCCAGTTTAACGTTGAGATTCTGTTCAGTTGTATTTATAAATAAACTCGGGCAGTCATCTGTTGATATGAACCCTTCGTTATACGCAGATTGTTGCTGCAGGAGGCAGAACGTCAGGAGCAAAAACACGGAGCTGAAGGCAGCAGAGGCAACCAGATCAGCAAACAGCAATTAACTCCGAATGAACTCAGGTGACAGGATGTGAGCGTGGAGCCGATTCCGCCTGAAACCCGACGCTTCCTGCCTCGGGTTCGCACCTGGAACCTCACAAGACCAGAAACTTCGTTTGTTATGAGATTTTCTCCCTGACCTGCAAGTCGGTTCGCTCTCTTTTCAAGTTCAGTAAGATTATTTACACCAGAAACCAGACAAAAAGATTTGGTGTTTTTAAAGTGTAACATGGAAAAAATGTCCTGCTTCACTGCAAAAACACAACATTTTACCAAGAACTTTTAGTTCAGTTTCTACTGTAAGCTTATAACTTTGTGTATATAAAATGAGACAAAACTAACCTAAAATTAACTTTTCGGCTGGAAACGGGAGTTTGTTTTAATTCTTTAATATTTATGAAGAAATGCTTCTCACACTGTCAGATTATTCCACTTATAACAAAACTTTCTGTTGTGTTATAACTGAAATAATATTCACTAAAAAAGATCTACATGTTGCTGAAAGGTTCCTTTTAAGTCAGTTTTGTCTCATTTCAAGTGTACAAAGATATCCGTGCTATAAACTATATTTGGTAAAAAAATGTTGTATTTTTGCAGCGTGTGATTAAAAACCAGACGTTTTAAAATCAATATTAATGGATTACTGACATAAAACAAGCTCATATTTCCTGCTGAAAAGTTACTTGTTAGTTCATTTTGTGTCATTTTAAGTGAATTAAGAACTGAGATACTTGGTGAGTTCTGTGTTTTTGCAGGAAGTGGCCAACTGAAGCATCAGACGCAGTTCCTCCTTCCTTCCTGTGTGCAGTGGGTGTTTTTTCCCGAAGCTCCTGCTGCTGCGCCGCCTTCTGTTTGCCTCTGAATCTCCTGCAGTCGCTTTGTCTCGTTTTCTTCTCCTCTTACTAAGGAGGGAAAGTTTGTTTTCTCCCTGCCTTTGTTGGAAGCTGCAGTTTTCCCGCTCCGTTTTGCTTTTAGCATGCTTTGTCGCTCTCCAGCTGTCGCTACCTGCTACCTGCGGCGCTACCTTTGCCCCTTTCCACAGAAATGGCTGCTCTGACAAGCGGCGCCGGCCCCACGCGGGCTGCCGGCTGCAGATGTGTCCGCTCCCGTCCTTTCCTGTCCCGCTTCCCGTGACTCGGCCCCGGCGCGGCGACCCGCTCGGCCCGCCGTGACGCCGCTCTTCGCTCCAGAGTCCTCTGCTGTCACCTGCTTCTTCTTTTCTCACTTTCTGCCTCCTTTGTTTCGGTTGTTATTCTTGAATACTTTCCAAATCCTCTTTTATTACCTGTAGGAAATGTCTCTTCTTCATCTCCTACTCCTCTGGCTACATCACATTAATACCACGTAGTTTTAAATATTCGTACTTTAAACTGTTTCTGGAATGTTAAACTTGACACAACATTTTAGCTCGACTTCGTATCTTGAAAAATTTTAAGTACAGAGACGCTAAAAGGACCCAAAGCTATTTGTAGCTACAGATTTTATTTCAGACGTATAAATATGTTAGAACAGTTTGTTACAAACACTTAAAGATTCTTCATCGCGACTATAAACATTAATTTATTTTCTTATTTGTTTTTGGTTTTGTGTTAGCTCCGCATATTAGCACTGGCAAATGGAGTTAGCTCTAGCTACTGTTGTTAGCTCCTGCTAATGGTTTTATCTCCAGCTAGCGCTGTTAGCTTCAGCTGGTAAGTAGGTCTGTCTCGACAAGCAATAAATCAATTAATCTCATGATAAAATAAAAAGGTATCAATAATTTATGTTTGCAACCCTCCCGACCCACTAAGGGACAAGGGTGTAAAGAAATGGATGGATGGATGAATTTATGTTTGCATTAGTTTTTGTTTTTCTGTTTGTTTTTTTTCTTGGATGTTAAAAGTTTTCAGTTTGATGTTTTGGTCTCTATCAAACATTTTTTGAAGGACAATTTTATTTACTTTATAATTCTTTTTTTTTGTTGTGACAGGACTACATGTTAGCTAACGCTGTTAGCTTCTGCCAATAGTGTTAGCTCTAGCTAATAGTGTTAGCTCTAGCTAATAGTGTTAGCTCCTGCTAACGCTATTAGCTCCTGCCAATATTGTTAGCCCCTGCTAATAGTGTTAGCTCTAGCTAATATAGTAAATAAGTTTGTTTAAACTGGTATCTCGTGTTGTTCTTTCTGTTATATTCTGGAGTTACCGACCTGCGTTATTAACTCAGCATAGTTACGACATCCATACGTGAAAAAGGTAATAAAGATATAAATGTTTGAAGTAATTATGAGTATTTTTGCATCACAAACAGCCTTTAGGTTTAGCTCAACGTTAGCAGACATTTCTCAAAAAGCTTTTTAGCTAATTACATTATTAGACAAATTAAATGAAGCTTCTTTCTTTGTTCTGTTAACTTATGAAGCCTGGAGTGCGGAAAATGGTTCAACTTTGTAGAAAAACCGCAGAAAACTCAAACTAAACCAGCGAATGAATGAAACGAAGCTGTTGGCAGGAAATTAGCTTTAATTATCGCCTCATTATCTTACAGCTGAACGCAGATACCATAAACATACAAACACCATAAACATAAACTTGTTTGTCATTTTTGTTCTCCAGCTGCTAACGTCCAGGAGAAAGCAGTTCCAGGCTTTCCAAGCATTTGTCCCAAAAGTTTTAGGAAGCGGCTCAAGGTTCAGACACAAATGAATCGGATCCGACTGCAAAGCACCAAGCTCCTCTGCAGCTCCTCCACTGCTCCTCCTCTGCAGCTCCTGCTGCGATGCGGTTCCCTAACCGCATCGCAGCAATGAAACGTCACGCAGAGGGTGACGTTTCATTACGTCACCCTCTGCTTGCGGCGTTGCCATGAACTGTAATCTGATGAACAACAAAGCGGAGGGTCTTGAGACTTTAACCTCCACTGCTCCTCCTCAGCATCTCCTCCTCTGCAGCTCCTCCACTGCTCCTCTTCAGCAGTTCCTCCTCCACTGCAGCTCCTCCTCTGCAGCTCCTCCACTGCTCCTCTTCAGCAGTTCCTCCTCCACTGCAGCTCCTCCTCTGCAGCTCCTCCACTGCTCCTCTTCAGCAGTTCCTCCTCCACTGCAGCTCCTGCTGCGATGCGGTTCACCAGTTGCTTGCGGCGTTGCCATGAAGTGTAATCTGATGAACAACAAAGCGGAGGATCTTGAGACTTTAACCTCCACTGCTCCGGTAAATATCCACTGGCATAAACACAAACGCTCTGCCAAAGAAAACCTGATAGCAACCAGCTAATTATGGTGGAAAACCAGAGGCGAATTCTGATTTACGCCACGAATAAATAAAGTATTTTCAGGTTTCATTGTTTCGAAAAGGAGCCAGAAAGTGAGAAGGTGACCTGTTGGAAACCACCTGGGTTCCCGTGGAAACCAGAGAGTTGTTGTGCGATGCTGGAGCCAGCCAGCAGCAGAGCAAGGTAACCTTTTCTCTAATTGATGAGTGTGAGTGCGGCGCACACCAGGCGGCCATATTGTGAGGGAGCGTGGAGGAGCCGGGGCCCCAGCATGCGGCGCGCTGCGACGGGGGGGGGAGGGGAGGGGGGGGTTGATGCAGCTGTGCAGTTTGACTGATGCGCCGCAATCAGACAGCGGCGTGATGGGCTCAGTGTGAGGAGGAAGCTTTCATTCACATCCACGCCGGAGAAATGACTGGAAAACCTTTCTGGCTGCTGCACAAAATCAAAACCAACCTGGATTAGAAACAGCTATTATTAAAACCATAAAGGTTCTGGACTTTAACACGCAGTAGTTACAGAAATCCACCCTCAGATGAGCGACGCATTAATGACCCGATCGGCACCAGGCTGAGCTCCTCCAGGAAACCAGCAGCTGCCGATCATCCAGAGGCAGAAACCCTCTGAGCTCAGACCCTACAGGCCTCAGCTATGATGCTAAAGGTCAAAGTTCAAACAGGCTTAGAACGACTGAAGGATCCAAATCGTGATGAACCGGAGGATTCAGTTCACTGAAAGACCGTAACAGTAATTATGTGTCAAAAGGTACACATTTAAAATAAAAACCTTTTTACTTTGGACGTTTGTTCTACACAGAAACTTATCAAGCAACATTTTAGTGACGTTTCATTACGTCAGTGAAACTGTTGATGTTTTTAGCTGCAGGTGGATCCTCTGCCTCCAACGCCCACCTGCTCTCTGGAGGAATGATGTGTTACAGGTAGGAAAAGGTTTTATTTCAAAAAGGAATTTCATTATCTGCATTTTTATGCATTTCCAGTATTGTGTAAAATAATATTAAGTGGTTAAATGTAAAACATGCCAATGGATGAATGAATGAATGAATGAATGAATGAATGGATGGATGAACTACTTTTGGGTTTTTCCCTCAGGGAAACGATCTCCTCTGTCTCTCCCTCTACACATAAACAGTAAAAATGTAAAAAGTAAATGATTCTCTTTAGTTCTTGGTAGAATTTCAAAGCAGTATGATTTCTAATATTTAATAAATGATCAATAACAACATGAATCTGTTTTTGTTCCTCTGCTGCGGCTGTCCTGCTGCTGTCGCTCTCCATGGTGCTGAAACGGTGACGCTCTCACTTCTTCCCGTTTGCAGTTTCTGCCTTCTGCAGCAGAAACACTTCACTGATGTTTCCTGTGCGTGAACTCGGTCAGAACGTATCCCATTCATATGTGCTTACACCTCGCTTTGCTGAGTCGTCGGGTTTCCAGCCAATCAGCTCTTAAAGGGCCCGTTTTGCTGGCGCTGAATGTGTTGTTTGTGCCGTTTCCATGGCGCCTTCGGGAGCCGTTTTTAAGGAAAATGTTTGCTCATTAGTCGCCTTAATGCAAATTCACTCAGCATTGTTCAGATGTGAATCAGCATTGCTCTGGTAATGACTGCTAGAAAAGCAATTACCTTTGTAATCACGGCTTCCCTCCTAATGACTTTTCTTCAAATATACATTTATAATTCAGAGCTACAGAACCACGGTGATCTGGGGAAAGCTAAAGGAGTAGTTCTGTAAGAGGTAAGCAAAATCCGCAGAGACTTTAGGTGCAGTTGAAACCAGATATTTACATGAATGAAAGACTTTTTCTCACTGTCTGAAGTGAAATCTAACCAAACTTCTCTTGTTTTACGTCAGATAGAATTACCAAAATGATTTATGTTTGCTAAATGCCAGAAAACAAGAAATGTATTTTTTATTTTTGCAGCTTTCCTTAAATTTAGGCGTTTACAAACATTTGGTCGCATCAGGGAAACCGTCTTCTCAGCGGTATGACTTGGGTCTAACCGTTTCAGGAAGAAAATGTCAAAATGCTACAAACACAGGAAACAGGAGCAAAGTCCTCCAGGCCACCAGGGGGAGTCGATCAGCAAATCATCTTTGACTAAAGTTATAAAAGTTTTGGGTTTTTCTTTAGTTTAGTTTTAGTTTGTTGTGACTATTTGCTTGTTTAGTGCAGTTAGCTTTAAGTCGTTTTAAAAGTGTGTCTACAAGTTTCTATCAGTTTAATTTTCTCATACTTTGATAACTTTTTGTGCTGCGTATTGTGATTCTCTGCCCATTGATTTGGTAATAAATACTCAACAGAAAATACAATTTAAAAATAAAATGATTCAGTCGTTGACCAACCTGGTGTTTTATCCCAGATTTTGCTGTCGCCGTTTTGTGGACTAGCATAAGTGCTGCTGCTATAAACGGCTTCTGTGGGAAAAATAAATTTATTTCACATCAGTTCAAAAGGCTGATAAATATTCATAAACATGAAAACATAAGATATTCTGGATATGGTCCCAGTCGGTTATAGTTTCCCCCATTACTTGCCTATTTTATTTATTTCAGCTACGAAAACATTTTTTTAAAGTCAGTTTTTGTCATTTTGTTTGTTTTAGTTAATTATAATAACCTGGTTTGGACCTTCAGTAAAGACGGGATGTCCAGAAGAAAGAAACGTTGCGTTATACTTCAGGTGTTTACAGTATTATAAACTGTTGTTGTAGGTAGTATTCCCTGCTCCAGGCTCCCCCTGGTGGTCTGGAGGACTTCCATTATGTGGATTTAGTTTGTTTTATTCAGTTTTTGTTATTTGCTGCTTCCATTTCCTGTGGTTGCAGCATTTTTCATTTGTTTTGCAAATCGCACGTCTTTTGCTCCTGTCCGGCTGCACCAGTCTGGAGTCCAGTCCTTGTTTTCCAACAAACCCATGGAAACTAGCTCCATCCCTGCATCACGTCTTTATTTTATATTCACATCTTGGTGTTTCTGTCTTCGCTCTGCGTTGTTCCCGACCTCGACCCGTGGTATCCCCACTGGTTCTGATGGGATCCACCCTGATTCCTCTCCGTGTTCATCTCCCCTCAGCTGTCTGACTGTTTCAGTTGAAAGCGAAAGATGAGGGATTGGAGGAAGCGGTCCAGCTGGTTCTGTTCGTCTGAAGACTGATGGACGTCCTTGGGCGGTTGGACCCTCCGGCTCCTCATTCAGCTTCTGTGGCACCTTCATTTCAGACGCTGGCAGTTCCCAAGGACGAACCTGAAGTCCAGCTGGATGAATCGTTCTGTGTTGCTCTCTCTCTCCGTTCTTCTATCGGACAAAGAGACTCTTTAAACTCTGGGTTGTTTGTTGGAAACTGTGAAAACGTCCAAATTTGTTTCAATCAATTAAATGTTTGGCTAACGTTTAATTAAACTGAAATGCCTCCAGAAATCATAAAATAAGTGCAAAGTTTTTATTTATTTGGAAAACAGTCCAAACTTCCATGGCGCTGTGTGAAAAAGTAATAAACCGAATGACTGGATGAGAAACGACGACTGAACCAAACGTCTCTGATAGCTTGTAACAAATCTTTTGTTGTTTTTTGATCTTATACATACAGATGAACATACGCAGAAACAACCTGCAAACCTGTAGGTTTTCATAGCACTGAGTGTTTTTGTTGAAGAAAGATTAATAATAATAATGAAATATATAAAAATAACAATATGTAACTAAAGCTTTCACAGTGGATGAAATAAGTTTCCCATCCAGCAGGCGTTGCGACGCCATCAGCCTTTCATCCAGTGGGAGATGATCATCATTTCCAGCACAGAAGGAAATTAAACAAATTACAAAATGATTTGAATATTTAAACCAGGAGAATAAAGTGAACAGGAGACGTTTTGATTTTAGATTAAAGTCAAAACAGCGACGGACCTGAACAGGTTGAGCTTTTATTAATTCGTCAATGTTTCTTAAAGGACAGACTTTTATCACCTGAAAAACAAATTAAACCTAAGAAAGTTTTTGTCAAAAATTGGATCAGAAAAGATAATTCAGACTATTTACTATTTGCATGTGTTTCTTAAATCTTTAGCTTTTCATTTTAGAATTAGTTTAATGTCTAGTTCCTTTGTTTTTTCACTGAACTGCCACATAATCCGACATTTCAACCAAAATAAACAGTAACCAGATAAAACAATAGATATTTTACTTTTAAACCTACTTATTCTTCTCCAAACTTTAGATAAAACTCTGAACAATGTGGTTCAGGTAAATCCAGCTTTAAAAGCAACAATCTTCTGCTGCTGACCTGATTTGTGGGCTTTGTTCTCTTCCATCAGTTCTCTTAATATCTTTCTGGGACCAAAACCAACAGAGGAATATTTTGTTACCCCTGGAGGCCAAACAAAGATTTAATACTGCGTCTCCTTTATGTAACTTTGGTAAAGCAGTTTACAGGCAGCAGGGCTTTAAATCAGACTTTTGGTTTTTTTGAGGCAATTTTCCATAAAGGTAGTTCTTCAGCCGAGGCTGACAGCTCCATCCGTCACCCAGGAATTAAAGTACAAGACAGAAACGCTGCTGTGAGCTTGTAGGTGCCCGGCGTTTCTAACGGCGCTGATATGCAGAACGCTCAGTGAATATTAAGCGGCTGCCGCTGCGTTTTGTTACATTAAAGATGTTTTTCAATCGATACAGAACAACACAAGCCGGACGGACGAGGAAAAGAGAGGAGAAGTCTGACATCTTAATTATTTGTTTTGACAAATCAGGCCGTCGCGTGCAGCGTGTTCGGCCTCCGTTTCCCTGCTTTCCTCGTCATCCGCCAGCAGCTTCTGGTCGTGTTCATGTGTGAGAGCTTCTCTGCTGACACCGACATGGAAACTTACATCATATTTAGAAAACAGTAAAACGCAAACATCCGGTTTTCACACATTTATGTCGTTTGTGTTAATTACACTCAGGTACTTTAAAGTCTGGTTTTCTCTCTTTTAGCATTAAACAGTTTCAAATGTAATTTTAGGAAAGAAATAAAAAAAATTCTGTACATAAACAGCTGTTTGTTCAGAAATAAATAAATGTGTTCACCCAATAAATTTATGTAAATTGGAATTATAAAAATAAATTTGCTCAGTGAAACACACACAAAAAGGCTCAGATATTTTTATAAAAATGTTTTGCTAACATGAGGTGGATTTTTTTAACTGTACTGAAATCGGAGTGTTTCATAAAACTGCACAGGAAACTCTTTTCACATCACACAGTCTCTGAAGATTCCCCAAAAGCAGGAAGTGATCTACAGAGCAGGGCATTCTGGGTAAATACAACCACAACAAACATGCTAGCTTAGTGCTGGCGGTAGAAACGACTCCTGGTCTTTAGCCACAGAGAAAAGAGAAATCTGAGACCAGCTAAGATCTGAGACCACTCCGTTGTTGCTTACATTTCATAAAGAACAAAATTGCCCTCTGTCTTCTTCAAATGTTTTTGTGTAATTCCCTGCTTGGTGCAGCGCCCCCTCAGGCGAGGAGGGGAACAAGCTGCTAAAGGGTTTGGCTGGTTTGACTCGGTGCGAAAGAGAAGCACAGCAGCTGAAGATTAAAGAAATGGTGCAGTTCTGGTCCCCAATCGAGCCTCATCTACTGGACTATCAGGCCAGAAAAAAAATCAATTTCTGAGAAAATAGTGCTCTTTGTATTCTTGTTAAACATAGTTGAAGCTTAAAGGGGTCACCCACTGCTTTAAATATCAGTTTCAGAGGTTTAAAAATGACAAACTTTCTATTTGAATTCAGTTTACAGGAAACGGCTGATTAACAAACCGTCTTTAATGGCTGATGTTGAAACATCACAGTTTTCAAAAACTGATTTAATCTGATTCTAGTTAATAAACTTGACCTTTAGAAACGGTGCACGGTAGAACCGATGCAGACATTTATGGGCTGAACGTATTTAGTTTGTTAATCCTCTCAGTTCTCATGTTGATGGCATCAGATTTAACTTTCCATTGTTTGGCTGGAGAGACGTGAGGTTGGTGTGAACCTCTCACCTTGATGCTGGATGTGGAGCAGTTAGAGACCACAGGGGTTCTGGAAAAGACCAGGAACCGTGAACAGCAAATTGCTCCTGAAAAGGGAAGAAAGAAGAAAAAAAACAGTAGTTTGAGAGGAGGAAGGGTGTTTTGTTGTTAACGGCGAGTCATTCCACACAATTTAACCGCCGCATCGGGAAGCTGCAGCGTCTCTGACCGCCGCCGTTCGCTCGCTGCTGCAACCGAAATGTCGACGGCGGGCGTGTCGGGGTTGCCGTGGGAGACGGAAAGATCCCAGCTAGTTTTCAAAACAATTATGTTCAGGTTTGGCTCCTAAGTGATTTTTTATCTAGACAGAAAACATCCTTAAATCGGCTCTAATTACGTCTCCCATCCGAGGGAGAGGACACACACACACACACATGCACGCACACACACACACACCACACCTTGCCATACATCTGTCAGCTGGTAAACATGTGCTCTTGAGTGACTCTCAGATAATTGCCACATTGCGACTGACTTGATTTGCACAACTTGATTTAATAAATCAGGCAGCAAATTGGAAAAAGCTTTGTGACAGTTATTGTACTGTCAACTCCAGGCTGCGTCTGTCCTCCCACCCCGGAGACGAGAAAGATGGCTGCCGATACGCATGAGTCACAGAGAGGGAGGCGGGGGGAGCGCGGCGACATTAGCCATCAGGGTTTCATACTTCATTTCTTCAGACTTTGCTGCACCTGTGACAGAAATAATATTCCACCCATTTAATGGTTCAGTCGGAGCGCGGCAGCGCCCGCTGAGCTAAATGCTGTCTTTTTATTAGATACACAATCTGCAGCACATGCACTCCAGCATCAAGACGCAGAATCATGTTTGACAGGACTGCTGCGTCTGGCACTTTTCATGGCTTCTCTGCTGATTTTATCGCGGCTGTTTTCGACTTCCAGCTCAACCGATTACGGCCAGAGTGCTGATATGAGGCGGCATCACGGTAAAGCCAGGTCAGTCTGGGTGTTAGACGCAGGAAATGAGGGGTTTTCATCAAATGAAACTCCAAACAAACTGAAGTAGCCACTTTTGAAAGCAGAAAAGTGTCCTGACGCATTTGACCAAAACGCAGACGGAAATCTGGACAAAAAGAACCAGAAGAGCTAATTATAGGTGAGTGGATGCAGCTGGGAAGGTGAATAAGAGATAAACAAGGAAAGGTGGAAAAGAAATGGACTTTCTATGAACAGTGAGCACTAATCTGGTGCTGAAACGATTAATCGTGATTAATCGATTTATTGAATTAATCGTCAACGTATTTAGTGATTGATTAATCATTAACTGGAGAATACAGACTAAAAAAAGGCCATTTGTTGAAATGACAATATAATTAGAGCAGTAATTGAAGTCAAAACTGCACAAAAAATATAAAAATGTTACATTAATATGTTGTGATTACAGTTAAATCAGTAATAGTTTTACTTGTAATCTGCTTCAAAATTTTAAAATATATGTATAGAAATCTCCTGTTAAGCACTTTCTGCATCTAATAATGAAGGAATCCACACGACACTGTTTTTGTAGTAAGTCCAGGTTTACAAATGATCAAGTATTCACTAAAGGACTGATGTTAAGAAATAAAATGTTTATTTTCTTATATAAAAATTATTTACACCTTTTAGTGCATTTCTATTGTTTAAAAAAGTGGTTAAATAAAAAAATCTGTTGAATTTACCAGTTTTTTTTTTGTTTTTTGTTGATTAATCGATTAATCGTCAGAATAATTGTTTGTGGTTGTAATTTGTTTGTCTATATTAGTGTTTACACATAAAGTTTAGGTTTCTGTCCCTCTTCCTCATTCTCTTTGCTTTTCTTCATCCTCAGTCGGCCATCTTGCTCCCCGCCCAGCTGCACCCACTCACCTGTAATTAGCTGCTCTGGTTCCTTTCGACATTTATCTGGTTAGTGAGATAAAAACCTTTTCAGCAGGTAAATATTTAACATTTAGATAAAATCTGCAGTTGCATTACAGGCATCAACCACCAGGAAAACAAACTTTCTCCTGTTTGATCAGAAATGCAGTGAAACACATTTTATAAACCTAGTTTGGTGATCAATACGATGTACAGTGGGCATATAGGAGGTGCATGACTTTCTAAAGAAGTTTTTTCTTCTTTGAAAAAAAAAACTGATACAGAAACTTTGGTTAAAAAAATAACTTTATACTGACAGATGTGATCCATGTATTAAAACTTGTGTGTTTTCCTCTGGCTGTAAATGATGCAGCCTGCTGTAATATCATAACCCTGTAAATGTTTTGGATTTTATGTCTGCAGTAAATACGGTTCCCCTCCGTCCTAAAATAAAAGCAGCAGACCTGGAAGTGAGCATCTCCATCTTGTCGACAGACAAGCAAACCCCACAAATCTGTTTTGAAGGATCCTTTCTGTGTAATTATCTCGCTCCACACCCTTTTCATTTCACAATGAGCCGCCCATCTGTCAACTTCACTCTCGCTGAGCTTCAGACACCTGCAGCCTCCCCGGCCGCCCGCGCTCCGCCGCCCGCGCTCCCTTTTTATGCGACACGACTCGGTGCCCCGACTGGCCACATTTCATCTTTTCCTAAGGCCCCCAGGCCCCGTTAAACTGGAGCCAGCAGCAGGGAACGGACCCGTCCGGCGCTGCTAACCCTTTAAAGGAGACATCAACCGATACTGTTAGGAAGTCTCAGCTTTCTGATGCAACGGGCAATAAAGCAGGAGAAATGAGTGAAGGCTTTCAACAAAAAGTGATTGAGACTCTTTGGTGAAGCGACAAACTCCAGTATGATGCCACTCTGTGTCCGACTCCAGTCCGTTTGTGTAGAAAGTCCAGTTCGTTTGCAGAGGCATGAATGCTAATCGAACTCTGATCCGCCTACAAACCTCGGTCTCTGTTTGGTTGAAGTGAATTCTGGTTCGGTTTGAATGCATATATGAACACCAAGTGGACCAGAGACCGCTCCAAAATCAAGAAGTGGACTACAGTGCAAGGCATTATGGGTAAATACAACCAAAACAAACATGCTAGCTTATGGCTAGCGGGTGAAATGACTCTTGGTTTTTAGCCAAAGACAAAAGACAACTACTAAAATCTATTTTTTTTTTTTTTACATTTTGTTAAGGACTTCTTTTCAGAGGTTTTCATGTCGTTTCTTTCATTGTTTCTTGGCGCAGCGCCCCCACAGGCGAGGAGGGGAACAAGTTGCTTAAAGGGTTTGGTTGGTTTAGAACCACAGCAGCTGGAAATGAAGCAAATGTAGCAATTTTGGTCCCCAACCGAAGAAAATCTACCAAACTGTCAGGTTGGAAAACAAAAAGAATCCATCCATCCATTTTCTATCACCCTTGACCCTCAGTGGGGTCGGAAGGGTTGCTGGTGCCTCTCCTGCGGACGTTTCGGGCGAGAGGCGGGGTCACCCTGGACAGGTCGCCAGTCTGTCGCAGGGCAACACCAACAGAATCTCTTTGAGAAAATAGTGGTTTTTGTTTGACTGAATATACTTGGTGAAATCTTAAAAGAAACGACTCCATGCTTTAAACAGCAGTTTTTAAAGTGGCACACTTTGCATTTAAATTCAGGTTGTTTACATATTTGAATACCAGCTGATTAACACACCGTCTCTGAATGGCTCTTTACGCAGCTGCTGTTGTGAGTTTTGTCTGGCCAGCTGGGTAAATAAAACATGGCTACTTGAGCAGCACTTTTCTGTTATCGAACTAAGCTGGACCCAGCTGACCTTTTTTCTGGGTTTGTTTGTTTCTTTGATTCGTTATTTGCTAATGTTGCTCATTCAGAACAACTAATGGAAGCTATGTGTTCAGATTTCAGCTGCAGCTTCTTCAGTTAGCATTTTAATTTACTGATTCCAGGTTTTGGAAGTTATTTTCTGTGCGGGTTTTCATTGGTTCCCTGGTTTCCTCCAGAAGCACACGTGACGTTAACTGGTGGCTCCTAATTGGGTGGGTGAAGATTAGAGCATTTCTGAACGTTAATGGAGAATAGATACTTCCTCCATTTACAGATGATGTAGTTTTATTCAGTCTGTAAAGGGATCTAGAGATTATTGTAGCCCTGTAGTTGATTACCTGGTGGATTACAGATAATCTCACTCCCAGTGAAACAATAATCTTAGTTTTGACCTGAACTTGGCTGCAGTATTATTATTTAAGACTGGCTGTAAATGTTTAAAATCACCACTCCACTGTGTGGTACTGTAAGCTTTTAGCTTAAATAATGCATCAACTCTCATCATGATCCAAGGTTATGGAGTCCAGTTTGTGTTCAAATGGTATAAAGATGTTTCACCACTTTTAAAAGCAGCATGGTGGGTAAGTTTAAAGGCTTTAAATGCTTTACTTTATCCCAGCTGACGTATGAAATTAACTTCACACGACCAAAAGCAACTAACTAAAAACATAGATGGCTTAAAACTTAAGCATTTCTGCCTTAAAATAGATTTAAATTCATTCATATTTTATTTAGTGATACACAATATATCGGTAAGACATTGGTATCGGTCAATATTGGTCATTTTTCAATATATCTGTCTTTGTCTGATAAGTAAAACAGGGTCAATATTAACAACTGATAATATTGATTGATTTCCAAATGTTTGCTGTCTGTTGGAAAATATTTATACAATACAGGTAAATATTGATTATTATTTGTAAAAACAATTCTAGTATCGGTATCAGCCCAAATTTCCACATTTACAAATTTTAATGATCAGAAAACATCAAGATGTTTTTAGCATTTTTAAACAGCAAGAATATAGATTAAGAAGGAAATGTTCTTCAGATGTCATGTTGCTCCATTTCCAAAAAGAAACAAATGAAGAAAAATTCAATCTTCACTGATACTTTTGAGTTTTTTTGTATTTTGAACATGATGGCAGAATAAAGTAACAGACATCAAGTAATTTTAACATGTTCAAAAAGAAGTAGGAAGAAGTAAAAACAAACTTATGAACTGCAAACCCATAAACTCAGACTCTGTTTTCAGACGGACCAGAAAAGAAAAATATTAACGTACTTAGAAGTTACTCAATTTGAAACCTAAAATGTTGAAGTTTTCAGGCATCAGGTTAGTAAAAAGATGCAGAGACGGGTTTGTTAACCTTAGCTGTGATATTTGTGACAAAAGCTCCTCTGTGAGGGCAGGAAGCTGCCGGCCGGGCGAGTCCAGCAGGGCTGCAGGTGGAAGTGTGTCAGACTGGCTGGGAGAGGCCGAGCAGAACGGCGAACACTGAGAGTCACTCTAGCAGATTGAAACAATCTGTCTGACGCTCAGCGGCCGCCTGGCCGCAGGCGGGGAGCGACCCGAAGCCCAACGTACCGACGCTCACCTGCAGGCTCTCAAACAACAGAGCACAGTGACTGGAAGGCTGAACTTTAAAAAGTTAGTTTCACCAAACACACACAGAGTGAACTCCTGACTGTTGGTGTTCAGTATCCGCTGATTATTCTGTGTAAATCTAAATATCTAAATAACTAGAATATTTGACAGAAATGCAGTTTGATAGCAGCGGGCGCTCCTTATTTATATTGACAGTAGCTGCGTTTGCATTACAAATATGGGCAAATATTTGTCTGTATTCCACTAATGTTGAAAAGAAAACAATTTTGCAATTGCGCCATTTCCATTAAATAAATTTAATTCATGTGAATAAGCTTGTTCACACGACAAGTCATTAAAAGTCATGGCAGTGTTGGATGTTAACAGTCACTTGAGATTTATTCATAATTCAGCCAATCAGAGGAGACCTCAGCATCTTATTCAGGTGTTGGAGGAACAAGCCCCGCCTACTTGGGAGCGGCTACTTGTGCAGCGTTTTGTGGAAATAACAGTCGGCCATTTTTCATCAGAACTATGGATTCAACACGTTGGAATGACACAAGACATTTTATGAACTGTGATGTTCTGGTGGAAAACAAAATCAAATCATCATCCTTCCACCACTTCCTGTTGTCTTCTTTGTTGTTTCCACCAGTAGTAACAACCTGCTGTTGATCATGTGATTCATGTAATGAGAAAAATGTGTTTCCATTGTAGTTTTGCAGAATAAATCTATTTCAATACGGCTGAAAATCCAACTCATCGTGGAGTGAAAACTTTTTATCAAAACTTTTCAGTTTTTTCAAAATTAGTGTGTTTTTATTAAGCAAGTTCATTTTCATAAATTCAGTTTGTGTAATTCTATTGTTAATGGAAACAAACAGGCAGTTATGCATCTTTAAAAAGCATCTTTGAAAAGCAGAAGTGGAGACTCCTGCATAAACAACAAAAAAGCAGCAAGTGGTTTCTGGATGGTGAATTTACAAGAAAACACTTGTCTTTTCCAGCAGCCATTGTACAGAGCATACAGCAGTAAAACCAACTGACCAAACATCTTTGAACTCTGCTTGGGTTGCTAGGTAACAGTACTGGGGTTGCTAGGCAACTGCGCAGTACCCCTTGAATATGACTCAACAATCAGCAGGGTTTTGAAATGACTCATTTTCCAATCACCAAAAAACATTAACTTATCGCCAAAAACCAGCCAGAATGTTATTTTTTTAAGAGTGTGGTCCAAATAGAAGAACAAAAAATGAAAAATACAAATTTAGCATAATAGATCCGTTTTAATATGACTGGCAAAACCTGACTTCTCTTGTTGGAAAGCCAGAGTGTTTGCTGATTCTAACAATACCTTACTGTTAGCATTCAATAGCCTGAACTAGCCTGATTTAAATGTAGCTAACATGCTAACTGAAGAAAAGCTAAGTGTCAGCAGAAACTCACCTGAATGAGAAACAGAAGCACTCAGTCAGAACTCATCATATGAAAACAGGACAAATAAAATATTTCTGCCAGAAAAGGCAGGAACAGCAAATGTTTTATCGAGATGCTGTAAATTGGTGAGGAGTTTGATAGAAAAAAACGGCAGATTTTCCCAACTTTAGCCAGAGGGAACGTAGCTTTTATCTAAACTCCACCGTGATAAGCTGTTAATTTTCCTCCTGTAGAAGCTGGAGGGTTGTTTCTGGTATCTGAACCTGTAAGCTGTACCGTTATTTCCTTATTTATTTACTGATCTCGTCGAACATCTGTGAGTCTGCTGACGAGGATGTGACGGGGAGATAACGCGCGGCGACAGATGCTGCCGGTGATTTATCCCGGCTACCTTTACAGATCATCAAACTGAAGCGTGTTCGCCTGACTGCGCCGCGCCTGTACTTTCAGAGCGTGCAAATGAACTCTTACTCAGCTTTATTACCGACGCCTGCGGCCCCACCGGAAGTCACAAGCTGTCAGACACATTTGGGTCAAATCTAAAACTCAAAACTCGCAACACAAGCTCGTTTTTATTTGCTCCAGCAAAGGGAGGCACTTCTGAACCGACATATTTAATGCATATGTTTTTATCTCTCACCATTTCCAGTTGATCAATTAATAAAGAATGCATAAATGTCAAATTACCCTGGAAAATTACAGTGCAAGTTGAATTAAAAACAGAATGAAAGTTAAAGCAGAGCGAACTAACATGAGCTGAATTATTAAACTCTGAACATGGAAACTTTGGCTGTAGAGATGTTGGTTCTTGTCCTGCATGTCATTATCTCTGCTGAAATAAACTGGATTTTACTTCAGGATTGTCTGAAGACAAAGTTTTCCACATTTAGGAAAACTTCTCTACACTGCAAAAACACAAAATATGACCACGTAGTTAAAACTAGTTTCTACTGACAATATCTTAGTGCACTTGAAATAAGACAAAAGAAGCTCAAAAGTAACTTTTCAACAAGATATATTAGCTGGGTTAAGTCAATTATTTCTGAATATGGATTTTAAAAATGTACTTGTTCTACTGGCAATTTTTCCACTTTTCCAGTGAAAAAAACCTGCCAGTAGAACAAGCAATTTTTTATTTGTATTCAAGAGTTATTGACCTAAAACAAGCTTATTTAGGGGCAGCTAAGTTTACTAAACATTTTTAGAAAATAATTATCAGCGGATAAGCAGAACGGCCTCTGCTGGTTTGGATTATCTGTTGCTTCTTTAAGCAACCAGCTGCGTAAAACCAGCCAGCTGGAGGTTTTCCTTCCTCAGTATTTTATCCACTTGGTGAAATTCAGCACCGCTGGGAGCAAAACAGGCCAACAGACTTCACAAAATCATTACGTTTATAAACTTCACAAAATCCTTACGTTTATAAAACTCTCCTCGACTTATTTACTTTTTGGAAAAAAATTACTTTTAGGAGTATTTTTACTACACTGTACTTTGAGTAGTTTTATTATGAAGTATTTTACTCTTGAGTAAAATTTCTGGGTTTTCTACCCACTGAATGAAAAACAAACATGTTTTAACCTAAAACCCACCAAACAGAGACACACACCTGCAGTTTTTATTAAAGTTTCAGAAGATTTTATTGAAAGGAACTGATTTGGAAATATTTCCTTTTGACTGATTTTATAACTTATATGAATTTTTATTATTTTCGTCCTGAAAATACCTACATTTCCACTTAACTTTATATTAAAATGATGTATTTTTAAATGTTAAGTGATTGATAATTTGTCAGTTACCCAGTAAAGTTTTACCAAACACTTTTTACTTGAATAATTTCTTATATGACTACGTTTTACTTTTATCTGAGTATAGATATGTTGCAGCAGTGCTGCTCTTCTCTGAGTATAATTTTACCTCCTCTGGATATAAAAGCATGTGGTCCAGAGGCAAACTTCAAAATAATGTACAGTTAGCCCCAACACTGTTCAAATGGTCGAAATGAAAGTGACATTAATGCTAATCATGAGAAAATGCAGCTGTAAAACATCTCCGTTTGCACTGATTCATTTATGATGTTATTGTGCATCAAAAGGAGAAAATGGTTCCGATACGCGAGCGGTGCCGTCTGGAACAGAGGGGGTTCTGCCAGTGAGAACGCTTCCTATCATTTATGCAGAGCAAAGAGGCAAGCTGAGGCCAGGCTGGGTCCATTTAATTTCTGGGCTCATCATGAGGACAGTTTCTATTTTTAGCCTGAACACGGGGAAACTGAGAAAGATGGAGAGGCTGAGGGAAGAGGAGACACGCAGGGACAGAGGCAGCAGAGAGAGTCTCAGGGTGACAGAGGGGTCCAATCGGTCATCCTGACAAACCTTATTATAACCTCTAACGTGCAGGGCTGGAAACACTCCTGCTGTTAAACAAATAGCACCCGCTCTCTGGTTTTCATTTGCCTGTTAAATGGTGGTAATATGTTGGCGGTAATATTTCCAAAGATAAGAATATTCTGTCTCCATAACTTGTAGTAAGATGTGCTAACATTCAGACTAACCACATTGTTATCATTGGTTCCGTTTTTACTATATTTTCAATTCAAATTATTGAGTAAGTAATGAGATCAACAACAAAGATATTTAAGGTTTTTAATCTGTTATTTAGGTTATTCAACCATCAAATTGGTTCAAATAGCTATTACACCCATTTGATCATTCATGGAGCTAGCTAGCCGCTACAAGTTTAGCATTGAGATGCTATTTTGGGCTAGCATAGCTTCTCCGATGAGCTAACTTGTTTTAGCACAGGTTGAACACAAGTCTTTTCCAGCTTTGCATCAGATTGTTTTTAAACAGAAGTTAATCCCCACTGGGCCAAAAGAAGCAGCTTTGTTGTCCATTGATGTTGTTAGCGGACGTCTCAGATTTACAGCGTACCAGAAACATATGAATACAAAGGTTCCAGGTGGAGCATCCATCCATCCATTTTCTTGCACCCTTTTTCCCTCAGTGGGGTCGGGAGGGTTGCTGGTGCCCATCTCCAGCCAACGTTTCGGGCGAGAGGCGGGGTACACCCTGGACAGGTCGCCAGTCTGTCGCAGGGCAACACAGAGACACACAGGACAAACAACCATGCACACACACACTCACACCTAGGGGCAATTTGGAGAGGCCAATTAACCTGACAGTCATGTTTTTGGACTGTGGGAGGAAACCGGAGTACCTGGAGAAAACCCACGCATGCACAGGGAGAACATGCAAACTCCATGCAGAAAGACCCAGGGCCGGGAATCGAACCCAGAACCTTCTTGCTGCAAGGCAACAGCTCTACCAACTGCGCCACTGTGCAGCCTTCCAGGTGGAGCATTTATATGTAAAATAAAATATTCAATATGTTAAAATCTGTGTAAATAATCAAAATCAAGGCGTTAAATATAACTTTTGATGTTCTTGGTGTCCAAAAGAGGCTAAATTAGTGCAGACTGGTAATGTGAATACAACACAGGCAGTAAATATAATTGTGACGCAAATTAGCAACATTAGCCATTATTGGACACAACTCTGACCACTAGGTGGCAGTAAAGAGCTTTGAATATCATGGACAACTATGAATATAGCTCCACTTAATGACTGTAGTAACATCTGCTATCTCCCAGCAACCAGACAGAAAAGACAGATTTTATTTTCTAGTTCTTGGAAGCCCCGCCCCTTTCTAATGCTGCCCTGAGCAACCGCCGATGCAGTCCATATCAAAAAGCACCAAAACCTACAGAACTACAATGGGCAGAAACAATGTATAATCAAAATGCAGCCAATGAGAGTTTAGACTCCATAACTCGGAATCAAACGTTAAAACATGTAAGGAGGTTTTGAAAGAATCCCTGGAGTTTAACGTCCAACTGGAGTTTAGCAGTTAGACGTTAAACTCTAACTGGTTAATTTGAGTTTAACTCCAAAAACCCAATCAACTAATTGGTTATTAGTTGATTTAAATTAACAATTCACCAAATTGTTAATTAAAAGTATTAACCAGTTAATTGCAGGTATTAACCAATTAATACCACAGGTTAATTGGAGGTAGTACCACTGATGACCACTTGGTGGCAAAACCCATTCCTGGCTCTAAAGCAGGGGAGTCAAACTCCAGTCCTGGAGGGTCACTGCCCTGCAACCTTTAGATAAGCCTCTGCTTTAGATGGGCCTCTGCTGCACCACCTGAACAGAATAATTAGGTCGTTAGCAGGACTCTGGAGAACTGGTCTACACAGGGAGGAGGTAATTAAGCCGTTTCATTCCAGTGTTTTGTACCTGTGGCACATCTAAAACCTGCAGGACAGCAGAGGACTGGAGTTTGACGCCCCTGCTCTAAAGGTTCAGGGACTCATGAAGGCAGAATAAAACTGGTTATTGTAGAACACAGTGTTCTTTTGCTTTTCTTTCTTCAGACCTTTACTGTGTCTTTTATTAGATTTATTACATCTGATTGGTGTGCTTGTTCAAGATGTGGTTTTATTTAATCAAGTTTCAAATGTCAACTCTGCTCCACCTTCTAACTCAAACACAGCAAAGTCTTCAGACTCCGAAACGTTAAAAATAGAATCGGCTGAATGTCAAACTCAATGCTTCGGTATTAAATTGGATCGTACACACAGTATTATCATTCTTGATCCAACTTTTTTGAAAATGTACTAAACTAACAAAAAAAGTGAGTTTTTAATGACTTTGCTGAAAGTGATGACCACACAAAATAGCACAGAAATAAACCCGAATGAAACATAGTGAATATTTAAAATTAGAGTAATTAAAAGTCATAACTCAGCTCACCTTAGATGGTGCAGAATCAAAACGTTTAAGGAGGTTTTGAAAGAATCCTCGGTTCTTCTGAGAACGTCTGCTCAGCTGACCTCACCGACCTTTTTGGAAGCACAAAGTGAAGAGAAACGGCAGGTGAGACGTTGCAAATTTGTTCAATAATTTAAAAACAAACGGGGAAGTGAAATGGAAGTAAGTTCAGAGGAGTCGGGGCAGATAAATCTTATATTTGTCTCTTAGAAGTTGATTTGTTGCATTTATTCACAATAAATAAAACACCAAAGTAAGAAAGGAAGGAAAAGTTTCTTAAAGCCTGAAATTCATGTGTCTGGCATTTAGCATAGCTCTATTGGTCATCACTCTGTTAACTGAAGGAATTAATGTTGTCAAAACATCCCAACATTAAAGCTGTGGGACTTTTGCTCAAACTCTTGGGACTCTGCTGCTGGTTTTTATTATTTAGATAATCATGAAGCATTTTTGTCAAACAATAAACCGTCTCTGCAAACAGAACCTCTGTCAACCGTTAGCCACTGTCAGCTGCACTGAATTTTCTCATGAATCATAACAGGAGATCGTGAAGGTTAGTCTCTTTATTCGCTTTTAATTAGAATAATGCATCATTAGTGTCAATGTTCAATATTCATTATGAAGCAGCATTTATCCTGTGAAATGATTACATGTGTTTGTGCTGCTGCGTGGAAATGCTAACCAGAAAAGAGAGCGTACGTGTAACCCACTTTAAATACCCTTAATAGTAGATGGCAAGTTAAGTTAATTTACTAATAGCAACACTACAGGAAGCAGATTATAAATTCATGGGAGCCTAGGTCTGAACAACAGAGGAGAGCACATCCATCCATCCATTTTCTTGCACCCTTGTCCCTCAGTGGGGTCAGGAGGGTTGCTGGTTCCTCTCCAGTTAACGTACCAGGCGAGAGGCGGGGTCACCCTGGACAGGTCGCCAGTCTGTCGCAGGGTAACACAGAGACACACAGGACAAACAACCATGCACACACACACTCACACCTAGGGGCAATTTGGAGAGACCAATTAACCTGACAGTCATGTTTTTGGTCTGTGGGAGGAAACCGGAGTACCTGGAGAAAACCCACCATGCACAGGGAGAACATGGAGACTCCATGCAGAAAGACTGGGGCCGGGAATCGAACCCAGAACCTTCTTGCTGCAAGGCAACAGCTCTACCAACTGCGCCACTGTGCAGCCCAGGAGAGCACACAATGTATATAAAAAATAGAATTTAATACAAACAACATTTGTGGACCCACATTGTACAAACAAACAAAAATTGTGTGCTTTAAAAAATAAACAAATAAACAAAAGAAATAACCCAGTCTTTTTGATGTGTCTGTCAAATGTTTGTTTAGTCTTTCCAAAGTGTTTGTCAAATATTTTGTCAATGTTTCACGGCTGGTGACCAGTCGGGTCACCACCTACCAGTTCACCCGGTCCTCTGGGCTCGCCATAAAGTTCTTGTAAAGGTGATCTTGATGTCTCTGGGCACGATGCTTCAAAAGTGCATCATAAGAAGAAAAAAAAACTGACCTGGAACAAGGTCAAAGTAAAGCATCTTAAAATTCAGGATGCTAAAATCAACAAAGCTTAAGCAACAATTCAAATAGCTCTTTTAGCAATTTTTTTTATCAAGTTTTTCCATGTTGTACAACAAATCCATTGTAGTTATCAGAGTTAAGTATTACCAATACATCAGTAAACTAAATAAATTAGTTCATAGGTGGTAAAAAAAATAAATAATTCAATCTAAAAGTGCCAAAGTACATCTATAACACTAAATCTAACATTCAAAATGTGGATTAGAAACCCGCATTAGCTCCGACCCACAAAAGGTTCTAATAAGAACACATTACAGCATGTTGAAATATTAAAACATGTACTAACAGAAAAAGAAGTAAAATTACATAGAACAAATACAACATACACAATAATAATGATATAAAATTTACAATACAATTTTATTTTTTATTAAATTTTGATCAGTTATTAGTATTTTAGCCAATTTTTAGCGAATTTACTGGGCCAACGGCTGAGCGCGTGCGATTACTCACCGATGCTTCAATGCTACAAAACTACGGGGGATTTTTCCGGACGTCGGCTGTTAGAAGCTTTTGGAGATCTAATTTTAAAAAAAACAAACAGATTTACTATTTTGAATTATGAATTCTGCGATACCAATTTAACATTGTCTTACCAATTTAAAGGATTCTTCGTAGAATTTAACACAATCTTACAGGCAATTTACGGGACAACCGTCAGCTCTGAGCTCTCACGGGAGTTAGACGCAATCTGAGCTAAATCTCAGCGTCGCAGTTAAAGGGGCGGGACAATCAACCTGATTGGCTGATGTGAAATCAGACTGTGCCAGTTATTGGTTGTTTAATCCGTCACTAAAAACAGTCACTAAAGGGATATTTCACAGGTTTTAAAGATTTTTTTAGCACTTTTTATCTATATTTATGAACATATTTACAAACATATATTTTTTTTACTTTATTACTTTTTAATCTCGTTGTAGAATAAGATATTAAATCAACATCCATTCATTTTTTACTTGTGTTTTTAACACTGGGTTGCATACGCAACAAAGAGCTCCAGTTTCTAACTGTAGCTGTTTATCATTAGCATCAGGATCAAAAAATGGTTTGTTAGAAAGACAAAGATGCTTCACGCTAAAGGTGTAAGCCTCTGCTAATGGTGTTAGCTCTAGTGTAAGCCCCTGCTAATGGTGTTAGCTCTACCTAAAGGTGTAAGCCCCGGCTAATGGTGTCAGCTCTAGCTAAAGGTGTAAGCCCCTGCTAATCATGTTAGCTCTAGCTAATTATGTGAACTCCTGCTAATTTTGTTAGTTCTAGCTAGTGTTCTTAGCTTTAGCTAATGTCATAAGGTCCATCTAACAGTTTTAGCTCCATCTAATCGTATTTGCTCTAGCTAAAGGTGGAAGGTGCTAGCTAGAGCTAATTGTGTTCTTAGCTTTAGCTAATGTTCTTAGCTTTAACTAATATTCTTAGCTCTAGCTAATCTTCTTAGCTTTAGCTAATGTCATTAGCTACATCTAACAGTTTTAGCTCCATTTAATCGTGTTAGCGCTAGCTATTGGTGTTGGCTCCTACTAATGGTTAACAGTGTTAGCTCTAGCTAAAATCGTAAACAGTAGATAGCAAGCTGATCATGTTTGTTTTTCAAAAGTTATCTCGGGTTTAATGGAATATGAAACGTTTGATGTTATGTGAGCCGCCCTTGTTAGCATCTACACCTTCTTGTGTTTTGTTTATAGCTTCTAGTCTATAGACTACAACCTATCCTCATCATGGCTAACATACATGCATTGTGTAGGTAAAAAAATGGTGACCTCCACAGGTGAAATATATAATAAAGATATACAATTTTTAAGTAGTTTTGAGTTTTACGCACAAACAACTTTCAGGTTAATAGGAAAATTGCATAATATTCACGCCAACATGGTCAACTTGTCGTTTGTCCTTTTAATATCAATAAAAGGTTTTTCTTCTTGCTCAGTATTTGAGTCAACATGCCTCTTTTGACATTCTAATTTTCCATATTCATTCACAGCGCGTTCTCCTCTGATGCTGTCAAATGATGGCTTTATTTATTCATCCAAGCCTGAAAGTGTTTGCTTAGCCAGCTCATGTAAAGGTTTTTTCTCCTGCAACAAAAGCAATTCACAAAGAATAAAAATGAGTTCACAGGGTCTCCTGATGTCTTTATCTGCCAAAATAAAAATATACGAGGAGCCGCAAAGCATGATCTTTTTATTTATTTATTTTTAAGAGAGGGATGGGAGATTATTAGAACGGCATTAAACATTCACATAACTAGTCAACACAGTCCCAGAACTGATATTAAAACGAATATTGTCTGATATTAATGTTTCCATTCAAACTATGGGGAATAACACCGTTCCTGCAGTCAGATGTGAACCACTGTGTGCTTCAGTCTTCATGACCTCGTCTCAAACAGTGTAACTGTGCCTAAAACCCTCATCAAACGCCCATGACCACAGCTCTGGTTGAAAGGATGTTTTCCATACAGAGGAAAATTAGGATCTCTCTCACGAATACAATGTCACTGGAGTGTTGAAATGCATTTGATATGGCCTCTGCAGAGAAGAGCCTGGTCAGAGATTCGCTCTGTGGCTTTAATCTTAGGACCATTGAAAGATGAATTTCTCTCAGGGGGAAATGGGAAGCATTTAAAGTTCAACAAATGTACAGCAGACCCTGTTTTGTTGCCATTCTGACAGTATTTTGTATGGATTAGGTTATGTAGATGTTTGAGTTTATTTTAATTGTATGTCTAAATGTGAAAAAATGAATATTTAGTGGCTCGTGTTTTTGAAACATATATGTCACTTCTAATGTGCTCCTGTTCTCAGTAACATGGGATCAATGGTGAGGAATTCACAGTGTACCGCTGCACAGTGACCAGGTATATTACTTTTACTTCATGTTATCATCACAGTTTTTTTTCCATATTGAAAGAATGAAATTAACAAATAGGAATGAAATTATCTAAGTGCTCCCAGGCGGTCAGATAATAATTTAATCAGGAAGTAAGCGATATGCTTACATTCAGTTTCAATCATTCAGCATCCTGAGGTGAGTGAAGTATCTGCGCAACGTATTATGAGTCTAGATTATGTTGTTTGCAATATTTGCTGCTTTTGTAGCAACTGCAGCTTCACACATAAAATATCTGGTCATCTGGTGTTTTATCACAGTATTTAGCATTAAATGTTAATATAAGTAAGCATTTTACCTAATTTACATCAGGACAGAACAAATAAAATTAAAAGAAACACACCACTGCCTGATCCTTGTGATAAATAAAAGGAGTTCATAACAATTTGCATATTATGAAAATACATAAAATCAAAGATAAAGATTAATAAAAAAGACAGATAAATGACAACATACTTGCACAAAATGGAAAACAGCCAGGAAAAGCAGTTAGCTTGTTCACAGATGTGCAGCAACAGTAAAGCCTAGCACTCGACAAAAATCATTACATTCTCCGCAAAATGATATACAAAACGTTTTAACTCACATCTTACAATCGCGTTAGCTAGAAGACTGTAAAAACATTTTGTCCCCACAGCAACTTTTAGATCCAACACAAACTCAGTGAGAAACTCACCTTTCTCCATTATAGCCATGAACGGTCCGGTGAAGAAGGAAGTGACGTCACATGTCCCGACCGCAAGATAAAATTTTTCCAAAATTATTATATAGAGGAAAGTAAAACTAGCATGAAAAGTAAAACTAAGTTCCCACAACGCAGAATATACTGTTCTGTCAGCTATACTTAGGAGAGGATGACAGCTATAGAGGTCACGATTGTTGCAGTGTTGTTTTGTACTTTTATTGTTTCAAGCTGATGGAGGAAACTGAAGGCTAACGGTTTTCTTACCAGGCATTATATGGCCAGGAAGTCATTTGCCTGTGAGTATGTGAAAGTTTATGTTCAATTTCTATAACTTTATACTGAGCCTATCTTATTGTAAATCTTGTTTATTGAACAAAAATAAGTTTTATATGTTTTGCCCGTTTGAAAATGCTAACCGTTAGCATTTGTATAATTTTTCCATAGGATTCAGTATTAAGCTAGCGGTCCGGTTTTCTATTAGCGTTAGCATTAAGCTAGCGGTCCGGGTTTCCATTGGCGTTAGTATTAAGCTAGCGGTCTGGGTTTCTATTGGCGTTAGCATTAAGCTAGCGGTCCGGGTTTCCATTGGCGTTAGTATTAAGCTAGCGGTCCGGGTTTCTATTGGCGTTAGCATTAAGCTAGCGGTCTGGTTTTTCATTGGCGTTAGTATTAAGTTAGCGGTCCGGGTTTCCATTGGCGTTAGCATTAAGCTAGCAGTCCGGGTTTCCATTGGCGTTAGTATTAAGCTAGCGGTCCGGTTTTCCATTGGCGTTAGTATTAAGCTAGCGGTCCGGGTTTCCATTGGCGTTAGCATTAAGCTAGCGGTCCGGGTTTCCATTGGCGTTAGCATTAAGCTAGCGGTCCGGTTTTCTATTGGCATTAGCATTAAGCTAGCGGTCCGGGTTTCTATTGGCGTTAGCATTAAGCTAGCAGTCCGGGTTTCCGTTGGCGTTAGCATTAAGCTAGCGGTCTGTTTTTTATTCATTTAATGGACAGTGCCGGGGACAAAAGTAACAGTGAACCTTAAACAAAGCTAAAAAGAGAATCCCAGCATGCTGCTTTTAAGTTATCCAAATATGCGAGATCCTGTCAGAAGTCATTCCACCTTTTCTTTCATGAAGAATCATACGTTGATTTGAAAGTATCTATGGATATCAGGTAGTTCACTAGATCTGGTTTGACTGGGGAAAAATATTGCAACATTTGTTACATTTTCAGCTGCTGTGGGTCGCTTTCTCTCTGCACTGTCAAATGATCCAATCCTTTGAAAACATGTTCTGCACCAAGAACCTGTGAAGAAGGGAATATGAAAACCTTTGAAGAAGACATTGCACACAACTTCCCTTCTTCAGGAAATGTAAATGAAAATGGAGTAGCGTCAGAGTTTAGCTGTTCAAGGATTTCTCTTTTGTCTTTGGCTAAAGACCAGAAGCCATTTCTTCTGCTAGAGCTAGACTTGTTTAGGTTGAATTTACCCAGAATGCCCTGCAGTGCTTCACACTTCCTGCTTTTCGAGCGATCTCTGGTCTGCTTGGTGTTCACATGCATTTGAGCTTCACATGCAACAAAGTTCACTTCAACCAAACTAAGACCAATGTTTGTTGACAGACCAGAGTTTGTTTTTTTGGCCCACATCAGAGTTCACTTGCATATTCACACCTCCCCAAACAAACCGAACTTTCTAGACAAATGGGTTGGAGTTGGATTAAATTGGACTGAACAGGGCTGATGCGAATGGACCCTAAGAACAAAAGACAACCTTCTCGACAACTATACTTTTTGCTAATTAATTTATTTCCAAAATGAAATGAGTTAAAGAACCTGTCGATTGAGTTAAATTGAGCTTTGTAGCACTGTAGAAAGCTTCTGAGCTGTGCCATAATTCTTCACTAATAAAACCACCTTTCCAATAAAACCTACGCCAGTTTTAGTCAATGTCTGTTTTAGTCCCAATCGAGGCTTTTGTTCAGTCTCTGTTCAGATTGCATGAAGTTAAACCTGTGATTTGTCTGGTGATGCAGATGCAGTTTTTCTCTCCAGAGTGACATTACTGAATCCCCCACAAGAAAGAAAAAAGATGGGGGAAACTAATTGCCTGACCTTTATCGACTCCTTTAGAGGAGGAACACAGCAACGTGCACCAACCCTCGTTACATCCGCATAATTAACGTCAATCGATCCGACTGCCGTTTTCCTCTCCGCTGATGCACACTGATGTGCCAAGAAGGAGAGTGACAGCTGTCCTGCAAAGTGACACGAGGCAGATTCCTTACCCGATGAATCATTGACCGCAGCTAACGGGCAAGAAGAAGAAAGAGCAAGACAAGGAAAATCTATTCAAACCCTCAAACAGACCTGAGCTGTCAACCAGAAGAACTATCGAGGATCTTTATTCTGGGATCAATGGCTTTGTCCAGCTTATTGATTTAGTTTTGTTGCCTTTCTTTAGATGACTACTTGAATGTCAGATCAAACATCAAGTCATTTATAAAATATCCAGGTCCAGACAACATACAAAAAGATGATCAGAGCAGAGAGGTTTCCAGAAATATCCCCCATCTTAAGTACTTTTTACTCTCATAGAAGAAACTAAAGGGTTACAAGTGAAATTTGTTTTCAGAGCAAGGAAACGCATCATCATGAATCTGTTACCGATATTTAAAGGTCTTATTACCATCATCCATACAATCCATCATGAGGGTCGCGAGGAAAAGAAGCCCTGCCACCGACTCCTTATAAACCACTTCAAGTTTAACATTAAACGTTTACACACGATACGGAGGAAATAAAGAGCAACTCGAGCCTAAAGCTTTATTGCTCCAGTATCTAAATTGCTTATTGTTGGAAAAAAAAGCCCCACTTAGAAGTTAATCGTACATTTCCCCCACCTGAAGGGTATAACAGCTTTATTTCCTCTCGGGAGCCCGACTCCTTCTTCACTGTCAACCCTCGACGGATTTGCATACGCGGTCAAGAGGTCACCGACTCAGAGGCTCAGGCTGACATTTTAATTCTGCGCAGACAGCCAGAGTCTGGCCCAGTCCATTCCCGCCCCGTCTCCACACCCGTCTGACAGGTAAAGTAATCCCAAAGTTGGGGGTGTTCAGCCGTGAGGAAGCAAAGGCGGCAAACTTTGTGTATATTTGACATTGAATCACCGCTTCGGAGTGAGCGGTAAAATTCATTCTGTTCTTCCAATCATGCTGTTTACATGTTCAAATATGATTATACTCTGCCTGGCTAAAGAAAAGTCTCCACCTGGATTTAACTAAGCAAATAGGTACAAGCCTCCTGTTGGACGATCATCTTTCAGCTGCAAAAGTTCTTGAACCTCAACTGATGCAATGAGGAGTTTCTCATTTCTTAGCAACTATGTGGAAAGACAAATGTGGAAAAGATGTTGGTCTGTTTAAAAATGGTCAAACTACTGGCATCAACCATAAAAAACATAAAAGTTGAAGCTACCTGTATTAGATTAGTCATGGTCCAATGTGTCATTTAAAACTGGAAGGACATTTGGGAAACCATCGTCTGCGAAGAAGTAGAAAGTTGTCCTGCGTCAGTTCTTCTGTTTCTTCTTGTGCAGTCGTGGCGGATGGTCGCTTGTTCCGAGTTGCATTCTGCTGGATTTCATTTGATAGAAAACGTTTTAAACTCATTGCAACAATGAACTTATTTGATAACTTGGCTCGGTTGGAATGTATGTGATTGAATTCAAATGAGTGTTTTTCTAAAGTTCCTTGAGACAAAATTTGCTGTGAAATGATATGGTAAAACCGAGTTGAATTGCCCAAAACTAGACATTACGACTATGTTTAAATGGTGACCAATAGTGGTATTGGTAGGTTGTCTCTATTGTAGTCCAAGACAAAATTTAAAAGTGAAAAATGTATTAAAGCTACAACTTGTTCACCTCTGCTTGTCTCTCCTGGGCCGGGAAACCCTCTGCAACTGCAGACTCTTGCAAAGAACAGAAATGTCTACCCTAGGCTATTTGCAAAAAGCAATTCTCTACATCAACGTATGTTTGCTTATTTAATCGGAAGCCTTTATAATAATTTAATCACTTTAATGCAGCAGGGAAACCCTGGAGTTCGGCGTAGCTTATCGGAATAAAGTCAGTCTCTTCTGGTCAGGCAGGCAGCTCTGCTCTGACTTTGCATGTCTTATTCTAGGGATTTGTTTGAGCATCTGCAAACTGTTGAAGTATCATGCTGCCTTGTGCAATGACTCAGAGTCTTACATTTCTTTCATAATAAAGTTAAGTTAAAAATGAAGCTCTCAACAAAAGAACAACTTGGCGAGGCTAAAGTAATTTTCTCATTTTATTTGATTAAAAGAATGAAGATAGATGTGTGGGCTTTAAGTAAGACATTGATAACAATGAATATGGCAAAGATATGAGGATGAATATATATGTAGGATATTCGTTTGAAGGGGGAGCCCTGCAGATAAACATTTCTCTAAGTTTATCTTCAGTATTGCTGATGTTCTATCACACCGGCCTTGTTGTATTGACCTCTTGTTCATTTGCTCAGAATGTCCAGTTTATTTAGGGGGTTTGAATGAATAATCAAACTGTGCGAATACTGTTCAGCCAATAAAAGTCATTGCACTTCAATTGAACCAGTGATAAACGGGCAACAGTGGAAAGTATTGTGGGTAGACCCATCCAAACTAAAGACCATTGTAGCAAATGGCAGTGAGAAATGGCTCCAGGACTTACATGGAGGGAGATACGTCATGGAAAAGTCTGGTTTGTCGAATGAGCTCTGCTGCAGCTGAGAGGTGGATTGGTTTGTCCACCTGGTGTGATCAGAACCACCCACATGGTGGATGTCTGGAGAACATCCTCCACCCTGCTTCCATCCCTCACCGTCCTCAAGATCAACTTTGGATCACGTCCAGTTTCTAGGAACCATCCTTTCTTTTTGAGACCTGAGATGGTTCTCACACACAGACACGGGTCAGAAGACGGCCTAACAGGGACAAGACTTCCTGTGGAAACTCTACAACCTTCAACAGAAACTGTTCCATGCCACCATTACTCTTTACTGTGGCCGTTCATCGTTGTGTGGTTTGGTTCAACCACAACAGGACAGGACCAGACGGCAACGTTCAATTTGATCTGCAAAGATGATCATCCAGTGTTGTCGCATCTTGCAAGATAAAAGCTTCATGTTGGGGAGCTTGGAGATGTTTCAAAAACAATCCCAAAGAAGCACAACTCGTGACAAGTCGTTTACAAGAAGCTTTAGAGAAAAATAAGCCCAAAGCGGACTTGGCAGCATTAATCGGGACAAACCTTCCCTCCTACAAAGACAGATCTCGGGACAGGCACAGAGCAGCTAACATCTCTGGACACAGACTGCAGAGGGAACGTTGCTGATGTCATCTGAGATTGTAGTTATTTGTAATTTATCCTCCAGTTTTTGCTCCTGCAGTGAAGTGTGACTGGGTACACTGGGCTGAAACCATGTGCTTGTCTGTTCTCATTAGCCAACTGTTTTGGTCTGTTGTGCATTTAGCTGCTACATGTCTTGGCATAAACTGATCATTTGATCTCCTTGTAAAGCTGTTTTCAATCATTTTTGCTTACTTGCAAGCCGTTTTTCAACAGAACAAACTTGCACCAAGTAGCTAAAACTACTGCATGCCAGCATCCACACGCTACTTTCTGCTCTACTTTTGAGGGTGTGGAAGTGTTTATTCTAGCTTTTAGGTAAACACCTGAATTGGTAACCATCTGGAAGAAAAAGCATTTGGGTGATTTCTGACCAGGGCTGCACAGTGGCGCAGTTGGTAGAGCTGTTGCCTTGCAGCAAGAAGGTTCTGGGTTCGATTCCCGGCCCCGGTCTTTCTGCATGGAGTCTCCATGTTCTCCCTGTGCATGGTGGGTTTTCTCCGGGTACTCCGGTTTCCTCCCACAGTCCAAAAACATGACTGTCAGGTTAATTGGTCTCTCCAAATTGCCCCTAGGTGTGAGTGTGTGTGCGCATGGTTGTGTGTCCTGTGTGTCTCTGTGTTGCCCTGCGACAGACTGGCGACCTGTCCAGGGTGACCCCGCCTCTCGCCCGAAACGTTGGCTGGAGATGGGCACCAGCACCCCTCCCGACCCCACTGAGGGAAAAAGGGTGCAAGAAAATGGATGGATGGATGGATGATTTCTGACCAGGAAGTTGAAAAATCTTGACTGATGAGTCCTTAGAGCTTTGAAAACAGCCTCTTACTGAAACGAGAATACATGTTGTTCTTTGTTCTCCTTCTGGCCATTTTCATAATCGTTCTTGTGTTCTTTCTTTTTGGCACCAACTTGAAGTTGATTGAAGTTTTCAAAAATTGGACAAAGACTTCTCGACTCGAAGGAGGTGGATAAACTAGAGGAGCTTCTACCAGTAGAGTGGTCAGAGTTTGTGGCACTTCAGCGTCTTTATAAGTATTTCTATACATCTCGAATACAACTTTGCTACGAAGGACTTGCTGCCGAGAACTGTCTGATGCTGGACTGCTTAGGAGTGGCATGTAACTGTAAAGTTGAAAGTGATTTATAGAGATTTAAGAAATGATAAACTGGGAACACTCCCATGTCACACTCCCATTTGTGCACTTAATCAAAGATTTCCTGCTGAAGACGTGGTGGAGCAAACTCCCTAATGAAGGATTTAGAATTCATCGTGAAACCATCCCAGATAACCTTGCAACGCTCCGGCTCATCTGAAGCAACCCAGCCGTAAAATCCTTCCACTCAACGTGTCGTTATATCCTAATTCATCTCGGAGGAACTGTGAGTCAAAGACTTTGTTTAATAATCTTGTTAAAGTCACTCTGAACAGAAAAAGCTCACAATGAGCAATAAAATCCTTTCTGTCTTTATCACTGGAAACGATGATGAAAACACTGCTCCGATCTGTAGTATCAGCAACACCTACTTCCTGTTTTAAACCGCCAGACTTGTGTCCACTCACTTGATGACCCTGTCAAAGCATCGCCTGTTGCCTTCTACTTACCTGAGATCAACTACTATGACAGAGTATTAAACCAGGGGTCCCCAAACTTTTTCCTGTGAGGGCCTTATAACTTTTCCCTTCTCTGCTGGGGGCCGGAGTCAGTTTGTAACAGAAAAGTGTGACAATTGTAGGAGAGCCTAAATGTAAAAATGTATTGTTTTCCAGAAGACACAATCAAATAACCCTCTCTGGGTTCTTCACAGAACAAGTCAGGAAATAAATAATAACACTATTAATGAAATAAATAATAACCAAATAACATTCTCTGGGTTCTTCACAGAGAAAATCCAGGAAGGATTATAGTCCATATTTTCCGAACTATAAGCCACAACCCCAAAGTAAAATTTTTTTTAACCAGTAAACATGCATATATAAGCCTCAGATGTCTCTGCCGCTCCAGGTTTTCCACAGCGATGCAGCAGCAGCAGAGGGGGATGGACACCCAAAATTTGAGTCATAACAGGTCAATTGAATATCACATTTATTACGGTTGAAAAAGAAAAAGTTGCCAAGATTAGATGTAACTGAACTGATTACGGTAGTTTCCAAACTGTAACTGTAACAGTAAAAGTGCTGATCCTTCGTGTTGCTACTAGCATGTGCTAAATGAAAATGGACGCCTTCTTCTTCTTTAGATTTCAACAGCAGCTTGCATCCATTATTGTTGCACTACTGCCATCTACTGGATCCTAATATCTATGCCTCAAATTCTCATAATGATCCCAGTATTATTTTAAAAAAAAAGAAAAATCCTCTTTTTCCCCTCAATGCTATTTAACTGATCAACAACATTCCCAAATTTCAATTCCCTATTAAAACGTAATTCCGTTTTAATGGACGCTTTCTTCTTTTATTTCCAATTTTGACTTCCAATGATTCACTTCCTGCTAAAGAGCCCTCTGGTGGTTGAAGAAAAATCCACATATAAACGGCTTATAGTCCGGAAAATACGGTATATGAAAAGAAATCTGAATGCTCTCTGGTATTGTTCAGGGGGCCGGACCAAATGTGAAGGCGGGCCGGATCTGGCCCGCGGGCCGTAGTTTGGGGACCACTGTATTAAGGCCAAGCTAAGAAAGTAAGGAAAATTAAAGTTGTACAAGAATAAAGACGAAATAATACGAAGTATAGCCTCCCGCACAACCAACAAGATGTTGTTTCTGGATGCTAAGTCAACAAGAAAATGCCTGTCTTTTCCAGCATATCGCAGTAAAACCAGCTGACCAAACATGCTGGAACTCAGCTTGGGTTTAGTTTCATAATTCCAAATTGTGTAATTTTATGGTCAATGGAAACACAGTTAGTGTCAACTTAAAGCAATACACAAGACAAAACGGTCACTAAGTCCTTCACACATCTACTAAACTGAATACTACTTTTCCATTTCAGCGTTGCTTTAATCACACTTGTCCAATAACATCTAAACCACAAGGAGTTGATCACTGGATCCGTTTTCTTGTTCTCAGAGACAGAAAATGGAGCTGATTGCAGAGGTCAGGGGTGAACTGCTTCCACCATGAAGCAGCACAGCAGGGCCTGAATCTCAAGCACTCAAATCATTTAAATTTAGGATGTGCCTGATGAGGCCTGACACGCCGTGGAGCGCAGATGTGGAGAGAGCAGAGCATGAACATATGAAACACGTGGAGTAACATATGTACCGACACACACACACACACACACACGCAGTTTCCCCAGAGGGACGGGGAAAAGGCCATAACGCTGTGCCGTACCACTCCCAGCCAGGCCGTTGGGAAGAAGAAATACGGACCCCTGGAAAGGTCTGTTTCTTCTCCTGCGTCCCCACGCATCCATACATCACATGCCTCCTGCGTGCCGGCGCAGGACAACCCAAACGCCTGAGACCGCTGTGGAAAATCACTAAAGGAGGCGACTGGAACAGAAAGAAGAGAAAATTAGACCTGGAGCTGATGAAGGAACTGACACAATGGTCCTGGACGGAGAACAAGTGGTATGTCGTGGGCGGAGGGATACGTCCAAAAGAAGAGGGTGTGCTGGTCAGCGAGATCCCTGGATTGTCCTTTGGGCGTTGAAGTGTGATGCCAAAAAGAACATTATGCGCAAAAACACAAACACACATGAACATATTTCGGCCTTAAAGGGGCAGTATTTTGTGTCTGAATGGAAATATTTACTCAACCTTAAAGTTCTGCACAGTTTTAGAAACTCATCCTGCGTTTTCCTTCCTGCTTCCCACATGTTCCCATTTCCTTCTCTTGGGGTCCTGGTCACCATGTTTGGTAGACAGATTTTTTAGAGGAATGTTTTTTAGTTGTTAAGCCTCTTTAATCTGACCTTCCCCCCCAAACAAACTCCTAACATCCACTGACTTTTTAACAATCTGTCAGAAGAACGTCCGTAAAAACAGACGTTGCGAGAAAGCGAGAGACTTTCTCGCTTTTTCTGTAAAGCGAGAAAGTCTCTCGTTACAACAAGATATAAAATCCATCCCGTGATGACAACATGCCGCTCCTGAATTGGTGGACAAATAAATTCTAGTTTACATTTTATTTTAAAAAATATATGCAAACTCATTGCCTCAGTTGGTCATAGGTTTAATCAAATCAGTTGAGTAACATTGACTTGTACAATTTTAGTGAGCGTAACTCAAGTTAACTTAATAAATCAGAGTATATTGTAATTACTTAAATGGCAGCCAGAGCTTATTATTTTTATTATGTAAATAAACCCCAAAGCTTTTTGAAAACATAAAAAAACTTGGAACTACTTGTATAAAAAGAAAATTACTTAATTAAAACAAACTACTTGTTTGTTGATAGAAAGTTTGTGCACGAGGATGAGGTTTGGGTTTTTGATGTATTGAAATTGGTTTATTCCTCAACACTGCAGTGGTCACATGATTAACAACTGGATGTTACTACTGGCAGAAATGACAAAGACGACGATGACAGGAAGTAGTAAGAGCATGATGTTTTTTAATTATGATTAAACTTATTCACGTGTGACTTTAATTATGTTTTTTTTTTTTTGCTGCAATTGTGAAATTGCTTTTTTTTTTTCAACATTAGCGGAATATGGACAAAGTTTTGCTGCGACAGACTGGCGACCTGTCCAGGTGACCCCGCCTCTCGCCCGGAACGTTAGCTGGAGAGGCAGCAGCACCTCCTGACCCCACTGAGGGACGAGGGTGTTAGAAAATGGATGGATGGACAAAGTTTTGAAACATTTGTAATGGAATCGCCACTCGTGAGTCCGTTGTGATAAAAAGCTGCCGTTATTGTGAAATCAACCTTTGGGAAACATTGTGGAAAAACTTTAAAAACATTTTTTTTTTTTTTGACGTTGTAAAACACTGAGCTTCATATGATTTTACTTTACGGTTTGTGCAGCAGTCGCCAAGGTTACCCGTTCACCCCATAAATCTGCGGCGCCATAAATACAGCACACATTGAGTCCATGTGTTCTCTGTTGCTTACAGTCAGCTCCACCTCATCTGTTTTAAATGGATGAGCTGCTTTTGACTGACCTGAGCCTCAAAACCCCAAACAGTGAAAAAACTGCAGCACTCAGAGCTTTTTTTACCGTAAAGTTCAGCATCGTAAAAATCCAGAGACAAAACTTTTATCACCAGTAATAGCTCGAACGGGATCGCTTGTTTGGTGCCAGACGTGCGCAGATATTCATTCCCAGAAAGTTGATCCTGTTTGCGTTTTATTATAATAACATTATTGCTGGGGAGGGGGTCGTCTCTAACGTCCGCGCTGCACAGATTGATTCTGTAAATTTGATATGAGATGCAGGTCTTCAGTTTATCCTACGTCTGTAAATCAAAAAGATCTTTTGCGGGCTGGTGGCAGTTTTATGAAAACTGAGATGTTTTTGTGTTCGTGAGAGAAAATGAAAAGAAAAGAAAGAGAAAATGATTCCTCCTTTGTTTTGTTTTCAAGAAAGAAAGTCCAAATGTTTTCTAAGAAAAAGTGCAGCTGCTCACGTCGCCTTCGTAACTTTTCATGAACAGTTTCATGATTATAAAGTTAATAAAACAGCACAACGTTTTGTTGTTTGATTCTAACCGTTGGTGTAGTCAAAGTAATTATGGAGATTAGAATGTTGAATAAATGTTGTCCCTGTTTATGATTATTGTGATTTGCTAGATTTAATAATCTGCATTTTAAGGTATATGTTAAAAAAGAAAAAGAAAATTTTCCATTTAAGATTTGGTGTAAAATTAACTCCATAAAAATGACTACAAAAACATATTAGGGCCACTGTAGATAGAAAATAAAAGTTTAAGCCAAAAAAATCACGGACATTTTCTAGGGGAAAAAAAGGAATTTGAAAAGTCGACAATTTTCGACTAAAACTCAGAAATTTTCCCAAAAAATGTTTCTTTTTCTTAAAAATTCCTGAGATGAATTAAAAACATTTTTCCTAGGAAATCTTCAACTTTTCAAACCCAGAAATGTCTTTGTCTGCTAGATGTAACTCCAAATTCACAGACTCGTTAACTTTTGGAGCAAATCTGAAGTATTCTGGAGAAAATGCAGGTTGGGTAGCCAATCCGGGAGCGGCAGTCGTCGTCTTTGGCGTTAATTAGCTAAACCATAAGAGTTGAGATCAGGGAGACTGTAAATGTCAGCTTGTGCTGTAGCGCTGACCTCTGTGCGTACTGATGCATGTTTTCTCACTAGATAGTCCGGTAGACTCGGTTCGGTCGGGAAACAAGATCTGAACATGTCTTCTATCTCCAGCTACTGTGGTTCTCGTTCCCCTCCTCACCTGTGGGGGCGCCGCACCAAGAACCACTGAAGGAAACGACACTAAAACCTCCACAGAAAACCCTGAACTTCCTTCTTCATAAACTGTAAACAGAAATAGTAGCATCATATTTTACCGGTTGTAGAATTTCTTGAGCCATTTCTCCTGGTAGCTGTAGGCTAACGTGTTTATTTTGGTTGTATTTACCCAGAATTCCCTGCGCTGTAGCCCATTTCCTGTGTTTGGAGTGGTCTCTGGTCCGGTTGGCGTTCACATATGCATTCGAACCGCACCAGAGTTGACTTGAACCGAACAGAGACCGAGTGGACCAGAGTTAGATATTTTTTTATCCGATTACACATTCATAAATCCCCAAACCAACTGGACTTTCTAGGTAAACGGACTGCAGTTGGATTAAAACAGACTAAACACGGCTGTCCATCAACCTTCCACTAAGTTTGGATTTTTGTAGTTTTCACGCTGTGACCTTGAGGTAAAAACTTAATTTCCATTCCTGGGAAGATTAGCTGCTGTCTGAATTGTTTTCTGCTGTGGCCTGTTTCCAGATTTATTAGCATCAACAATATGATATAATGCTAATAATATACTGCACTCATAAGCTTTTCTTTGTACAGAGGTGCTCAGACTTACAGATAATTCATTAATCGATGCGTCTCTGTTAAATTCTGCTGAAGTCTTCTGTGTTTTTCCTTCCAGTAAATCACTTTAAAATATCCTGTGCTTCTTTTTTAAGGAGTTTCCATTGACAGTTTTCAAGAATCTTTCTTCCCCATATTTTAATTATTCTCCCTTTGTCGTGCTTTTGATGCAGCCAGGATCTGAATTGTTCATCTGCATGAAGAGTGTTATTTATGCCAAGACATCTGGTCTGCTGTGGTGATGTACTATGTTAGGGAATGAGATAAACGCTCTTATGACATACTGTACGCACTGATGAATTGATCATGCCTGTGTGCTAACGACCAGAGTGAGCTGCTGGGGACGGCTTTATGCCAGTAATGTGTTTTTCTTTGACACTGGGAAGCCTCTTTATAGACATGAACACACACCACTGCTTTTAGATGGCTTAATTAAGACTGTATCATTGGCAACAGATGATTCCATGGAAGCAGACATCATTCTCATTAAAATATTTCCAGCTTTGCAGCCTCAACATAATGGTGTTTTGTTGTTATTTCTTTTGCTGCATTGCTGTTCAGCATTCCGACTTTGCTGCTGGTTTTGTTGTTAAATATGCATGGTCCTGCAGCCATTACTGTTTGGGGAGTTTGCAGTGACAGTCAGGTATATATTGTTGCGTTTAGAGCCCAATTCAGCCCAATGCAATGCTTCCTCTGAAATTCAAGGAAGAACCCAACTTTCTTGGGTATTCTGAAGTTTTACAATAACATAAAAGCACAATACTATGAAATATGGCTTAGAATAGGTCAAAAACCTGGATACTAACCAGTTATTAATTGTAATGTAAGCTAGAAGGCAAAATGTAAACATGGCACCACAGACCAGCAAACATCTAAAACACATTTAAATATAACCTAACTTTGATGATGCACTGCTGCTCGTTAACCACTTTTCTTCTCATATAATTTGGATTAAATTACTAAAACCAACAAAGGAAAAGTTTGGATCAATACTTACTGTATTTTAATGAGAATAATTCTGTTTTCCCACCAGACTCGTTTTGACTGGGGAACAAAACGGCATCATTTGTTCAATTTCCAGCTGCTGTGGTTCTCTGTCTCTCTGCTCTGAGTCAAACGAACCAAAAGCTTTAAAAAACCTGTTCCCCTCCTCACCTGTGGGGGCGCTGCACCAAGAACCACTGAAGAAAACAACACAAAAACATCTGAAGAGAACACTAAACACTAAGCGCAACTTCCTTCTTCATGAAATCAGATTTTAGCTGTTGAAGGATTTCTGTTTCGTCTTTGGCTCAAGTCTAAGAGCCATTTCTCGAGGTAATGCTAACGTAGCAAGTTTGTTTTTGTTGCATTACCCAGAATGCCCTGCGCTGTAGTACGTTTCCTGCATTTGGAGCGATCAAGTTTGATTATGCACTCCCACCGTCCCTGTTTAGTCCGCTCTAATCCAACTCCAGTCCATTTGTCCAGAAAGTCAGTTTTTTTTTTTAGGAGGTGTGAATGCTAATCGAACTCTAATACGGATCCAAAAATCAAACTCTGGTCGACCTACACACCTCAGTCTCGGTTGAAGTGAAGTCTGGTTCGGTTTGAATGCACATGTGAATGCCAAGCGGACCGGAGACCACTCCAAAAGCAGTAAGTGGACTGTGAAGCAAGGCATTCTGGGTAAATACAACACTAAAAACATGCTAGGCTAGCGCTAGCAGGAGAACCAAAGACAACAGAGAAATCCTACAACCACAAAAATCTGATGCCACTCCATTTTTGTTCACATTTCATTAAGTAGGAAGTTGCTCTCAGTGTCTTCTTCAGAGGTGCTTGCTGCAGCGCCCCCAGAGGTGAGGAGGGGAACAGCTTTTTCAAAGGGTTTGGTTGTTTTGACTGAGAGACGGAGAATCACAGCAGCTGGAGATGGAACAACAAATTGGACCAAATCCACATCAGGTGGTAACATGCTGTGTTCAGTTGTTTTTTAACCAACTAACAGGAACTGCTCTGGTCAGTTAACGCATCAGTCAACAAAACAAATAGGAAGAAAACATATAAATGTGTTTATATAAGCGGATCAGGGAGATTTTGCTCCAAACCAGCCGTACTTTTCTCCAACAGCTCCTAAAGGGACAGTGAGACAAACCTCAGGTATATGTGTGAAGAAATGAATTCACGTAAATTTTGTTTGTGGCTTTCATGCACTGACGTCTGAAGAGCATCGGGCCGCATATTAAACTCGGCTGTCAGTGTTTGCCTCTTTGAATGAGAACCCCCTTGAGCTGAAAACTAACTTTCATCCAGTAAATGTCAGAGGTTGACAGCATCATTCGCTGTTTGACGGGACGGTACTCTTACGAGCAGCAAAAATCCTCTCTGAAATATTTTTGATGTTCCATCCAAGAAAACAAAACAAAACAAAAAAAAAATAAAGCTTGTGGCTTGTTTCTGCAGTGTCTGTAATATATTTGGAATAATAACTAGACCCTGCACCATCCTGTGGCCATCTGTTTAGAGGCAGAGGGGGAGGCTTCGCTCCGTCCGGGGGGTAAATGCCATTCAGTATCAGTTATGATCAAAGAGTGCCAGGCTCTGCCTCCTGGGCCACCATGTGCTGATAATTACACGGAAACTCTGGCCAGCGGGCCGAGAGCCGCAGACCGCAGCTACAAGGTGGAGAGGCTGGGAACGAGAGCCACAATAAAAAGGTTAAACACCATATTTCTAATGCTTTTTTCACCCCAATGCCTCTGAACGCAGAGCTGTTTGGGGAAAGAAATGTGGTTTTTATCTTTATTGATCCCAATGGAAGCTAATTTATTCTCAATATCATAATACCGATTTCAATACTTAATAAAACAGTAGATGTGCATCATGATAACTTTGTTTATTAGGCTCAGAGTGCCCAAAGGTTGTACTCGAGAAAGAGTAAAAAAGTATTTGATAAAAGTTCTGAGTGATCAAATTATCAATCATTTAATGTTTACAACTTACATAACCAGGCAGACCAAAATATAAAGTTAAGTGGAATTTCTTTAGGGACAAAAATGACAATAAATCATATAAGTAACAAAAAATAAAATAAATCGGGGAAAATAATTTTTTCCCAAATCAGTTTTTTTCAATAAAAAACCTCAGAAACTGTAACAGAAGCTGAAGGTCTGAGTGTTTGGTGGATTTCTGGTTAAAACATGTTTGTTTTTCATCCGGTGGGTAGAAAATCCAGAAATTTTACTCAAGTAAGAGCAGAAATACTTCATAATAAAATTACTCAATATATAAAATTATATATAAATACACTGCTCAAAAAAATAAAGGGAACACTTAAACAACACAATATAACTCCAAGTAAATCAAACTTCTGTGAAATCAAACTGTCCACTTAGGAAGCAACACTGATTGACAACAGGGACCCTGGTCGGGTCAATCAGTGTTGCTTCATAATCAATCAATCAATCAATCAAATTTTATTTGTATAGCACATTTCAGCAGCAAGGCATTTCAAAGTGCTTTACATAATTAAAATAAAAACAGAAATAATCAGTGAGAAAGAGAGAGATTTAAAAAAAATTAAAAAAACAAAATAAAAATAAAAACAAAAAAACAAAAAACATTACATCATTAAAACGTCGAAAAGAAAGAAGAAAAAAATTAAAAACATTAAAGACATAAAAACATGGAAGACATCAAAACCGGCACTCTAACCCTAATTTAGCCATAAGCAACTCTAACCAGGTGGGTTTTAAGTTGAGGTTTAAAGGCTCTCAGTGTTTCAGCTGTTTTACAGTTTTCTGGAAGTTTGTTCCAAATCTGTGGTGCATAGAAACTGAATGCTGCTTCTCCTCGTCTGGTTCTGGTTCTGGGGATGCAGAGCAGACCAGAACCAGAAGATCTGAGGGGTCTAGACGGTTGGTACAGTAATAACAGATCTTTAAGTGGACAGTTTGATTTACTTGGAGTTATATTGTGTTGTTTAAGTGTTCCCTTTATTTTTTTTGAGCAGTATATATTACTGCTACTGTTGGTTTGTCTCCTGATCTCTTTTCACCTGCTGTGTTGCCATCAGATATTTGTTCTTTTCCTCTTGGTGCATTTTGAAGGAATGTTCCGGTTGAAAATAACCAGTAGGGCATCAATAATCTCTCCCAGTAATCTCTAATGGCCGGACAGAACACGGCGGTTTCCGTGTGGAAACGTGTTTTTCTAACGGGCGCTGCTGCCGGAGCTATCTGCGCTAATTGCCTCCATACCCCACTGCGAGTTTAAACTGCCCCGACTTCCTGCGGCACGCAGCGATTCCCCAGCTGCGTGTTTGACCTGCTGGTCTGCAGCACCACGTCGCAGGGTCAACGTCCCCCAACACGCTCTGCAGGCGGCCCGGATCCACCTACAGCCGCCTGGCCGGCCAAACCGCAGGCACTGAATCAGGAACAGTGGGAGGAAATACGTTTGTTGGAAACCTTCTCACATTTCAGTGGCAAACCTCAAGATGTTTTATTGGATTTTAATGTAATGTGGTGCACAAGATGGGCAAGACAACTATACATGGTTTTTAAAGTGTTTCAAAAATCTGAAAAGTGTGAAGTGCATTTTTTTTATTCAGCAGGAAGGCTACACATCTTGTATCTAAATTTAAAGTTGCAGTATACAACCTTTATTAACCCTTGTAGGCCAAGGTCTAAATGGCCATTCCGGCGCGCAGTCTTTATCTTCTCAGTGCGTCAGCGCTCGCTACGAAGCCATGCAGCGATCGCTAGCAAAACTACTACTAACACTACACACACCACAAACTCTAAATAACACACTTACTGTATAAAAAACCTATCGAAACACTCTTAGTAAAATCCACAGCATCAATTCTCCCTAGTTTCTTGCTGTATCCAAACCTCCCCCCCCCTCGTTTGTCCCCACGTGTCTCCGTTCTACCTAGCAACAGACCGTCGACACATTTTCATTGGTTGTGTCGAAATGTGGTACAGTTAGACCCCCACACAGTAAGGTGGAAATGATCGATCATATTCCTGGCTTTATTTTCAAGTAAATAACCACAAAACCAATATGAAAACACCACTTTTATAAAGTTTGAAGTCCGTACTGTCCACCGGAGGTGAAATGAACACTCGGTATGCCGTCTGTGTTATTACGAAGCCTTATAAATGTGTCACCTGCTTGTCCGCTCCACAGCGGGCTTCGGCCCGGTAGGGTTAAAAAATGTTTTTTACATAATTGTTCAAAATGTTGTGACAAAATATTTTACTCGCTAACTGAATATTTAGTCTGTAAATTAAATATTTATTTAGCAAGTGAAAGATTTAATTTGAAGTTAAATAATTAGCTAAATGTTTAGTTAGCAAGCTGAAGACTTGGCTTCAGCCAAAAATATTTAGTTGGCAAACTAAATGTCTACCTCCAAAGTAAATATTTAGTTAGCAAGTGAAAGATATAACTTGAAGTTAAATAATTAGCTAAATGTTTAGTTAGCAAGCTGAAGACTTGGCTTCAGCCAAAATATTTAGTTGGCAAACTAAATATCTACCTCCAAAGTAAATATTTAGTTAGCAAGTGAAAGATATAGCTTGAAGCATATTTAAGCTGAAACATATTTAAGCTAAATAGGCAAATTATTTAGTTAACTAAATATTTAGCTTCATACTAAATATTTAGTTGGCAAGCTAATTACATAAATATATATCAGTAACTAATCTTTAAATAGATATTGAACGTAATGTTTGCTTCGATGCCGTGAAAATGTTCTGTGATGCAGTCAGGCGCTGCCCGGGTCCAGAATAAAACGTGTTTCTATCGTTCTTACCCTCGTTTGTTCCTGGGCTTTATATAGCTCCAAACCCTCATTAACATTATTATGAGAGAAGCCTGTGCGACCTTGGCTCTCATTAGTTTAAATCCACTTGTCAAGAAAAGAATCAACTTAAGCCTGAAACAGATGGAGCCAATATTACAGCTCAGAGTGAAAGCCAGAGCCTGGTGATTGGATTTAATATGAGCCTGGAAGCAGGTTCATGGCAACAGCCCCAAGCTTAAATATTATTTAAATCAAACCGCATGCAAACAAGGAGAATCGCAAAGAAAGATGGAGGAATTTCCATCGTCCCCGTCGGACCATGAGACGATTATTCATGGGTGAAATGGAGCATGTACTCGTCTTTTTCAGAAAAACAAGAACAGGGAAAATTAATTAGAGAGGTTAAGGTCAAAGAGAAAAAAACAAAAGGCTAAATAACAGGAAGGGAATCTGATTACAATGATTAATTTTGGAGATTGGAAGGTGATTATGCATAGAAATATGTGCTTAATTACTTCTTCTAAAAAATATCCTCAGCAACAAAGACAGAGGCAAGACTGGAGCTTTAAAACTAAATATATTAACTATGTTGAAATATATTGCACTACAAAAATCCAGAGATTTCAGGCAATCATTTATTGTAACTGTACAAAAATTATGCAGTTATGCTTTGTAAGATATTTACACACAAACAGTAACAACTCGAAGTTATTCATAGAAAATTTGCCAATTTATTTGTAAAAAGTATCTGGAATATTTTAAAGAAAATGTCGCATAGAAAGTTAAAATACCTGCAAAGCTGCTTGATAGCTATTGGCTGGCGTTTATAAAGCAGCCAATCCAGGAGCTGCATTTATTTTCCTGGAAACTGATAAGGAAGACTGTGGTTGTGCTAAGATGGCTTCCAGTTAGCTTATTAAAGCATATGAAGGTATGTTTGGTGTTTGAACTGTCAAAGAAGGCAGCCATGCATGCATATATTTAAGTTGTTTTTACATTAAAAACAGATCTTAAAGTTTTGGGGGTTTTTTTGTAAGGCAAAAATTTGCTTTCTGAATCGAGGTGGTTCCTGCTACTGCTAACTAGCTGCTAATGTACCCTTCCTAGCTAGCTAACCAGCTTTTTTTACACCCACTATGGGTAAGTTAAAATTTATCACAAGTTAACTTGATGATGTTCATCTGAGCCACTGGCTAATTTCTGTTTCTGTTTATTAAATAGTGATTTTCTTTTGTACATCTGTTGTGATTCAAGCCTTAAATTTCATTCATGGTCTTAAAAATGCCTTTAAAAGCCTTAAATCTGAGTTACTGCAGAAACCAGGATGTGAGTTTTCATGCTGTGAAGCAGCAGCAGTAAAACCTGCCTCCACAGAGGGAAGCCTGCGTGTTTGTTTCTGGGTAAGAAGGAGAAAAATGAGTCAGGAAACCGAGAGAATGAGAAAATATTTGTTGAAAAGCTTCTGACCTTTCCGTCCAGCAGAACGCTTGTAGCTCCGGTCCGACGGTTATTTACCATCGTTTAGAGTCAATGTCAGGCTTGACACTGAGAGTAACACTACACTGCTAGACATTACTGAAATATGGCATCAAATTCTGCAAAACAATGCAGTTTAATGCCAGTAAACAGCATTTTGTTTATTCAAAGGTGGCTGTTTTTCATAAGTGACGGTGTTGAATATGTGTTATTATTTACCATGACTGTTTGTTTCTCGGCCTTTCATTCGTCAGGAGTCTCACTTTAACATACACACATGTATTTTATCAAAAATAAAGCATAAATGTTTTCAGAACTGTGGCGGTGAAGGAGGGAAACTGTAGGTAGAAAAAAAAAAAGAAGTAAATTTCAGCAAAAAATCTCAGAACCATAAAGATTGATCTCAGAGGTTTTTCAGAAAAACACGGACATTTCTGATTCAAATTTACAAGCTCAGAAATGTCCTTGTTTTTTTTTTTTGGAAAGGTTCTGAGATCATTCTCAAATCTGAATGTTTTTGTCAGAAAGTCACTCCAGGTCTTCCGTACCTACATATCAGGATATGGTTTTGTACAAAACATCTGGTTCTGTTTGTGTGCAGGTTTAGGAGGTTAGCAGAGTTCTCTGTTAAATCAGAGACGAGACCAAGTCCAAGTAAAATGTTACTAATTTATAGTTTTTAGGACCAAATGGAACTTAATGGATTGAATTTAATTTTATGGACTAATTAAAAGAAATTGATGGAATAAATTGAACTGAAACTAATGAAAATTACATTTTTAAATGGAACTTAATTGATTGGACCAAATGGAACAAATTATGCTGAATGGGATCAATGGTGCATTATTTCCCTTTTCACTTGTAATAAGACATTTTTTATGTTATAAGTGAAATTAAATCTTTTTACACCAACACTAAGGAATTATTGACGTAAAAGAAGCTTCTACAGCTGAAAAGTTTCTTATAAGTTAGATTTGTTTTATTTTAAGTGTGCTAATATATTTGCAGTAGAAGCTACACCAAAATTATTGGTTATATTTTTTTTGTTTTTGCAGCGAATGACTTGATATTTCACAGATTTTCCTCAAGTTTTTCATGTTTTGAGCCACATAACATCGAAATATGAAAAACTTTTGCGCACACAGTAAACATTCATCTGGAATCTGCTTCAAACATCCCAACACAAACATTTATACATCACATTTTCCCCAATTAATGCGTAAAAATGCTGATATGGTGAATATTTGATGTCCAGCTGCAGATATATTGCTCTGTCAGATTCATTTTTCTGAACTGCTCTGCCTCTGACTTTAAGAAACCAATAATCAATTAATCCCTCACACCGCTGCTTTTTCATAAACCATCCAGTGATCTTCAGGAAACAAACAGGACAGACACGAATCCCCCGGCAGGTTCTGGGCCGTCCAGAACCCGTCTCTCTCTCTCTCTCTCTCTCTTATCCGGTGCTGAATTAATTCAGTGGTACCTCCAGACTGAAGGACCATTTAACAAATCCTCTTTTGATTCTAAGTAGCCCTTAATGTCCCTTCTTGGTGCAGCCATTTTCAATTAATCCTCCTGCATTATGCATGATTACATTAAACAATCCAATAAATTGATATGGAGTCTGGGGTGACGGAGGGACTCTGTTAATGGATATAAAATGGAGTCTGGGATGAATTCATTATTTCACTTATTGTTTTGAAAGGCAACATGGAGACTTTTATCCCTTCACATTAAGACTCCAGCATCATCACAGCTTCATTAGTCCACACTGATCAGGTCAGGACGTTTTTCAAGTGTATACATTTGCATTGAAGTAATAGAATTGCTAATTATACTTTATTAGTTAAAGATTTTCAGACGCGTTTTCAGCTGTTTCAGCAGCAAAACGCTGATTCCTGTCACAGAAAGATGAGCCAAAAGGTGGATTTGTTTTTGGGCTCATTGCGTTGTTGGAACATTTCAACCATCCAAGAGATGGAAAACAGATTAATCTGATTTAATCCAACTGCTGTCTGTTTGTCTTGAAAGTCCGGTTCGTTTGTGGAGGTGTGAACGCTAATCGGACCAAAACATCAAACTCTAGTTCGCCTACGAACCTCGGTCTGGGTTCGGTTTGAATGCGTATGTGAACGCCAAGCGGACCAGAGTCCGCTCCAAAAGCAGGAAGTGGAAAACAGTGCAGGGCATTCTGGGTAAATACAACCAAAGCAAACATGTTAGCCTAGCGTTAGCGGGAGAAATGGCTCGAGAAATTCTAAGACTGCTGAAAACTGACATCACTCCATTTCTGTTCATATTATCATGAAGTTGCTCTCTTTCTTGGTGCAGCGCCCCCACAGGCCAGGAGGGAAAAGGTTTTTTCAAAGGGTTTGGTTGGTCGAACTGAGTCTGCCAGACCATCAGGTGTTTTAAGAAATGATTTGAGAAATCCTCCAACCTTTAAAATCTGATGCTACTCCATCTTTGTTTCCATTTGGTGAAGAAGGAAGTTGTGCTCAGTGTTGTTGGTGCAGCGCCCCCACAGGCCAGGAGGGGAACAGGTTGGTTTGACTCGGAGCAGAGAGGAAGAACCACAGCAGCTGGAGGTGGAGCAAACGTTGGAGTTTTGGTCCCAAATGAAAGCCAGTCTCCCTGACTGTTTTGGTGTTAGATGGTAAAAGTTGGATCCAGTTGGGCGTCCCAACAGGAAAATGACAGCAAACGTTAAAATCTAAAATAGTTTTTTAAATAGATAATCAGGTGTAACCTGACGGCATTTGGACCAAATAATGAACTCCAACGGCTGCAAAAAGCTTAAAGTGACAGACACCATTACTGATTCAATAACTTTCTTTTAATTGGTTAATATCCTTATAAAGTGTCTCTCTATTGGTCTTAGCAGTTACCTCGTGCATTTTAATATGTAAATGACTGTGTTGCATTTGGTAATAAGAACAGTAGCTTATAAATAAAATTTATTTTGATTCACTGATTTTAACCAAAGATTACATATGAAAGCATTACGTATTTTATGCATAGCTTCAAACCTGTTCAACCTTTTGTACTTAATTCTCGCTTTTATACATTTTTGTGGTTCTAAGTTGCATAAATATTTGACAGCTGAAGACATACAGTTAGAATAAATCATTGAAAACCAACATTAGATGAAGTCTAATGGCCGTAATGAGAGGATGGAAACGTCTGACCACAGCTGTGCTTCTGAACTGCGTTGAAAAATAAATGAATCCAGTCCAGTGAACGTCTCCGGCGCAGTGTTGTTCAGCCAAGTGCTTGTTAAGCTGTTGCAGAGATTTGTAATTTGCCTCAGGAATATTTTAATTAGGCAGAGCTGGATTTTTTTTTTTTTTTTTTTTGTTTTTGGCCAAGTTGAAAAAGGAAAAGTTGATGCGAAGCCAGAACATTTCAGCTGCAGCCAAAATAAAAACATGAGTAATTGCCTGTTAAGTACTTACAAAACTTGCTGACACACAGTTCAGGTGCTGAGTGTTCAGAGTGCAGTAAGAAATTAATTTGCACACCGAGTGACGCTTGTTGCTTTTCTTTGGGCCGCTCATTCTGCTCTGATTTGGGTCGCGTTCGGCTGCTGCGTTAACGTCGCCAAGAGCTGTAAAAATGAATCGCCTGATAAAAACATGTTTGCAGCTAAATTATATTTACATGCTTTCATTTTCTCACGCCTTTCTTATTGTGGCAGCCGCCTGCAGGAAAACCAGCCAATCAGAGTAAAGGCCTGCGTTCAAAACCAATGAAGTGACATCATTGTCAAATTCAGCAGTTTTATATGTTTATCTTTAATAAAAATTACTTGTAAGGGTGACGCAAAATATACATTTTACACATTTTCTTACTTCCATTTCCTGCTTCTAAAAACAACCAAAGTGCTTGAAAAAATCCTACCAAGTTAGTTTTTGGCAACAACTAAATGTTTTTTGAAAACCTTCCAAATGTGTCACACCGTTACTTAGCAACGCCTACTGAGCCCAGCCCGTTGCCTAGCAACCTAACCCAAGTTCCTGCTCATTTGGTCAGCTGCTTTTATCGCTGCCTGCGCTGTTCAATGGCCACTGGAAGAAACAAGAGTTTGGTTGTTGACTTACCATCCAGAAACCACATGCTGCATTCTTGCTTATTGTATAGGAGGCTCCACTTCTGCTTTTCAAGGCTGTACAGTTGTGTAATTGTGCTCTGCCATTTTGACGTGTGATCGTAGGCGTTGAGTTGAAGGGGCGTGGCCAGCAGCAGCTTGTTTGGATTTAAAGTGACAGGAGGTCGCCGCTGATTTCAACAGAAAATTTAAACAAAAAAACCTAAAAACATTTTATAGACCAACAAAAGAGAAAATAATTAAAACAGTAAAATATTGCAGGTTTATACAAGAGAAATTATTAACAGTAATATTATTGGGTGCTGTGGTGGCGCAGGGCTTAAGCACAACCCACATATGGAGGCCCTAGTCCTCAACACGGCCATCGCAGGTTTGATTCCCAGCCTGGTGACCCTTGCCGCATGCCTTCCCCTTTCTCTCATTACCCGTCTTCCTGTCAATTTTCTATCAAATAAAGGCCACTAGAGCCAGTAAAACCTTTTAAAAAAAAACAGTAATATTATTTTTGCATTTTTAATTGTGGCAAAAAAATAAAAAATTGGCCCTGTGTCACTTTATATCTAGATTGGGCTAATCTTTATCGTTTAGTCTGAGCAGAAAGCTGGGTAACATACAAAACGTTACAACATTACAAAACCAAGATCTAGAATGTGTTTTTCACTTCAGAACAGCTGAATAAATAAACATCTCTAAGGAGTTTTCTGGCCGTCATGTGACACATCATTTCTCCTGAATTCGCCTCAGAGATGATAACCCAGCAGCGACAGATGCAGAAGGCAGTAATAAAACGTGGGGAGTGTTGGCAGTAACTCAGAGCTAACCTGACTATCAGAAGGTGTCTTCTCCACACCGCCTGCTGTCTCACCTCTCATTAGACTCCCTTCTCGCCTCAGTCCTGCGCCGACCCTTCAGTCCCTTCCTCTTCCTCTTCCTCCTTTGCTCTGCGCAGGCTATTAGTGCCTCATAACTGTCAAGAAAGCCCTGGCTTGCCCGAAGCGTTATACATTACTCTACCCCTTGTGGTGCTGAATGTAACTCAATTCCAGCTGTTCTGAGGCAGACAGTTAAATGTCGCTCCGATTGGGAAAAAAAAAAGTGAAAGTGAGAGACTTCCAGTTGGAAAAATGCAAAAACAAAAAAAAAACTGAGGGTTTGGAATATTTGTTTCTGTTTATTTGTTGTGGTTTTTAAGGTGAGAGAAGATACTTTAACTGAGAATATTGAAATATGGTTTTTAAAAAAAAGTAAATAAATGAATAAAAAGATTGGCAAGTTGAATTGTGACGTCATGTATGACAAATCCCGCCCCCTACTGGAGGAGGAAAAAAGCTGCTGACGATGACGAGCATCGGCGTATTAGAGACATTTTAGATTTTAAAAAATTTCCTCCAAATAACTCAGAAATATTGAGATTAATCTCAGAAATGTTCTAGAAAAAAGAAGGAAATTACTAAGTTTTAAACATCAAAATTTTTGCTTCCAAGTAAAAACTGGTCAGTCACGGCGTCCATCTTCTTTTTCCTCCATCACTTTAATTTCAGTATTTTGGTGCTGAAACCACTTCAGTCCACTGCTTTAAACACTAAACTTTGGTAGAAAGACATCTGCATTTCAGTAAAGAAGTTTGTTTAACGATCAAAAAGAGAGTCGTAATTTCATTTGGCACAAAGCGCAGCTGTGACATGCGGCTCAGCAGAATGGGGCTGATCCCACAAAACGGCTCTAATGGATAATTATCAACCCTGATTGAGACACTTTTCACTCCATTACTCTGAGGAAGATTATGTTACTTATGTTCATGCAGATCCTGAATTCAGGCCAAAAATAAACGAATCAATGAACAAAAGAAAAGACTCAACTTTTTTTCACACAGTTTTAACGTCTCTGGTAAAGAAACATATTGAACCATTAATACGGATTATTGTTAATCGCTTTTAGAATAATTTTCCTCACTTACTGTCCGACCCGAATGTCCTCTCGTCTTTTCCAGTTTTCTAAGAGACAGAAGCCTGTATGCAGTGTTGTGGTCCAGACCAAGACCAGCGCCGCGCTCTACACGATATGATAAAATGTGAAATGTGATCAAAATTACTTCTCAAATTGATCTCAAAGATCCATATTCCCATAAAAACACATAGATACTAAATACTTATTAAATTTGACAAACTCTTTGTTCTGCTTTGCTTCCATCTCTGTGCTACAATCCGCAGTGGTCTCGTGCCATCCCTAAAAAGATAACGCCCTGGGTGTTTACCCATGTTGCTCATGTCAGAAACCACCACTATCTGCACCATTAAACATAGCAATTGAGGCTCAACTATGAACACTGACCAAGGAGTGTTCAAGAAGTAGATACATGCTATTCTGACAGCGTATGGTAACCTGATAGGCTCTCAGTGACACTCCAGTCCTATCGAAAGACCCGTGCAGAAGAATCGTTCTGCTCCTGAATGTCGCATCACTACATTGCAGACTTTTGGACACACTGTTGTCTCATATGTGCGACAAGTCAGTCAACATCTCCGCACAATAATTCAGAGCAGTGAGTGACTTTTTTTCATCACGCCAACGGAGCTTACCTTTCTTTGAGCTACTTTTCTAAGTGATGAAAAAGTTAGATGTGGTCCCCACTGTCTGTGAAAGCAAAGCGCTGCTGAGTTAGCTGTGGCCATCGGATTTCTTATAATTTATGCATCTTTATTCTATTACTTAAGATTAGACAGATCTTCTGCCGCTGAGAGGAAACCACTGCGCATGTCTTGGAGCGCCGCGTGCGAATGAAAGGTGGGGGGGAGGGGAGATGGGAGAAACATCCATCCATCCATTTTCTTGCACCCTTTTTCCCTCAGTGGGGTCGGGAGGGATGCTGGTGCCCATCTCCAGCCAACGTTTCGGGCGAGAGGCGGGGTCACCTGGACAGGTCGCCAGTCTGTCGCAGGGCAACACAGAGACACACAGGACACACAACCATGCACACACACACTCACACCTAGGGACAATTTGGAGAGGCCAATTAACCTGACAGTCATGTTTTTGGACTGTGGGAGGAAACCGGAGTACCTGGAGAAAACCCACCATGCACAGGGAGAACATGCAAACTCCATGCAGAAAGACCCCAGGCCGGGAATCGAACCTAGAACCTTCTTGCTGCAAGGCAACAGCTCTACCAACTGCGCCACTGTGCAGCCTGGGAGAAACATAAACACGTAATTGGCAAATCACGTTTTTGGTTGGATTTTAATCGGCGCGTTTTGCATCCACTGAAAACAAAGATGTTAACAAATAAACTGGACAGTATGCTGTACGCTTAGTGATATTTTTACAGTTGCGGTCTCGACCGGTCTTGAAATAAAATGCCGAGTCCTCAGCGCCCGAGACAAAACCGAGACCAAATGCGGTCGAGACCGAGACGAGACCACCAAAAACTGGTCTCGAGACCAAGACCGATCTCGAGTACTACAACACTGCCTGTATGTTTATATCTATATGTGTGTTTATTGATGTTGAATCCTCATAATTTCTGCTCTGTCTCTACTTTTGTCTATCGGTTGTCATGGCAACGGGCGTCCATGTGGAGTAAAGCCGCCATAAAAAGCAGAATACGATTGTTTTGAGTCGTTTTTCTGCGTAATTTTCCTTTACTTGGGCGAACTGCAGCTGCTGTAGTTTAATAACAACAAACTGGACTAATTTAATCCGTCTATTCTTTTGAAGAACGTCACAATATTCAATTATAGTTTGGAGAGATTTTGGTTTTAATGAATATTAATAAAAATATTGACAGCTGTTCTGAGGCAGACAGAACAAATTATAATTTTTTTTATAATTAATCTTTTCATTTTAAAGTTTGTTTTTACCATATATTTAATCGTTTTCTCGTTTAAATTCGATGCGACTCCTGAATTTCTTTCCCAGCTCTGAGGCGAATCAAACCTGTAAACACAAGTAGCTGCAAAATGTTTGGGAATCATTTCTGAGCTGTAAATAACACAGAAACACTCAGACCTATGACTGAATTTTAACCAATTAGAATCATTTTCAAAATGCAAAAGAACTGAAATCTGGTGAAATTATTCATCTGTTAAGTTTATATTTAAATCTGATGTGTGAAGCTTTTATGAAAAAAGAATATATATATTTTTTACTTTGTTAAAACTGTCACAATGTTGTGACAGTTTGCTATGAGACAGATAAAATGGGAAAAATGGATCCCCACCCCCTGCGATCTCTGTCACCAATCAGAGCCAGGAGGCGGGGCTTAGTGCTGCCAACCATCCTCATGTACTTGCTGCTAAATGTGCTAATGACGGAGAAATAACAGAAACAACCATCATCGAAGGCTATGCTAACTAGAATTAGCATTCATAACATGCTAGGCAAGCTGCAGCCTAGCATGAGATTGGGATTGACAGCGCTAAGCCCCGCCCCCTGGCTCTGATTGGTTGTTTCTAGGTAACACTGGAAGAAAGTAACTTTTTTCACAGGTTTTCTGTCTCATAACAAACTATTTCAATAAGTAAGTAAATATAACATTTTTACTAAAAGTTACTGCAGCCTTTGTGTAAAATGTTTGATCTTCAGCAGAGTTTTTGGTTTTAGCTGAAGTTTTAACCGTTTATTCCCCGTGTGGTTTTTCCCTCATTGTTCTCCCTGTGAGGTTTCAACATGGCCGCCGCTCTCTCTCTCTCTCTTTCTCTCTCTTTCTCTCTCTTTCTCTCTCTCTCTCTCTCTCTCTCTCTCTCTCTCTCTCTCTTCGTCTCCTGACATTTGGGCTGCTGTTGCCGCCTGCTTATCCAGCCTGTCACCTGTTGGTTCTGTTCTGCTTCCTGTTTGGATTTTTATCAGCCTGGACCTCTTGCGTTTCCTGGCAGAGCCGTTCTGGTTCCTCCAGCAGCTCTGATTAAAAAGCGGCTGCCTTGTTTCTGCGGCTGTCAGGCTTCCCAGCCGGTTGTTGGGTTCTCCTTTCAGTCGCAGCCTGACGGGTTTTATTTTGTCTTCACATGGCATCATATCACACAGTCCAGGGCTTTCCTGCCATGCAGCGTTTTGCTTCGACAGCAATCTGTCTTTGGTTATTTAAAGCATCTGCAGGAAGGAAAGCAGGAGCTGCGAGGCTTGTTGCTATGCACATCTGTCCCCGGCAACGGCTCCGATGATGATCACCGACATGCAGAGATGCTGAGAGGCATTCGAGCCAATATTTCCTTGAAGTTATGAGAATAAAGTCAGAATAATAGCTGAGTAAAGATGCAATAATATGGAGCAAAAATGGGGCCATAAACTTTGTTCAAAAGCAAAAGTATTTGAATCTGTTAAAACATCATCTTTTAATAATAACAATAATATTAATGATATTTTTTCAGTGGAACTGGTGGAGATCTGTACACACAGCATGTTGGAGCCACTAGAGAGAGAAAAGGAGTACATTTCTGCCAACAAGTTCCCAAAAATCTAGTAATTTAGAAACAAAAACAAAAACATTTCTGAAAAAACTCAGAACTTTTTAGATCAGTCTCAGAAATCTTAGAAGAAAAACCTGAAAAGTTTCTGAGTTTCAAATCAAACATTTGCCAAAAAAACCCCAACAAAACTTAATCTCAAGCCTTTTAGAAAAAAACTGGAAATTTATGAGTTTGAAAACTTTTGAAACTCAGAACATTTAAAATTTCTCTTTTTCGAAGAAAGTCTCTAAGATTAACGTCAAATTTTCTGAGTTTTTGACTTTTCAAACTCAGAAATTGTCTATTTTTTCCAGAAAATGTCTGAGCTGACCCAAACCAGCCCAACCCACTGGTCCGCTCTGCAGTACATCCTGAATTATCTTCACTTTCTTTGACTTCACATGAACCATAAGCAGTGGTGGAGAAAGTACTCAAAAAATTTACTTAAGTAAAAGTACAAATACACAAGACAAAAATATACTTAAGTAAAAGTCAAAGTACCACATTAACATTTTACTTAAGTAAAAGTAAAAAAGTACTGGCTTTTAAAAATACTTAAGTATTAAAAGTAAAAGTACTTGCTGAATGCATTGCCTAATCGCTAATATCATTAAGTGTCCCAATCGTATTTAATTTTAATACATCAGTAATGTGCCATTTTAATGAACAAGGCCACAGATAAAGCATGTTTTTATTGAGTTTACTCTGTAACATAGGTTAGACTTAGATATGTGATTCAATGCATCATAATTTCAGGGATGAAAACATCTGGTCTCCTGTCCTAACATAACAAGAACTTCACTTTTTTTGCCACACATTTATTTTGAAAGAAATCCAACTGGCAGAGGAGGACATGGAACCAAGGAGCCTCGTAGCAGAGTTGTAGTCTAGACCACCGAACCCAAGACCAAATCAGAACCAGCACCCCATGCTACATGACAATAAAATTAAGTGTACCTATCAAAACTGCTTCTCAAATTGATCTGAAAGATTCACTTTCCCACCTAGATATTAAATACTTAGAGCTGAAATAAATTTAACCAGTGACAATTCAAACTCTTCTTCATTCTGTTTTGCTTTCATCTCTGTGCCACAATACACAGAGGTCTCCTGCCATCCCTAAAGAAATAACGCCCTGTGCGGTTGCCCATATTGCCAATGTCAGAAATAATAATTGCCTGCACCATTAAACATAGCAATTAACAACGCTCAACTATGACCACTGTCCAAGGCCCAATAAGCAAGAAGTAACCAAGCAGGAGGAGCACCGTGACTGTTCTCATCCTCCCTCCTGCTGCAACGTCTGCCACCATGACAGGTGATGAAAACAAAGAGCAATGAGCATGCTCTGCGCTCCTACATTCTTGTTTTATTTATTCGCCAATTAAATATAAAGATATTTTAATGAAATAAAATAGCTACTGCAGTGTACGCAGAGCATTACAAGAACAAAGAACGGCTCTCAGTGAGGTTTCAGCATTATAGGACTTAGTCAAGATCCGTCCAGAAGAATCGGATCGTCCATGAATGTCATATTACTATATTGCACTTTGGTCACAGCGTTGTCCCATATATGCAACACCTCAGTCAACACCTCCACACAATAATTCAGCCATGAGTGACAACTTTTTTTTATTGCAGATGCAACATGTGTCTCTGTACAGCTAGCTGTGCTAGCATCACGTCCACGGATCTTACCTTTCTTTAAGCTTTCCTTCCAAGTGACGCTAAAAATTGGACAAAGTCCCACCATCTGTTAAAGCGAAGCGCTGCTGATTTTACATGTCGCCATATCTTATGATTTATGCAGCGCTATTATATTACTGACGCTCAGAGGAAACCACTGCGCATGTCTGGAGCTCCGCGTGCGAGTAAAGGTGGAGCCGATGGGCAGTGGTGGGAAGTAACGAAGTACAAGTACTTCGTTACTGTACTTAAGTACAAATTTCGTGTATCTGTACTTTACTTAAGTAGATTTAATAATGGGTACTTTCTACTTTTACTCCACTACATTTTACAGTAAGTATCTGTACTTTCTACTTCACTACATTTCTACAAACTGTCGCGTTACTCGTTACATCCAAGTCTCGTTGCTCTTTTCTTCCATTAAAATGTGAAGTTCAGGGATTTAAGGTGGCGCCGTAAAATCCGAGCAATAGCGTGACGTAGTGAATGTTGTCACCCATCGCCTCCACCTTTACTCGCACTCGGAGCTCCAGACATGCGCAGTGGTTTCCTCTGAGCGTCAGTAATATAATAGCGCTGCATAAATCATAAGATATGGCGACATGTAAAATCAGCAGCGCTTCGCTTTAACAGATGGTGGAACTTCGTCCAACTTTTAGCGTCACTTGGAAGGAAAGCTTAAAGAAAGGTAAGATCTGTGGACGTGATGCTAGCACAGCTAGCTGTACAGAGACACATGTTACATCTGATGAAAAAAAGTTGTCACTCATGGCTGAATTATTGTGTGGAGGTTTTGACTGAGGTGTTGCATATATGGGACAACGCTGTGACCAAAGTGCAATATAGTAATATGACATTCATGGACGATCCGATTCTTCTGGACGGATCTTGACCAAGTCCTATAATGCTGAAGCCTCAGTGAGAGCCGTTCTTTGTTCTTGTAAATGCTCTGCGTACACTGCAGTAGCTATTTTATTTCATGAAAATATCTTTATATTTAATTGGCAAATAAATAAAACAAGAACGTAGGAACGCAGAGCATGCTCATTGCTCTTTGTTTTCGTCACCTGTCATGGTGGCAGACATTGCAGCAGGAGGGAGGATGAGAACAGTCACGGTGCTCCTCCTGCTTGGTTACTTCTTGCTTATTGGGCCTTGGACAGTGTTCATAGTTGAGCGTTGTTAATTGCTATGTTTAATGGTGCAATTTCTGACATTGGCAATATGGGCAACCACCCAGGGTGTTATTTTTCTTAGGGATGGCAGGAGACCTCTGTGTATTGTGGCACAGAGATGAAAGCAAAACAGAATGAAGAAGAGTTTGAATTGTCACTGGATAATTTATTTCAGCTCTAAGTGTTTAATATCTAGGTGTTTTATTGGAAAGTAAATCTTTCAGATCAACTTGAGAAGCAATTTTGATAGGTGCACTTAATTTGTCATGTAGCACGGGGTGCTGGTTTTGATTTGGTCTTGGGTTCGGTGGTCTAGACTACAACTCTGCTACGAGGCTCCTTGGTTCCATGTCCTCCTCTGCCAGTTGGATTTCTTTCAAAAATAAATGTGTGGCAAAAAAAGTGAAGTTCATGTTATGTTAGGACAGGAGACAAAATGTTTCCATCCCTGAAATTATGATGCATAGAATCACATATCTAAGTCTAAACTATGTTACAGAGTAAACTCAATAAAAACATGCTTTATCTGTGGCATTGATCATTAAAATGGCACATTACTGATGTATTAAAATTAAATACGATTGGTTCACTTAATGATATTAGTGATTAGGCAATGCATTCAGCAAGTACTTTTACTTTTAATACTTAAGTATTTTTAAAAGCCAGTACTTTTTTACTTTTACTTAAGTAAAATGTTAATGTGGTACTTTGACTTTTACTTAAGTACATTTTTGACTGTGTATTTGTGCTTTTACTTAAGTAAATTTTTTGAGTACTTTCTCCACCACTGCCGATGGGTGACAACATTCACTACGTCACGCTATTGCTCGGATTTTACGGCGCCACCTTAAGTCCCCGAACTTCACATTTTAACGGAAAAAAAGAGCAACGCGACTTGGATGTAACGAGTAACGCGACAGTTTAGTAGAAATGTAGTGAAGTAGAAAGTACAGATACTTACTGTAAAATGTAGTGGAGTAAAAGTAGAAAGTATCCATTATTAAATCTACTTAAGTAAAGTACAGATACACAAAAAATGTACTTAAGTACAGTAACACCACTGACCATCAGGTGCTCAGTAGCTAATCTGTTTCTATAATTAGGTCTTAAATGTTCGTTGGGTTTCAGTTTAACGCTCTGTAAAATGTCACAATGCCTTTTTTAAAAGTTTGATAAGACGATCTGCCAAAAGACTGGAGTAGCATTTCCCGCCTCTGCTGCCCATATTTAAGATTATTAATAATAGAGTTAATGTTAATATTGAAAGTGAGTTAAAGAGGCCCGGAGGATCTGCCTCTGATTGGCTGTTATGAAATCTGCAGCGTGGGTTTATTGTTGCAGCTAATGAAAAGAGACGCACACGTTGGATTAATAGATCACACAGAATGAACTCAGTTTTTAATGAGCAGTCGGCGTTTTTACATCTGCAGCCAGGAGACGAAAAGCTGCAGCTGATGAAGACGGAAAGAAAAGAAAACGGAGGTGAGGAAACAAACGCTGCCCACCGGTGGACAGGAGGCTCTTATGATCTCTGTTAATGACCAACGCTGGAGCTAATTGTCTTTCAGAGACGTGCTGAACAGAGCATCAATTAAATTACTCAGGATTATGAAATGAAAGGCACGATTATGAAGAAAACATGAATATTTCTTTATTTAGAGTCATAAATATGTTGGGGGGGGGGGGACTGAATTTTAAGATTAAAGTCACAATTCAGAAGAAAAAAAATTATGATTGAATTTAGAATTCTGAGGGAAATTTTACATAGAATAAAAAAGATGAATAAATTTCCATCTAAAAACAGAAATTTTGAAATTAATGTCAGATTTTTTGGGAGAAATTTTTTTGAAATTTTGTGTTTCAGAAGTTCAGAAATTTTTGACTTTTGAAGCACAAAACTTGTTTGAGTTTGAAAATGTTTTGACTTTAGGAATCTGTGTTTTTCCTTGTTTTTTCCTGAGATTTATTCCAAATTTTGAGTTTTTTCTTGCAGTTTTTTTACTTTTTCAAACTTGGACATTTCCAAGTTTTTTCTAGAAAATTCCAGGAATTAGTCTAAAATTTCAGTTATTTGATGGAAATTTACTGTTTCATTCCAACAACGGCCCTAAGACACCGGCGTAGATCTCTGCTTTTTAAAATTTGCTCATTTTTGTGCCAAAATGAAAGAAGACCATTACGTGTTGATATTTCTGCCGTAGTGAATCCGTTTTCCTCCAGACGTTTCTCTGCCAGCTGCTCGTGACTCTGATCTTGTGTTTTTACTCCTTCTGCCTCTTAACGGCGTTTTTCTTTAACATAAGCATGGTGTAAGATGAGGAACCTCCTCGGCCAAGGCCGCAGGGCGAACTACATCATTTATGTGATTTATGTAATTTATCCTCGCCACATTCAGCACGTGGCTGAATGGAGCGAATATCTGCACTGCTGGGAAAGAAGGAGGTCAAACGAGGCTGTTGATTCATTCTGAGGAAGACTTTTTAAATTCAGAGCGACGCTGTTGAACATGATAAACGTCTGATTGAGGTTTTCCATTAACACCAGGACCTGTATTCATTCATAACGCAGCAGCAGCAGCAGCAGCAGCATATAGAGCTGCTCTTTTAGGGTTCAATTAGAAGGAGAAAAGAAAGATCATAGTATCTTCAGGTTCTTCAAACCAGCGTCACATATTTTTCTATGTGAATCAGAAAAATGGCTCAGAAATAAAGTGGAGTTTGCATTAGATGAATCAGATTTATTTCTCCATTTGTCCTCCTCAATGTGTTGCTTTAATAAGGAAGACGATTTGAGAGACTGGAACAAAAGGATAAGGACTTTTTTTTTTAATCAGAATTGGGATTTTAAGGCAGTGACAGAGAGAAACTTTACAGGAAGAAACTTGCTGAATGGTTTCGGTTGTTTTGATTAAAGTCAGAATTCTGGTACTAATTCTGGAAAAAAAAAATCTGAATTCTGAAAAAAAAAAATCTGAATTCTGCAAAAAAAAACTGAATTCTTTGAAAAAGTGAGAATTTTGTGAAAGTTAAATTCTGCAAAAAAAATAAAAAATCAGAATTCTGAAACTACAGTCTGAATTTTGCAAATAACCAATAATTCGACCAAATTTTACAATATGAGAACAAAATTATTTTTCTCGTAATATTACGACTTTATTCTCATAAAAAGTTTTAATATTACAAGAATAAATTTGTGATATTTCATGCGGGACGCCGTAATTTTTTCTGGTAACTTTTTTTTTTTTTTTGCTTGGCAGGTCCTAATATTCATCTATAATAAAATAACGTAAAAAACTTTTTCATTAATTTTATTTAATTTCACTAATTCCATCCAGCTGCAGTGATTATACCTGCAGTAGATTACAGTCTGAGATAATCTGACAGATTAAGCGATGCTAACGCCTTGTAGCATGTTCCTGCTGAATCCTCCCAACATGGCCGCCGTCTCTGCTGTTTTCAGAGCCATAATGGGTTTGAAGCGGTTTGGATGGTAAACGGTGCTGATTGGGAGCAGAACTCCTTTGTTTTGCACGGATCTGTAACCAAATGGACCTTTAGCACGTCTGAGAAGCAGATTAGTGTCTTTCTCTCTTTTTTTCTCTCTCTGGGGATTACTCTGGACCGCTCCTTTCCTGTTTGCTAATTATTTGGATGTTGGGGTTGCTGCTGCTGTTCTTGTGAGCTTTTGGGATAATCTGCCAAGTGTTGAAGGAAAGCCAAGGAACAAATGGAGCCGTTTGGTGTTTTTTCAGAGCCTCTGTTTGCCTTTTTGGTTTCACTGTTTCCCTTTTTCATTCTCACTTCACTGCAAAAACACAGAATCGCTCCAAGTATTTTTGGTCAAATTTTAGTGCGAATATCTTATATATTCGAAGTTATTACTTTCTTTCTCCAAAATCATGTCGTTGAATCTCTGTTATGATTTTGTTTAATTATTATGACTTTGAAAGACAAAATTATGACCATTTATCTCATGGTTCTGACTTTAAAACATGAAATTATGACTGTAGTTCTCGTTTTTATGACTTTAAAACTTTTTCTTTCATGGCATGAATGGGCTTCCATAATTAGAATGTAGTATAAAATAGGAAAAGAAATAATTGCGAGATTAAAGTCAAGTAAGTAACTTTAAATTGGACAAAACTGACTTATAAATAACTTTTCTGTAACATAGAGGAGTTTATAAGTCAGTCATTCCTTAATAATGATTAAAATTTATTTACATTTTTTTATCAATATTAAGGAAAAACAGATACTACAACTTGCAGAAAATTTACTTAAAAGTTAGTTTTGTTTTATTTTAAGTGTACTAAGATATTTACACTAGAAACTAGATCAAAAATAGAATTATTTAGTGTTTTTTCAGTGAGTTTTATGTAAACTTTGCGCCTCTGCAGGGTTGAAAACATGGAGCAGATCCAGCGAATCAAACAAACATGCAGTGAATTATTGGCTGCAGATTCTGTGACTAACTGATCACGTGATGCCTGGTATTCCTTGTTTTTACCGATAAATCTTTTGTTTTTCGGCTGATCGGTAGCAGATGCGTCTCTCTCCTGCTCGACTCGGTTTGCGACTCAAAGTGATGCAGAAACGACCTTTTCTGTCCGGGCGGCCGCCGTCAGACGCCTCCACAGCTGAACGCCTCACTCAGGTCTGCTTTTGTTTTATGCCTTTGGATTTATTAATAATTTATCCGACAGCACTATGATTCACTTTATCTTACATCTGCTGTGGAGCAAGCAGCCTGGGGAGACGGCCAGCTTCGCTTCTCGCTCTGAAAGCCTGAATCTGCTGCTTCTTGGGATAAAGAAGCCGCAGCGAAACTTTACAAAAACATTTATTAAAACTGTGACAGTTTATGAGAGGATCTGTGAAAAGCTCATTCTCTCTCTCTGGTGCTGTTGCTGTCTGAAGAAATGCACCAAAAACAACCAATCAGAGCCAGGAGGCGGGTCTTAGCGCTGTCAATCATCCTCATGTACGCTAAATGTGATGATGGTGGAGAAACAACTCACCGCTACGGGAAAACTGTTTATCTGTCATCATCAGTGGCTATGCTAACTAGCATTAGCATTAGCAGGGAGAACAGGATTGTGATTGACAGCGCTAAGACCCGCCTCCTGGCTCTGATTGGTTGTTTGAGAGAATGCAGACGAGACCCACTTTTTACAGATTATCTGTCTCAAACCAAATTACTTCTACAAATATGTAAAAAAAATCATTTTAAATTTTCCAGCATGACATTTTCTCCACCTGAAATGATGAGATTTTTTTAAATTAACTCGTTAACAAGTCGACGTTTCGCTGACATTAAGAACATTTAAAGTGTAAGAAAAGCAGAGCTGTGGGTATAATAGTAGATACATGCTGTCATTATGGGTAAGTTTAAGTGAAAACAACCAAGAGATCAAATAGGTAAAAAAAAAATATTATTTTTTTTAAAGTTACACAATGCAGCAGGATTTTTTCTCTGCTTTTTAACTTATCAATATTCCTCAGACGTTTTTAAGATTTAATGTTAAAAAGTCAGTTTAATGGATAAAGACAGATACATACTGTGTAAGTTTGACATAAACACTAAAGTTTCTTAATGAGTCAGAAAAAGTAACATATTTAAGGCAACAATGAAAATAATGAGCCGAATATTCCTCACCAGCTGCGTGAATTATTATCCGAGCCGATAAGTGAATCTCTTATTTGCTGCTCAGCGAAATGTTTGAGCTGATCGTGTTAATGAGGCTGCGCTGCTTCATCGCCCTCTGGATTTGTGTTGGTCGGGAAAGATGTGGAAACTGTGACAGGAGTTTAATTCTGCGTCATTATTTGGTTTGAGCATCGTTGCTAATTAAGGGGGATCACTTGTACTTGTGCCAGCGAGTCTTAAATAGATGTGTGACCGATGCTTCATTTCACAAATCTACGTAATATTGTTAATTAATTTCCTTTTAGCTTGGAACAAGAAGACGAACAGAATGGTGACGAGTTAAATGCTATTAGTATTATTCTGATGAAATGAGGAAAGAAAGATTCATAATAATGTTTATCAAAGAGCTCTCAGGTCTTCTGGTTCTGGTTCTGGTTCTGGATTTGCTCTGCCTGCCCAGAATCAGAACCAAACATGGAGAAGCAGCGTTAAGTTTTTATGCTGCACAAACTGCAAAACTACCGAAACGATTGCTGAGTCTCCAAAAACCATGAAATTACTCAAGTTGGAATTACAAAACTACATTTGCTTCATGGAATGATGTCATTTTTATTTTACAAAACTGCAGCGGAAACAATTTTTTCATGAGTCACATGAGCAACAACAGGATGTTACTACTGGTGGAAACGACAAAGAAGACGACAGGAAGTGGTGGGAGGTTGATGGCGTAACACGTTTTTTAATGACTTATCTCGTAAATAAACTCATTTCCGTGTGAATTTAATCATGTTTCTCATTTGTGAAATTAATTTTCTTTTCAACATTACCAGAATATCGTCAAAGTTTTGCGCGCGGAAACGCAGATACTGATACTGAGCTAGTTCAGTCGTTCATCAAACTGCTGTCACCTTCAGTGAATAAACACATTTTCCAGCTTTCAGGGGCTATAAATGTTTCCAGTTGCTCTTTTCCCACCAGAATCTCCAAATGAATCCTGTTTTTACCGTTTACCTCCCAGCGAACAGCAACAGATTCTTTTATTGTAACAGAATAACGAGAAAAAGACCAAATTTTACCACATGAGAAGAAATTGTTTCCTGCCTCTCAGTAACAGCTGCTGTTTTGTAGAAAACCCTCCTTTAATGTTTGGGAGGCATATGCTGCCTTCATATTTGTGTTTGTTGTGAGATTATTATTCTTCTGTGATTGTCGGTGACAGTTGCTCGGCTCTTCAGGTGTTCCTGGACTCAGTTTGAGTCTGCAGACGTTTCCCTCCCCGTGTTTACGGTTACTGCGGATGAACTGAGACTCCATCACGCCGCGTGAGTTTAATGGAGCCTCACATATAACTAGTAGTCATCACTACGAACATCTGGCAAAACAAAGATAACACTATCAATTAGGAAGGAGGGAACAAAGGAAGAACTGCTATGGAAAAGGATTTGCCTTTATTTGATGTTTCTGTTGGATAAAGTTTTAGTTGACAATAATAAACTGGATTTTTGTGATAATTTATGGTTATTTTTCACTGTGGTCATCAGAAAACGTCAGAAGAAAATGATTAATGTTTTAGTGTTTTACACTGTAAGGTTCAGATGTAGAATGTAAACACTAGCATGGCGGCTAACGAACATAGAAACTTGACACAACATAACCCCGTTTAGTTCGCTTTAATCCAACTCCAGTCCATTTGTCTAGAAAGTCTGGTTCGCGTGGGGAGGCGTGAACGCTAATCGGATCAAAAAAATCCAAACCTCAACCTCAGTCTGGCTGAAGTGAACTCTGGTTCAGTTTGAATGCCTATGTGAACACCAAGCAGACCAGAGACTGCTCCAAAAGCAGGAACTGGACTACAGAGCAGGGTATTCTGGGTAAATGCAACCAAAGCATTATGCATTAGCCAAGCGCTAGCGCAGTGGTTTTGAGGTTCTTCCGGGGGAACCTCTAAGGAGGGGGCTGAACCGTTAGACTGGTCGGTTGGACGGTTGAATAAAAGTCTACACATGCTACGCTATTCCCTCTCAGTGTATGCTCTTTCTCTACCCACGACCTCCTATATTATTGTGACACTGATTTAGATCACTACACAGTGTTAACCTTTTTTGAGGTAACGAACCCCCCAGTTGCATATGCGCATTCACCAAACCCTTCTTATCCCCCCCTCCCCGACACACAAGATACTTTGTGGTATTCTGATTTAGTAATGTAATTTTATTAGCTGTGTTACCACCCCCACACCACTAGAGGCAGTAGCAACCCCGAAAAGATGCGACTAAGGAGCAGATTTAGATTATAGAATTTGGTAAAAACTGTGAGCTTTGCTGAAGTAATTAAAGACAGAAGTTCAAATCCATGCTGAGAGTGGAGCTCCTTCAATCAGGGCTACTCCGCAGCTCTGATTGGCTAAGCAATGCAACGTGATCCTCTGCAGCAAGTGACGGCAAAGCGGGGCGTCATCACGACTTTACACAAGTGTGTGTTTACCTCCGCGGTCGGCAGAGGCTCCGCCGAACCCCTGAGGCCGACTCACCGAACCCCTGGGGTTCGATCGAACCAGGTTGTTCAAAGGGTTTGGTTGGTTTGGGAACCACAGCAGCTGGAAACGTAACAAATGTAGCAGAATTAGTTGCAAATCGAACAGGGACTACTGGAACATTAAAGACCTTACCCAAGTTTAATTAGTAAAATGTCCATTTAAAGAAACTTTTAAAAAGATAAGTGTATTTATTTATTTCATGGCTCCAGTGCGAGCGCTGTTATCATAAAATAATTTAAACTGCCCAACTCAGCCAGAAGCTAACATGAAAACGTGTCTATGGTGCGTATTTGTGGTAAATTATTTCATGGTAAAAGTTTTTTCTCACAACTAAAACCCATAAATACTAGAAGTTCATTCTGGAGACTTATTACTCAAACGTAGAGCTGATTCTAGTGGTGAGATGTAAACAAAGTGAAGAAAAGCACAGAAAGAGGAAACCAGAGTCAGAATCCAACAGGTTGTTAATCATCACCAGTCGGACAAAAGCAGCAAAGCAAACAGAGCCTTTGATAATGGGACACCAGGAAGGACAAAGCAGCAAAATTAGTTTTGGGAATAGGCGATGAGCAAGCAAGCAATTAGTTCCCAAACACAATAAAGTGTCGCCTGGCGAAACAAAGGTCCAGCGTGAACCGACACATGATCTGAGCAGCTCCCCCCCCCGTGAGACGAAGATGTTAAAGAAAAGAAAAGCTGCACAAGGCCGCAACCCGTCTCACCCAGAGAGTCTCTATGTGCCGCTCAGGCCCAGTTTCGCGCCCCGAAGCTAACGCTGTTTGGGTCGGCCATGTTGAAAAGTTTTGCAGTGCGTTGTTTCCTATCAGCTGACACCGAATTATTGTTTCTTTTGCTCCATTTCTTTGGTTTAGCCTCAACATTTTGCAGCATCTTAATCTCTGTCCTCACATGTTGAACAAACCAGCTGCGAACGGATTCAGTCCCTCATGATGATGATGATGATGATGATGATGATGATATTCATGTAATCTGATTACTTATCACATCGTTGTTCCACCTGCAGCACAGCTGGAAACACAATTATTCATTTGTTGTTGTAAATAAACCATAACCTCTTGTGTTTTTTTTGTTTTCTGCGTACAGAAATTAAATTGTCAGGATTTAAAATTTAAGGACTGAAAGGAGCTCTGAGAAAACTGCAAATCAAACGAAGCCGTCTTTTAGTTTCCGTTTATTGTTTCTGGTTTTTGCATTGAAATAGTTTTTGGGTCTTTTGATAAACCTGTTTACTGCCCGTATTTTCTCAAGAAAAAAAACAAAAGTTTAACGTTTAAACATCATAAATCGGCTTCAGAAACGCAGCCGGGTCAGAAAAGGGTCGAATTATTTACCTTTTAGAGTAAATGACAGTCATGAATTCTGCCATCAGAGTGAGAGTTTCAGAGAAAACAGAAGAAAGGTGGATCTGAGAAGGTGTGAGAGGCAGCTGACCCCGAGGCGAACAGCTCAGAGAAACGCCTGACGGATGTTTAAAAGCTCTGCCGCTTCCAGCGTGGGCGGCGCTGTCAAACGGGTTCACCGGAGCCCAGCTTAAACCGTTTTAATGGAGCGTTTGGTGCTAAGCTGCATCTTTTGTCACAGCCGTAGGAAAACAGACTGTTTTATATCCCCTTATGCAACATTTGCATATGAAAGCGCCGCATGTTTTCATATCATCTCGGTGCTTGAAGTGGGCAAGAGCGCTGGGATTATTTCATAAACAAATCAATGGCACTTTAATTGGGAAAATCTGATGTCAGGTATTTCAGACTTTCTTTGCTTTGGAGCAGCGGTGGAAATTTGCATCACAATGGCTGCTGCGTTCAGAAACCTCAAACAAGCCGGCTCATTAGGATTCCAGAGGCGAACGCCAATTTACAGGGTGATCATGTGAGGAGATGCTCTCTAAAGTTGTGGGAAACAGTAAAGATAATGCAGCTTCTTGCAGAGTGAATAACTAAGCCAGGTAAATCAATGTGCAGGAATTCACCATAATCCTTCCTGAGGATCAGAGACTCTTCTCGAATATTGAAATTTTCACATGAGAACCTAAAGTGCTGCTTGGTTTTGTTGGGGATGTTTTTGGGGTTTTACGTTACTTGGATGCTGACGTAACGTGACGTCCTATGAACCTGTAAACTGCCTTCATGCATAAAATAATTAGTCTTGGTGCTTCCTGTCGCGGCCTGCAAACGGCTAACAGCTCCTAGTTTTAGTCCATTTCCCCAGAACAAACAGATTAGCTAAGCACTACAGCTGCTTTATTGTCTAATGATTTCAAATCTCCTTTGATCCCTGCAGTAATAACTCGACATGTTTCTGAATAGGGGCGGATAAATATTTGTCTGATTACACCGAGATGTTTCCCTTTGAGTCCGCTGTGGGATTTGGACTCGGTGAGTCTCGGTTTGTTTTGGTCGTATAAATAATAATGATAAAAGTAACGCTGGGAGGAAAAGTCTGAATGCTCCGATGAGGCAGAAGAGTCAGATTCTTGCTTTGTGTTTGACACCGAGGCGTGATCCGGGAGCCCGGTGGCTCCTGGCGCCGCAGAGGCAGCAGAACCAACACGGGCCTGTTTGAGCCCAGGATTAGACCCGTTCCACTAAATTAGCTGCAGCTTCTTAAACAGGATCTGCAGCAGTTCTTGTTTAGTTCATTATTCTGCTTCGCCTTCATCCACAGCAACACGCAGATTTCAGATGAATAATAAACCTTCTCCGTTTCCTAAAACATCATTTTTTCCCACTACGTCAAATTATTTCTGGTTGTCATTGACTCAATTTTACTGATTAAAAAAAAAAACAACTAGAATTGAAAAGCTAATTTGGTCCAAATAAAATGCAATTCAGTACGAAAATATATAGTTATGTCTGGATTTTTCTGTCGCTGTGGTTTTATTTTCAATCAATCAATCAAATTTAATTTGTATAGCACATTTCAGCAGCAATAATTAAAATAAAAACAGCATGTGACAGTGAATAAACAGAAAGACAAAGAGAATTTTTTTATTTTTTTTTAAGAAAAAGAAAAAAGGTTAAATAAAGATAACAACATTAAAACCCGCACCCCTTGTAGGACTTCAGTTAAACGTCTCACACCTCAGAGTTTTAGTTAAAACGCCATTTAACAAGGATTCTGACACCTCAGAGTTTTAGTTAAGATGTAATTTAACAAGGATTCTCACACCCCTACCTATAGATTACTTTAACTGGGACGTTTTCCCAGTTAAACGGGGCTTTACATAGACAGTGTGAAAGAGAAATAAAAAGAAGTTAATAACTAGATGAAAAGTAAAGATAAAAACATTAAAAACATCAAAGACATCAAAACCCGCACTCTAACCCTAATTTAGCCATAAGCAACTCTAAACAGGTGGGTTTTAAGTTGAGATTTAAAGGCTCTCAGTGTTTCAGCTGTTTTACAGTTTTCTGGAAGTTTGTTCCAAATCTGTGGTGCATAGAAACTGAATGCTGCTTCTCCTCGTTTGGTTCTGGTTCTGGTTCTGCTCTGCATCCCCAGAACCAGAAGATCTGAGGGGTCTAGACGGTTGGTACAGCAATAACAGATCTTTAATGTATTGTGGTGCTAAACCGTTCAGTGATTTATAAACTAACAACAGTATTTTAAAGTCTATTCTATTTTAATAAAAACTTCTCATGCTGCCATGGTGTTTTTTAAATTTGCTCATAATTAATAATTAATGCTATAAGGAAATTATTTCCTCTCTGTGTTTCCACAGCCAGAAGGTTGTTATATCACTGACACCTTACTAACTTAGTTTTTATAAAAGTAATACCAGCGCCACATTGCTAAAAAACAGTATTGTACTCAAAAACGTTTTCATCCACATGAACCAACACAAATCCGACCCTGAGCGTTGCTATGAACATGCCAGACCCATAGGGGGCAGTGCAGCGCAACGCTAAAACCCGTCAGCCAATCAGAATCCTTCAATACGGCGATGACTTCCTGTTAGGAGTCAAACATGGAGGTTCACTTGTGTGGATGAAGATTGTATTCATTATAGTTTAGTTTTATTTAGTTTTTAGAGTCTGTTTGATGGTTTTTATTTATTATTAGTTACATTTTATTGAGTATTACTTTAGTTTTTATTAGTTAGATCAGAAGTTTTAGTTTTTCCATATTTTGGTTCATTTTTAAGTGCAGAATTCAAAAAGTTCAAAGTATTGTGATTACTTGCACATCAGTTGGGTAATAAATAACTGAACAGAAGAAACAATTTTCAGAACAATTATATTTACTATAACAGTTAAAATCTAACCTGCTTCATTTATTCTCCTATATTTATAACACGAAGCTGCGACTTAATAAATTAGGTGTGTTTTTATTTTCATGTGTGCAGCAGTGACAGAATCATTTTCATGCGTATGTCAGACGATAAAGAGGATTTATGTGTGCGCTGCTGCCACATGTGCGCCGCCGCCGCGTTTCCATCAGGATGAGGGCCATGCAGGGATCTGATTGGCCGACGCCTGGATGAAGGAGGGGCCGTTTATGGGAAATGTAAATAAACCTGCCGGCGAGATTCCTTTCTTTCTTTCTTTTTTATTTTTTCGTGGTAATGCAGGCCAGACAGAAATCCACCAACGTGACAAATGAAGAGAATTTATTTTGTGTTGCAGCGATGAGAAGCAGAGCCTTCGTGTTTTTAAAGAACCAGACGGGTTTTGGCATCTCCATTTTTCCCACTTTGCTAAAAAGAAATGAAATAAACACACGGAGAGCTGCTTTCAGAGGCTCCAACTCACCAGGAGAGTCAGGTTTCATACATAAACTAAACATTTTTACAGAAAAATGGATTTTAATGTCAAACTTATGAGCACATCGTTAATGGAGGACATTTTTCTGCCTATAATGAGCTTCAAATTGGGTTGATAATGGATGGAACCTGGATTATTAGTGAAAATCATTGAATAGAACACAGTCTATTCAAGTAAATCCTCCCGTGGCTTTTGCAGGAGATTGAAAAGAGCTTTTTAGCTCCGTTTAGTTCGCTTTACTTCAACTCCAGTCCGTTTGTCTGGACAGTCTGGTTCGCTTGGGAGGTGTGAACGCTAATCGGACCAAACAACCGAACTCTGGTCCGCCTGCGAACCTCAGTCTGCATTTGGTTGAAGTGAACTCTGCTTTGATTTGAACGCATGTGTGAACACCAAACGGACTCAAAAAGCAGGAAGTGGACTACAGCGCAGGGCATTCTGGGTAACAAATGCGTTAGCTTAGCACTAGCGGGAGAAATGGCTGCTGTAATCGCTAAAATCTGACACCGCTCCATTTTTGATTACGTTTAGTGAAGGAAGCAGAGCTCAGTGTCTTCCTCTGAGGATTTTATGTCGTTTCCTTCAGTGGTTCTTGGTGCAGCGCCCCCACAGGCGAGGAGGGGAACAGGTTTTTCACAGGGTTAGTTGGTTTGAGAACCACAGCAGTTGAAAACGTAACAAATGTTGCAACTTTGGTCCAAATCTACGACGACGTATTAGGACCATTGTAGATAGGAAAAAGGAAGTAAATTTCTGCCCCAAACTCTTTTAGATAAATCTCAGAAATTTTCAAGAAAAAACACAAAAAAGTTGAAAATCTGCTGAAAAAAAACTCAGAAATTTCTAGAAAATTTTTTTCCTAGGAATTTCTGAGATTAATCTAGATTGTTTGAGTTTAAAACCGAGTCTACTGGACTACCAGGAGTGAAACTCACTAACATGGGAACATATTTGAGTTGCTGCTGCCAAACTCATGCAGGCAGATGGACCAAAACATGAACGCATCGACTCACTTTTACATACTTTAACTAGTTCAGTTACAACTTGCCTCCCGTTGACATTTAGCAAGCGGTTTTTCATTGGTAATTTTAATGTAGCAGCTGAGAAACACAGCAGAACCGCCATCTAAAACACTCATTACTTACTCATTCTGTCTAACTCAAAGAGCTTTTAGTCGCATCTCCTGCTGCTTTTGGTGGGAAGGCACCTCCCAGTTTGCTTCAGGAAATAATTGCAACCTTTTTTTTCAGTGTTTACACACCGGTTGGCAGTTCTGGGTCTTGAGTACTGCGTCCTTCATGTCTGAAATGTTTCGCTGCTTGAACACGGCTGATTAAAATAAATGTGTTATTAGCAGCAGAACAGGCGGAAGAGATTAAACTATTAGATTCAGACATGCTGAACGCTGCTCACAAAATAATTAAAGAGCTAGCTATGCTAACCCTGAAGCGCTAATTGTAAACATTAGTTCTGCTAACACTAAACCGTTACACCAAGTATTTAGCAGAAGCTAATGCTAAAACGCTAACTTTAATTGAAATTTGATCCCCCAAGCTCTATTTATAATTTACACATTCTATGATGCTCCAAGACATTTAATTTATGTTTATGTCTGTCTGTGTTTTATTCTGTTCCTATTTTAAATAAAGTTATTGGGGGGAAAAGTCAGAGAATGTGAGAAGAGGAAGCAGAACTACCGTCTTCCTGCACTTCAAAATAAGAGCTTGAATGTAAATTTTAAGATACTTGAATAATTCTTAACAGTGGATAAAGAAAACGTCATCACAGATGTCAAACTTTAGTCAATTGAAAGTTTATAAAACAGCAAAGTAAATTAGTGCTTTAGAATTTATCCCTTCTGAAGCTGCTGCCCCCGCAACCCGACCCCGGATAATGATGGATGGATGGATGGATGGATGGATGGATGGATGGATGGATGGATGGATGGATGGATGATGGATAGATGGATGAATGGATGGATGGATGGATGGATGGATGGATGGATGGATGGATGGATGGATGGATGGATGGATGATGGATAGATGGATGAATGGATGGATGATGGATGGATGATGATGGATGGATGGATGGATGGATGGATGGATGGATGGATGGATGGATGGATGGATGGATGGATGATGGATAGATGATGGATGATGATGGATGATGATGGATGGATGGATGATAGATGGATGATGGATGGATGGATGATGGATGGATGATGATGGATGGATGGATGATAGATGGATGATGGATGGATGATGGATGGATGATGGATAGATGGATGAATGGATGGATGATGGATGGATGATGATGGATGGATGGATGATAGATGGATGATGGATGATGATGATGGATGGATGATGGATGGATGATGGATGGATGAATGGATGGATGATGGATGGATGATGGATAGATGGATGAATGGATGGATGATGGATGGATGATGATGGATGGATGGATGATAGATGGATGATGGATGATGATGATGGATGGATGATGGATGGATGATGGATGGATGATGGATGGATGGATGGATGGATGGATGATGGATGGATGGATGGATGGATGGATGGATGGATGATGGATGATGGATGATGGATGGATGGATGGATGGATGGATGGATGGATGGATGGATGATGGATAGATGATGGATGATGATGGATGATGATGGATGGATGGATGATAGATGGATGATGGATGGATGATGGATGGATGATGGATAGATGGATGAATGGATGGATGATGGATGGATGATGATGGATGGATGGATGATAGATGGATGATGGATGATGATGATGGATGGATGATGGATGGATGATGGATGGATGAATGGATGGATGGATGGATGGATGGATGGATGGATGGATGGATGGATGGATGGATGGATGGATGGATGGATGGATGGATGGATGGATGGATGGATGGATGGATGATGGATAGATGATGGATGATGATGGATGATGGATAGATGGATGATGGATGGATGATGATGGATGGATGGATGATAGATGGATGATGGATGGATGATAGATGGATGGATGGATGGATGGATGGATGGACGGGCGGGCGGAAGGATGGATGGATGGATGGATGGATGGATGAATATGCTACACATTTTAAAAGCAAAGGAAATTGGCTACAGATTTGCTCTGCTGTTAGCGGATTAGCTCACCACTGGTGATAAACATTAAATTTCTCTCATTTGGATATACTTTATACCTCTAAAAGCACTAATAACTATTTTAATTGTGTAAACACAGAATATACCTTAATATGCATTAATAGAAACAGTATTAGCACTACGGTAGACGTTAGCATGGTCAGTCTTCCTGAGTTGAGGCTTCAGCCAATCAGATTCAAGGAAACTGAATGGTGCTACTGGATTGGCTGATTTGTAAATAAATACCAGCCTCAGCTTCCAAGCTGCATTTTCTTTTAAATATTTTAGAAATGCTCTTTAAAAACAATAAGAATATTGGTACAATTTTCCAGAAAAATTCACAAATATTGAACTATAAGTAAAAAATTTGCGAAAATCTCATGAAAAACTGTCCAATAGTTTGAGCTTCATGCAAAAGAAGAAACTGACCAAGTAAGGTTTTCTTTTTGATCTACTTCAGCAACTTGAATTGTACATTTGATCTCCTGCTGATGCATGAATGTGACTTGAATTCATTTTACTGAACAGGTCAAATAAATATGTCATCATCCTGATGGGTTTAGACAGTTTCTTCAGGCATAACTAGCTACACCGTCTTCAATTCAACGCCGTCAGATCAGAGCTTAAAATGTGGATGTTTTTCAGGGATTGAATTCATGAGGTTGAATAAAGAAGAAAATCTGCTGTTAATTACCAGAGCATGGCTGAGAGCCGTCAGTGGAAAACGGATCAGAACTCATTAAACCTTTTAAATACTGCAAGCAACAATACGAGAAACTAAGCGTGGAAAAAATGATTAAAGGAGAGTTAATTAAAACATGACAGGAGGGCTTTTTTAGTCATATCAGACATTAAAAAAAATTAATTAATGATTTAAAGAAAAAGTAGTCAAAGTAGAGGTGAAGAAATAAATAAAATAATGACTAATAATGAGAAGCAATTAGCATGATGAGGATAGTCCAACTCATCAGTATGTTTTTGAGATTTTAATTAAAATATTTCTATTTTAAGTCATTCTTAAGTTCTCAACTTGGACTTTTTAAACATTTTAAAATATTTTCTGATCACTGGATTCTGAATAAACGTTATTTGCTGCGCTGCATCACGACTGGAGAACATGTGGAGAGGAAACAGAACTGCTGCTTCAAAATAAGAGCCTGATTGGAAACACTTAACTGTTTGAACAATGTTTAACAGTCAATAACAAAACCTTAAACGCAGATCTTGAACTTTCCAGAAACAGCTCAGTAAATTAGCGTAATCTCGGAGAAGCTAGCTGCGCTAATCATTATAAGTTAGCAGAAACACCGTTTGTTTTGTTTTTGTTGTTTTCGCTTTCTCTGTTTGCCCTAAAAGCGCTAAAGGAAGTAAAAAGTAAAAACTAAAGTTAAATGCTAATGTGGTAAATGAAAAATTAGCTCCTCTATTAGCATTTTAATGGGAATGTGCACAGCACTGCTTTTAAAGCATAAAATCTTTGACTTTTGACTGTTAGAAAACTATTAAAATGAAAACAACTTAGAACAGACTTAATTGTTTCTGGAGAATATACTGAGATAATTGGATATGAACTTTTGGCATCTCTATGAGGGAACAAAAGATGTTAAACAGAAAAACAGCATGAAGGGTGGGATATTTTTCCCTTGGTCACCATTTTCCCTAACAGTGGCTTGTTGTGAAATGTAAGTGTTAAGCTCACAGAAGTGTTGACCCAGCCTCGCTGCTGCGCTGTGGCTAACAGGAGTGAACAGCAGGTCTGGGAGGCTGGGACTCTGCAGAGCCCTGAACCCTGCGGCAACCCAACAGCAGCTGGGTCCAGTTCCTCCAGGAGCCTCGTCTCAATTAACACCCAGCTGTTTTCCTCTGCAGAGCGCGGATCAAGGCCTCTGTGGCCTCTTCTTCTGCAACAGTCTGAAGAGTCAAGCCTCACACCGAGGATCTGCAGCCTTTTTCACACTTCAGAGCCAAGGCTGCTGCTCTGGCTCTGCAGTGCAGTGGTGTCAAGTGTGAAAGGAAAGAACGACGGGTCGGAGATTTTACCCGGATTCCCTGCAGATCAGCCTCTGAATCGTCAACAGAGGAAGGAACCAAGTCAAACTGGTGCCAACAGAGTATCTGTAGACCTCAGGAAATGTAAGACTTTTTAATGCCATTTACCTTAAATTTAAGACGGAAAAAGCTAAACGTAAGGGATGGTTGGGAGGACGTGCTTCATTACAATCAAGCATAGCAGAACCTGTGAACCTGGCTTCAGGTAGCCTGTAGTGAATAGTTCTAAGTTTTTGCAACTCGCATCATATGGACAACAGAAGTGAGCCGGCAATGAAAACAAACGTCATACAGCTAGCTGCAGGGTCTGATGTTTCATTTAAATGTTTTTGCTGAAACAGGGTATCAGTTCCAATTTAAGACTTTTTAAGACCCTATATTGGTCTTAAAACTATAAGAATTTAAGACCTATATCTCCATAGCAATGTATGAACTTCAACCAGCAACCGGCAAAACATCTGCACTTTCCCATTATAGCTGCAAACGAGCTAGCTAGCTACTAGGGATGTATTAGCAACCATTGACAGCTAGTTAGTGGATCCACAGAAATCAATCAATCAATCAATCTGCAGGTGACTAAAACTTTTGCCTGACAGAAAAGTCCCTCAAGAACCAAAACTACATTAAATAATCCAGCCACAGCATAATTTAAGACCTTTGATTAAGGTCTTTAAGACCAACTTACATGTTTTATTATGAATTTAAGGCATTTTAAGGATGTGCGGACACCCTGACCAATGTGTGCTGAGCTAACGCTCCTCGCCAAGTCAGGTCTGCAGTGGTTTAACAACTTCATTTTCTACGCCAATAAAGTTCAAGTAGTCTCTGAAAGGCCTTGTTTCATGTAATGATGTGGATGAAGTTGAGCATTAAATGGCGATGAACAACACTTCCCCCCCTGTGCAGAGTTTGCTGCAGTGAATCAGAGCCAAACTGTGATTGAAGCAGAACAATCCAAGGAGCTGAGACAGATGGGACGGCCTGGCGCGGCGCCACGGCGGGCCTCGGAGGTGAGACGCAGCACGCCTGCTGCAGGCGCCCAGGAGGGCCTGACCTAATTGACTGACGAAATACAAACGTAAACCTGCATGCCAACATTTAAAGCTTTTTCATCTCGCAGACAAAAAGAGAGCTGCTGCGGATTTTTACCCTTTAAACTTTCACATTTTGTTTCGTTCCAACTGCAGACAAAAGTGTGATTTGCTAGGATTTTATGTAACAGAGCAACAAAAAGTTGCTTTTTTCCGTGTTTTTAAACGAGTTTCTACAAGTAATACTCTGAGCTTAGCAGTGAGGCAACACACAGCAGGCGAATGCGACCCGAATCCGATGTTTTCTTTGCACATTGTTAAGAAAAATACGTTTAAAATATGCTAGTTTTAAAACTTAGCATGTTTGATTGAAATAGCCTAATTATAGTTTTAAAATGTATAACTTATTCTGGCCCATTGACCTTTATTTTACCTGTAGTTAAAGCAGATTGTTTGCCAAGATCTTTGATCTGCCCTCAGTAGCAATCAGTAGAAAGTTCCAGCTTTTCACACTGATCTGTGAAAGCCATGAAGCAGCAGGAGATCAGGAAAGTCTGTTTCCACCTTATTTAGATAATGGTGACAACTGGTGTTTGATCTTGTAAACAAGTTGCAGGGAGTTTCTAACTTTAAAAAGGGTCAGAGACCATGTCCTGGTTGGATGAGCAAAGATACGCCTTATTTGAATAAATTAAAAACAAAAAACACGCCTTCCCTGTAAAACTAGGGAACTTAGCTTCACATCGGTCCGAGGGTTCCCTTGTGACGCGATCTCCGAGGACGCATGCGTAGCGGTGAAATGCTTCCCCGTAATGTTTCGTCGTGTGTGTGGATGTCTGTCGTGTGAGGTAAATATTGCTGGTTTTATTCAGTTCTGTCAGTTTCAGTAGTTGTCTAATAAATGTTACGTTTTGGACTTGGAGAAACGTTTTGTCTTGTCTTCATGGTTCAGCTGATACAACGACGACTTCAATGAATCCGGGCAGAAGGGAAAATAAAACGAGTCAAAAGGTTTTTAAATATTCCTCTTCTGAACATTTTTAACAACATATCCCGACTTTTTGAGGAAGTTTTCTCCCCCAAACAAAATCAGAGCATTTTGTCCGTGGAACTAAATCGGATACGTATCTGATAGTTTCAAGGCATCTGAAGTCTGAACGGTCATGTCGCATTTTATCCGACTGTGACGTTAATTCTGCTCCAGAAGAAGCCGAACGAACGCGAGGTGAATCTAGACATGAACGGCAGCTGACGCGAGCTTCCCTTCGTCTCATGATGATCTGGTGATGATTCTGTCGGCTCCACAGACGGCGGCGGCCATTTTTACTTCCATGAACATAGAGCTGCGGTGTGACATCTACGTTGTTGTTCTGCGTGTGTGGGTCGTTCTGGGGCCAGAAGGCGTTCACACTGAAGTCTGACTGCAGTCGCAACACAATCACACAAAAAAGAAACTGGATTTCAGTAAAAATCTAAATGTGACACAGATCCAACTCTCACAGATGTCTGAATAACCCTTTTCACCTAAAATAAATCTGATTCGTGTCACTTCCTTCCATAATGACCACGCAAAGAAAAAAAAGTACTTCAGCAAAAGAATCAGATGTTTTTCTCCCATAGTCGATTCTTTTGAACGGCCCAAAAACATTTTTACCAAACAATAAAAATCAGATCCGCATGTGGAACTGGATTTATTACTGTTGCTAAACTCTAAAATCGGTCCATAATGGCGGCGTCCAGTAAACATGGCGCTGCTGTGACGTCGTCGTCGTTCTTCTGCGTGTCGCTCTGAAGTCGTAAACCGCAAACAGAAATCTGACTGTAGTTGCATTTAGTTAGAAGCACAAACAACAACGTAAAACATAATCACAATTCAACAAAAACATGAGTTTGAGCGAATGAGATCCAAATCCGGTTTCCTTCGCTCATATTCAGCTCTTACTCAGGAGTGTGAAAGGCCCGGTTCTGATGTCGAGCCTCTTCCATGTAAATCTGACATCTGATTGATTCCAAAGCTTTTTCTTTGCCTCATTCCATAGAAGAGTAAAAACACGCAGCGCTAACACTTAGCTTTCCTCTCTTAGCGTCGATGCTGTTGCTTTCTGTCACTCGGCAGCTTTAAAATCCTTATTACTCCATTTCACTTCTGCTGCTGTTTCACGTTTTTCTGATTCTGACTTTAATTAGTAGAAGGACCAAAAAATGTCCCAAACGTTTCACAAAGAAACTGTTCAACTTCTGGAAATGGGTCCGAAATGATTTTATATTTGTAATAAAGCTCTGAAGTGAACGTCAAAGCAGGAAGGTTTTTTTTATTTACTTGCCTCTCTCTCTCTATTTGTGTCATCTTGACAGGATCAATAGATAACGCAGCTGCATCCAGAATCTGATGCCTTGCTGGTAATTTTTAGCCCAACCTGGAGATAAATGGCTGAGCGTTTTATCACTGATGTCATCTGAAAACAGAGAATCAGGCTGCAGCGAGCTGCGCTGCGAGAGCTTTGACTGACAGGTGAGCCCAGCAGGAGTTTGTCCTGAGGGCTGGATCTTTAATGTTGTCTCCCAGTCTGGATTGTTCTTTTTTTCGGCTGCTGAGAGGAGGGAATCGCAGATAAAAAGCCAGAGCTTTAGGGGAAGAAGTCTGCTCTGCATCTTTAAGCTGCATTTAAACATTTTTTGACAATATTTGTCAGAAGAGAGGCTGGTGTTTGCCTTCAGTTCTCAGCCATCTTGGTTAAAATTCAAAGCCGTCTCCAATCAGACGTGGGTCAGCGTGCCGTTCCTCCATCCGCTGTGATTATCCAGTTACCCAAATGGATCCCGACAATCCGCCACCTAATCATTTGTCTCATTCTGAGACGTGTTGCTGTGTGAACTGAATATCAGGTTGGAAGCCTGTCATTTTCCATTTCTAAATCAAACCCAGCATGACAATGTGTGCACAGCCCACAGATCCTCCCATCAGCTTTTGTCCACAGCGAGAGGGAGCCGACGCTGCGGCCAGTGATGCAGGTCACAAGCGACAAGACGAGAGCACTCGGCTTATTTTCTGCCTGTGCCTTTCCTTGCTCCACCGGAGGCACGGCGGAGACCTGCCACTGTCTCCATCCATCATCTTACCTCATCTTTGATCGTCCTTTATTCCTGTTTTGGTCTGCTGTCCCCCACAGAGGTCTCTCACTGATCTTTTACCCTCTTTTGTTCTCTCTGTTTCCACCTTGTAGCCTGAAACTTCTCAGCAGTCGTCTGAAGGTTGAATAAAGGATTTAAATGCTTTACTCCAAAATAACTGCTTCCACTGGTTGGCATTAGCCCCCAGAAGGTTAAATAAATGCACATTTTATTGCAGCAGCATGAACTCAGAGCACAGTCAGTTGGAAAATAGCTACACGGTCTAGTTTCCAGTGCAGATATATTCGCATGTTTGATATAAGACACTTGCCTCTTTGGTAAATTTTCAGTTGAATAAAGTCTAAAATGTTACGAATTCTTTAAGTAGTTAGGTGTTTACATTCATGCTCTTATTTTGAAGTGGACGCAGCTGTTCCGCTTCCTGTTCACACGCTGGTGCAGCAAATGATGTTTATTCTGTACCCATAATGCATTGCATAAATATCTTCTGTGTGCTTTCACAGTAGCTCCTGATAAATACAGTGATAGCGCTTTAGCGTTAGCAGAGCTACTGGCTATGATTAGCGTTTCAGTGTTACAGCAGCTAACGTTTTAGCTAGCAGTAACTCTATTGGCACGCCCAGCACTTCCTATGTTAAAGTTTACGTATCTGAAGCTTTGTGGCTTTCATACTTTACTTTTTCAAATCAAATCAAATTTTATTTGTATAGCACATTTCAGCAGCAAGGCATTTCAAAGTGCTTTACATAATTAAAATAAAAACAGAAATAATCAGTGAGAAAGAGAGAGATTTAAAAAAATAAAAAAACAAAATAAAAATAAAAACAAAAAAGCAAAAAACATTACATTATTAAAACGTCGAAAAGAAATAAGAAGAAATTAAAAACATTAAAGACATAAAAAGATGGAAGACATCAAAACCTGCACTCTAACCCTAATTTAGCCATAAGCAACTCTGAACAGGTGAGTTTTAAGTTGAGATTTAAAGGCACCCAGTGTTTCAGCTGTTTTACAGTTTTCTGGAAGTTTGTTCCAAATCTGTGGTGCATAGAAGCTGAATGCTGCTTCTCCTCGTTTGGTTCTGGTTCTGGGGATGCAGAGCAGACCAGAACCATCAGGGTTTTTATGATCTTCAGAGATTTCTGATCCTTGCTTAGACTCACGGAGGAGTTTTAGCTAGCAAGGATGATGGTAACGGAGCTAAAAACATCTCGAGATATTTTGTAGAAATGTGCATGTATTCATTTATGTTACAGTATTTAATTACAGTTACAACAGCAAACACTCTCAGGAATCCAGTTTAAAGGAGAAACATGATAAAACCATAGCAGATACAAATATCTTCATTTGTTTATCAAGACACGTTTTACACAAATTTATGTTCCATGAATCATAAAGTTATACATTTATGCAGCAGGTACTTGACCTGGTTCATGTTTGAATTTATTTAAGCCGTGTTTGATTGTAGTGACCTTTATCTGGAATAAATCAAACTTCAGAGGATATATATGGATTGTGTTTCATTTTTTATCTGATTTCCCTTTTAAAGATGCCTCCCCGTCAAATAAATGTGAACAAATGACACTTTCCATTCAGATCCATTCTTCCTCTGCTGCAGCTTACAGGTGGAATATGGATACATGTTAGAAAGCACTTAAAATAACCCCCAATTTGAGGCTCATGGCGACTGGAGCTCAGCCTGATCAAAGAACATCAGTCCCACTGATTGTTGGTTACAGCAGCTAACAAAGCCTCTTTGTGCTCCTCAAGCAATCCTGCAGCTACTGAAGTGTGCAGAGCTGAAATAATTCAGCAATGAGCTGAATGTCTCCTTTCAATAGTCCACAGAGTTCGGTTTGATTCTGCAAAAACGCTGGACTGAAATATTCACTGGTACAACGAGGTTATGTTAATTTCATTTTATGATAAAGAAAGTTTATTCATTTAGAACAGTGGTTCTTAACCTTCGGTACCGAACCCACCAGTTTCATATGCGCATTCACTAAACCCTTCTGTAGTGATAAATATAATATGATTTTTTTCCCCCACAAATTCAAGACATAGGGGTGACTGAACTAGAGTCCAGTTGGGTCACCCCAAGATCACTAAGTCTTCTTAAAAGGTAGAGTCTCTGACAACAGTTCTTCAAAATATAGTCAGTGTTTTCAGCAAAGTTGAGCTGGAACGACCAGGACCAGGAACGACCAAAGGTATTTAAAATTTGCCACAGTTTGTTAGCTGGAGATCGGCACCAGCAACCCTCCCGACCCCACTAAGGGACAAGGGTGTAAAGAAAATGGACGGATGGACAGATATAGAGAGAAACTGGAACCACTTTAAGGTCTCGTTTAGATCATTTAATTAGCTCTACATTCTTAAGAGAATGAAAAATTAATAAAAAATAATGAAGACTTGGCGGTATTCTGATTTAGTAATGTAATTATATTAGTTGTGTTACCACCTCCACGCCACTAGAGGCAGTAGCAACCCTGAAAAGATGCGACTAAGGAGCAGATTTAGAAGTTCACCGAAAGCTACAGGATTTGGTAAAAACTGTGAGCTTTGCTGAAGTAACAAAAGTCACAAGTTCAAATCCATGCTGAGAGTGGAGCTCCTTCAATCAGGGCTCCTCCACAGCTCTGATTGGCTAAGCAATGTAACGTGATCCTCTGATTGGCTAAGCTATGTAACGTGATCCTCTGATTGGCTAAGCAATGTAACGTGATCCTCTGATTGGCTAAGCAATGTAACGTGATCCTCTGATTGGCTAAGCAATGTAACGTGATCCTCTGATTGGCTAAACAATGTAACGTGATCCTCTGATTGGCTAAACAATGTAACGTGATCCTCTGATTGGCTAAACAATGTAACGTGATCCTCTGATTGGCTAAACAATGTAACGTGATCCTCTGCAGCAAGTGATGGCAAAGCGGGGCGTCATCACGACTTTACACAAGTGTGTCTTTACCTCCGAGGCAGAGGCTCCGCCGAACCCCTGAGACCGACTCACCGAACCCCTGGGGTTCGATCGAACCCAGGTTAAGAACCACTGCTTTAGAAGTATATGGAAGAAAATAAAATATAGATTAGAAGAAGAGCGATACCGTTTGTTGTCCTACTGTGAGGACAACAAAGGATGTGAAATATATGAAAACAGAATAAAGAATAACATGCTGCACAGTGAGGGCAACACTAATACTGTGTTGTTTTTAAAAATAGCGATCCAAAGGAATGTGCAACTGGGTCGGTTAATTAAAAAAAAAAAATTTATGCATTAAATACAATAAGTTACAATAAGCTACTGCAAAAACTGTGCAACAACAGAAATGTTCTTTAAAACGAGCAAAAACTGCAAATACCAGCAAAGATTTAAACACATTGAATTGGATGGGAGCAGTGATGCTGGGAGGAAGGATCTGCGATGACGCCCCTTTGTGCACCTTGGATGCAGCAAAATTCAAGATCTTCAATTTCCCCCAAAGTATTTCACTCTCACTTGAGGCGATCTTAATGTGCTGAAGGGGAAATGGAAACACATTTCCCAAATAAGCTCTGACCTAAAGAACTTTCCCATGCACCAGTGGGTCTGTGCCTAACCAGAGGCACGAAACGCTGGAAAAGTCCAAACCTCCAACTCAGACAGAGGACTCTTCATTTTCATGACATGTCTCATCCATGCTGCACTTCCTGTTTATTATTAGCAATTTGTAGCGTCAACATCTGGCGAAATGATGCTTTGAGGTTTTCTGTTTCATTCGCTCTGAACCAGCAGATGGAAACACGTTATTTGCATTTTCTTCTTCTGTTTTGCTGCATTTCAAAAGTTTTCTTCACATGACATTTAAATGGAATCAGATACTGAAGCAGATCTTTATTTTAGCCATTTCACATTTAGCATTTCCAGTTTACAGAAATTGAATCAGTAAAGGGCTGCACAGTGGCGCAGTTGGTAAAGCTGTTGCCTTGCAGCAAGAAGGTTCTGGGTTCGATTCCCGGCCCCGGTCTTTCTGCATGGAGTTTGCATGTTCTCCCTGTGCATGGTGGGTTTTCTCCGGGTACTCCGGTTTCCTCCCACAGTCCAAAAACATGACTGTCAGGTTAATTGGTCTGTCTAAATTGCCCCTAGGTGTGAGTGTGTGTGTGCATGGTTGTGTGTCCTGTGTGTCCTGTGTGTCTCTGTGTTGCCCTGTGACAGACTGGCGACCTGTTCAGGGTGACCCCGCCCCTCGCCCGGCATGCTAGCTGGAGATAGGCACCAGCAACCCTCCCAACCCCACTGAGGGACAAGCATGAAAGAAAATGGATGGGTGGATGAATCAGTAAAAGTGACTAAAGTTTTTAAACAGACGTCTTAAAATGGTTGCTATCTGGGTTAAGTTGGTCATACTCTGATTCGATGTGAAGGTTTAAATAATGTCCAGAAGAAGCAGTCCCAGTGACCAGCGCTGGACAACACATCCTCAGTAAAAGCACGCGATGCAGAGATTAGACAGCTGCAGGGTTTTGAATTAAATCTGAAAGTATCCTGGATGCTAACCAAGAACCCTATGCTTCATCATTAAGTTTACATTACAGGAAGTGCTGGATAAATCTCTGCCGGATCGCTCCTAAAGGTGTTTTACTGACGCCGTTTGCTTTTTATAGTGCGTTCTTAAACTTCCCCACAAGAAGCTTAAATATTCTGTTTAATATCATCATTATAGAGCCTCGTTGTGTGGAGATGCGGATCCAGAATCCATGTTTAAACACGTTGCTGCCAAGTGGTGTGACTTCAAAGCTAATTATGTAACTAAATATATCCAGAAATCCAAGGTTGGAGGCAGTGCACCTTTGCTTACCAGGCTTTAATAGTAATAGTTCAATAATGGATTTATTCATAAGGAGAGCAGCCTTATTAAGCTAATGATGCCCCTTAAATTGGAGTGTATGTGCAAAAGGAGAACTGGCAGAAGGTGCTGGCAGCGCAGCTTGACGGGGTTTTTGGCAGCTTTTCTGCAGGTTTCTGGTTCCTCAGCTGGAGAGATGGAGCATCAGCAGAGACGAGGAAACAGACTCTGCCACACTTCCTGTCTGCGCCGAGCGCACTGGCAGCGCGGCGACATGAGCAGAGACACTTCCTGTCAGAAGTGAAGCCCAGAAGTTAAATACTTTCGACAGCTGCCTCTGTTCCAGTTTTCAAAAAAAGGGCAAATTCATAATTGAATGCCAGATTTTTAAAATCAGAAACGTGTTTCGGCGCCTTTTCCAGCTCCAGGGGATTTATGTGACATACATTTAAGCCTCAGTCTGGTTTAACTTTATACAAGCAGATTTTTTGTTTTGTTTTTACTTTTAAAAAACAGAAATGCAAATAAGCATAAACAGCATTTTGTATCTGCTGCACAGAACACATGGTGATATTCTAAACAAGTTAAAAAAGATTAGAAAACACCAATTAGATTTCTTACGTCAACCTGAATTTTTATTTTTTTAAATAATGGTGGAAAAGCTAATAAGTTTTTATATTTTTCCTTCCAAAACAGTAACTTAAAGGTCTATAATTGGTGCAGGTAATAACTCTGAAACCTGAGTTTGGCTTTAAGTGATGCAGCATCTTTGCAGACAACCAGCTGCTGCCAGTGAGAATTTACTCACCTGAAAATCTCCAGAATTATTCATATCTTTGGAACAAAACTTAATAATTCATTTGGTTTTATTTAGACGAAGAGGGAAGACGCTGAGCCAAATTCAGATATAATTTCGTCTCTCTGAAGCTCCAACTTCTGCAGATAAAACCCCAGCATTTTCAACTTATAAGAAGTTGCTCTGCTGGTTTAGAGGTTATTTTTCCGAGGTAATGCGGAAATCAGACACTATTTTAATTTAACAAAGAAATATCTGATTAAATATTGCAGCTGCGGATTAAAAATAAAATATTTTCCGAGCATTAACTTCCAGGTTGAAAAAATAAAGCTGGATGGTGTTTCAGAATCATCCCTTTGTGGTATTTTATCACAACAGGGAGCTGAATCTCTGTGGCCGGCTGACACTAATATATTGGCTCCTGGTGAATCGGACTTCAGACAGAAAGAGTAAAAGAGCCGTCAGGAGGCGACGGAGGGCTGATTACACCCACACACTCACACCTGAGCCCTTCCCTGCAAAATACAGCCTGGTGCACACATGCAGCTACATGCCGGCCATGCATAAACATGTTAAATATAATTTCACCATGGCAACAGAGATGTCTGGGCCTCCGTCCAGCTTTTACAGGTGCAAACAGCTGGTTACGCTTTCATCTTTTCATTTATTAAAGTAATAAAACCTGTCCTGTTTTGCTCAACACGCATGCTTTCCACCGCAACTAGATCTTTATTTAAGAATTTCAAAAAATAGAATATATAAAAAAGTTGACTAGAATTCATTGAGATTAATATGTTGGAGATGAAATATTTAATGTCTTTATTCAGATAAAGTGAAACTAAAAAGTTGGTCCATTAACTGTTTCTCTTTTCTATTTATTGGTGTATAAATAAACCAAACTAAATATAATTGCTAATGTATCTGCTCTTCTAACATTCTAAGAAATCTGTATTTATGCTTTTATTTAGAAGGTTTTCTGTGCAGTTGCTTCCTTTTTCCACGTTTTAAAGTTGCAGCCATGTAATGAATGAATGTGGAAACGTTGCTCGCCGCTTCTGATGGTTGTTTAGTGATGGGTGTGAAATTACAGCCTTTAAAATGTCCGTTTTTACTTGTTAGCATGATCGCGATTTAGCATCATTTAAGCTAGTTAGCTTAAACTGACTTGTATGTGTAGACGTTAGCCTTTAGCTGCTAGCCGTTAGCACCTAGCTGTAAGCTGAGGAAGCTACATTGCTCAGCTTTAAACAGCATTTATGGCTATTAGATTATGCATACTGATGTTTATTTATTCACACTGATGTTTATTTATTCACTGGTAAGTGTTAATTTTTCTATTTAATTCACCACGATGCTAACAAGCTGCTCTATTTGTAACCAGAATGCATCTCTGTTATACAGTAAACAAGTTAGACCTTCTGATGACCTTTTGTTTTCTGACTGAAGCCCAGCAGGCTAAAATACATTAACAACATATAAGAGAACAAATAAAACACATGACTCAGAATAAACTACTCAAAACCGATTTATTTTGAGCCAAACCATCAGAGCGCTGCTACCACTAAAGATGCACTGATTTTATGAGTCAACTGTTAAATTAGATTCAGTCATTAAAGCCATACAAAGCAGAATGTAGCAGACATCTAACAAGTTTGCCTGTCTAAAATCATGTTTTTATGCCATCATGCATTGGTTTTATTGCTGCTCTCCATTATGTGGAAGAACCGCCCCTATAAAAGCCTCTGTTCACATAATGACACAGGTTCCTGCTTCACAAAACAAAACCAGCTGAATGTAACATCAGAAATGTCATCTCTGCTCATTTTTCATATCTTGTGGCTGCGGTGGAGCCCTGCGAACGAGCAGGTACCTCCAGCCTTTCCGGGTGTGTGTAATTGAGGAGGACAGGTTGAATCGACTATGGCAGACATCAAGTATCTCCGCATCACAGAAATGAGACAATGAAATGCACACCGCCTCCGTGTCAACACGCTGGGAGAAAGGTCATCTATTTTTGAGTCAGAACGGAGTAAATGTGATGGAAAGGTGATTTTGATTGAGATTTGAAACTTTTGGTTTGTTGGCAGCACAAGGATTAACTTCAGTGGGTTGAAATGTTTGTGGGCAAAAGGCCGGAACGAAGTGAGTCATTATTCTGAGCTGAACGTATTTTATCAGCATTACATAGAGGAAGAATGTAAATTGTGATAAATGGAGCCATTTTTGAGCACATGAATAATAAGAACACCTTTATTGTTTTAAAGAGACTTCATAGTTGTAAATTGCTTGGAGACATATTTTGTTTCAGCTGCAGATCCAAAGGTACATTTACTTTTCATGAACCAGCATCAAGAGCAAAGATTTGATTTCCAAGCATTTATATTACATGTTCCAAAAACCACAAACATGTCGGATATGATCATGATAAACTGACTTTCTCCTCCTCTCTCCATGCTACTGATGGTTTAAACCCTGCAGTCGGTTGTCATGAAGACTCATCAGTCTCAGTTTTAACATCATATTGATATAAAGGCAACTGTTGATTAGCTGAACTTCATGATTTTGAGTCGGAAAAGGGAGAAGGGCAGGTCGAGTCTCTGAATCGGGGAGGATGTGGGGCAGTTTAGGCGTCTAACCCTTGTTTACGGATCATTATTGCCTTCCTACACATTTCTGTGAAATTATCATCTCCCTTCAGTTCTCTGTCTGGGATTTCTCACATTCAGCTGAGTTTAGATTTCAGCCGGGCCAATCAGAGAACAGAAGGACTGAACGATGGCGTTGGTTTTCTGTTCTGGAGTTGGAGTTTGCCTTTGTAGTTTACCAAGGAAGTGAACGAAGCCGTTCAGATTCTGAATTGACATCAGCAGCCATCTTGTTCAGCTTGGTTCTTCCCTCTTAGCTGTTCACAGGCGATTTCCAGAAAGCTTCATAGCGTCAATCTGGCGTATTGCGTATGTCGCAGAGAAACGGTCAGGGCAAAATGGAGTAGGAGATCTGCAGGCGTCTGCAGTGGTGCAGCGCAGCACCGGTCTGTTGTCATGAAGAATCAAATCCTGCCTTCCACCTGGTCTCAGTGTCTGGGTAGTGACTGAAAGAACAAGATCATGAAGCTGGTTTCGTCTTCAGGGTGTCGATCAGCCAGGGGGGGGATCAGAGTAGTAGTCCTCTCCGTGACGACTCGGTCCAACCCACCGGGATGAAACCCGGAGGACGATCCAGGACACGATGGAGGGACTGTGGGAGGAGATGGTCCATGTAGCTGGACAGAGGGAATCTGGGCCTCACTGGTTCACCTGACAGGTGGTAGAGAAACCAACAGTTAAACTCTGGTAAGAGCAGAACTACTTCAGAATGTTTTAACCAAGTAAGAGGAACAAAGTATTTGGTAAAACGTCTAACTGATCAAATTATCAATCATTTTAATATTTAAAAATTCCATCATTACATTAGATGGATCAAACTATTAAATTATGTAAACATTTTGGTAATTTATGGACCAAAATAATTTGCATAGATAAAATAATAAAATTAGGCAAAATAAAAAAATTTCAAATCAGTTTCTTTCAATAAAAAACTTCAGAAACTAAAGTTTTTTAGTTTCTACACACTGAGTGTGTCAGTGGGTAGAAAATCCAGAAATTTACTCAAGTAAGGGCAGAAATACTTCATAGTAAAATCCATCCATCCATTTTCTTGACACCCTTGTTCCTTAGTGGGGTCAGGAGGGTTGCTGGTTCCTCTCCAGCTTGCGTGCCGGGCGAGAGGCGGGGTCACCCTGGACAGGTCGCCAGTCTGTCGCAGGGCAACACAGAGACACACAGGACACACAACCATGCACACTCACACCTAGGGGCAATTTGGAGAAGCCAGTTAATCATGTTTTTGGAATGTGGGAGGAAACCGGAGTACCTGGAGAAAACCCACCATGCACAGGGAGAACATGGAGACTCCATGCAGAAAGACCGGGGCTGGGAATTGAACCCAGAACCTTCTTGCTGCAAGGCAACAGCTCTACCAACTGCACCACTGTGCAGCCCCATAATAAAATCAAAAAGTAAAAATACTCCGAAACGTACATTGTGTTTCTCCAAAAACGTTACTCAGGTAAATGTAATGCAGTAAATTTAACTAGTTACTACCCAAGTCTGTTTAGTTTACTGTGCCGGATTAAGTGGAAGATGGATGGATGGACGGATGGATGGACGGACCAAGCTAAGCTGATCTTCCTGCTGAGTCTGATGGAAAGTTGCTCCAGGTTTTGTTGTACTTTTCCTCCCATGTGCAAAGCAGCAGCTACAGTAACTTGTGGGGAGAAACTGAGGACATCTTGACCCTGAAGCACGGAGGTCATTCCTCCATGTGCAGCTTTCGCTCTCCCACCTGCAGCAGCAGCAGCAGAGTCAGCATGCTGTCAAGTGTCGACATGAATCCAGCTTCTTTACCGGCTTTCTTCATATTTCCTTTGATTTGTTGCAACAACAAAAAAAGGAAAACATACCTGTTAAAAATGGTCAGTTGGGGGATTGGAGCTCTGCAGATGAGACACAAGTCAGCAAAAAGATACAAAGTGCACACAGGAAGCTAAATGTCAAAACTATACAACATTTAGCAAGAAGTTTTATTTGGCTTTCTGGTTCCAGCAGAAACGGTTTGAGTCCAACCTGCTGAGTCATTCACATCCCTATCAAAGAGCTGTGGAGATTAGCAGAGAGAGACAAAGCTACCAGAAAGGAAAGGTCTTCCTTCTGCAGCCCTGCAGAGTCAGACTGCGCTCAGGCAATTACTGTAATGCTGCAGGGACATGTATCACTGCGCATCCCTCATATTGATAGTAGAAAATAACAGATGTAGTCAACATGCTGCACACTCATCCACTCCGCCCACACATATGCATCTCAGTTACTCCATTATCAACAAAGTGAAGAAACGCTCCCAAGCTAACGCCACTTGTTGGAACATTAAAGGAAATGTTCACACTTTTATTAATAGTTTTGTGGATAAACAAAGTCTGTTGGGTAACTCCCGTCTTTCCGACCACACCTCGTTTCTGCAGCATTGCTTCCTGCGGTTTCTCATTTATGGAGCCACATTCCCAGAAACTGTACAAACATGCAGGCAGGTGAGCTGAAAAAACAATTGTTGTCATTAAATTTAATGTCGAGTATCTTTCCAGGCAGGAAGCAGTTTGAATGTGAGCAGAAGATGCAGCGGTCCACGCTTAAATTAATGTAGGAGAGGATGTCATTTATAGTCATACTGTGAGCAACCCAACCCCACACACACACACACACATAGTCTCAGCCATCCGACCACTATCTCTGTTGGTGTTCACGTTTCCCCTGGAGTGTTTGCTTCCGGAACTCAATTATGCCGTACGAGCAAATTAGCCACCATTAGCAAGCCACCAACGTGCATCACCGGGGGAGGAGAGTGAGGCCTTTATCTCATCTTCTGGCCTGTTTTCCTGCACACCAAAACACTGATTAGCTTATATTTCACACTAATGCAAAAACGATTGCCTTAAATCTCCACACTCTTATTACTATCCAGAGTTATCTGCACACATTACATGGGTTACATCATTCTGTGTTTCTCACCTTCAGCTGGGCTGGGTCTCCTTGTGTGATCGTTTGTCGCTACATTTCAGGAGTGGGGGAGTGTGAAAGATGCCGTGGACTGCAGGCTGCAGCTCTCACAAAGTAAACAGTTATTTTCAAACAAGGTCCCCAGGAATCACACAAATGAAGCTGTTTATTTCATCTTTCTGCCACCTTCTGACGCGTTAATTACATGTGCAAACAGCATGTGGCTGCTAAACTTTTCTCCGGACATGTAGCAGTGGATCTGCATGCTGCTGGATTCTCCTGATTGTTTTACAGCCACGGCTTCTTCTGTTCGGGTCACTGAGCAGCTCGCCTCATAGCCGACTCATACTTTCCTCCTCCTGATGCGTTTGTTGATTTGATCAAATCAAGACTTTGCCTGAATTAATGCCACATAATTTATACCATTTAATCATAAAACCAAAAGTCCGGATGCTTAGCAGGATATGGCTACATGATGGAGGGACGTTTTCTCCATTGCTGCTCATTATTCCTCGTCTGTAACACAATATTTGCGTGTTGACCTTTTGAACGTGACGTCACGCCCTGCAGAGCTCCGCCCACTCCGCCATGACGGACAAAAACAACCAATACCTCATCTGTAAGCTACTTCACTTCTGTTTAATTAGAAATTAAACAGAGATTAAACGTTTTCTCCATTGCTGCTCATTATTCCTCGTTCGCAACACAATATTTGCGTGTTGACCTTTTGAACGTGACGTCACGCCCTGCAGAGCTCCGCCCACTTCCGCCATGACGGACAAAAACAACCAATGCCTCCTCTGAAGTTGGTCTAAAACCAGACATCTGTAAGCTACTATCACTTCTGTTTAATTTCACTTTAGAAATGGCGACAGGTTGCTGCACAAAACAGACAAGGTTGCAAACCAAACCTGCCATTTGATTGTTTAACTTCTCCTGAGGAAAGATGCGGCTGATTTCAGCAGCCAATCATGACGACTGTTACACTTTTTACAAGGTAAGAAAACTAACATTCATATACTTTATCAGTAAACATGATTAGAAACATGTCAAATATCGCATTAAGGAGAAGTGACGCGTCTCTGATCATTGGTAACCATGGAGACAGTGCAGCACCGTCATGTAGCCTAGCATGTATGGGGAAAAAAACCTGTTAGCATCTGGTCGTTTGTACGTTTGTAAGGTTTCTCTGGTGAAACGGGAAACTGATTGTGAAATGGTGAAATAAACCATGTGGCGTGAATTCAGGCAAAGTCGGTCATTTGATCAACATTTTCATGTAACGGTAAAATACTGCAAGTACACTTTCAGAGATTCATAAACTTTAAATTCTCATGAACATTTAACACTGGAGCTGGAAGAAAATTTTAAATATCCAAAGTAAAACGACAGAAACGACAAATGAAATGAATTATTTAGTTTCAGCAAACAATGGTGGCTAGTTGAGACCAAAACACCAAACTGAAGAGTTTTATCATCCAGTTCCTGGTAGAAAGAGAAAAACTATAAACTGTCCAAATGGAAATCATTGAGTTCGTTGAAGTTTATCATGTGATTAACTGAGTTATTGCTAATTGCGGCAGGCCGGGTTATAACTTCCTGTTGTTTGGGACGTTGTTGGAATCCAAGTCCATCCATCTTGAATTATAATGTTCTTTAAAACCACACAGGACCAGCGAGAGGTAGAAAGGCATCAAACAATGATGTAAAAACAATAACTAAGACACACATAACAGGGTTAACAACCTGCCGTGTCCTTTGTGTTTCATGCGTTTGGTTTTTATCTTGTCTGATCTCTGAATAAATTGCGTCTTTGCGAAGTTGCTGTGCCAGTCCCCATTATAACATGGCTCTCCCTGTTACACCAGACTTTAATGGCAAAATATCCCTCTGGAGAAAAATTCAGCCTCATTATTTAGAAACGGGAAGCCATTAAGGCTTTGTGGAGGAGAACAGAACAAAAGCAACATGTTCATTTTGGCTTACTTTTGACTCCAATGTGAAACTGGCACATCTCGCTTTGTTGTGCCTTCATGAAAGGAGTTTTCATCACTTTGTTGTTTTTATTTTCATTGTATTTGCAATTTTAATGAAGATGTGGTAGAGAAAGCATAGCACTGTGTTTACAGGGTTATGAAACAGAACGTGCTAATATAACACATATCCTATATATTGTGAAGACTAATTAATTTGTGTAATTGCACTGATCACATCTGTGTTAGTCATCTTAATTACACAGTTCTTGGAAACAAACGGCATTTATGCAACATTTGAAAGATGGTTAAACCTTTTTCACAACGCCTTTTTGCATTTTTGTCTTTATACACCAGAGCGAAGCGGAGGCCCAGAAATTTACTCAACCAGGAGAAACTTATGTCAGCATATGTTTAAAAGGCAGTCATCCAGAAATTACTCAAGATTGAAAAGTATTTAGTAAAACAGCGACTCAAAACTTCAACCGTCTAATGTTTAAAAATTACATCATCAGACAAAAGTTATGTGGGATTTTGGTCATTTTAACAACCAAAATGACAATAATTCCTGTAGATCACACGATTACAATATAACATGATGAAGCAAAAGAAACATTTTTTAAAGTTTTGTTCGATATAAAACTTCAGAAACTTTAACAGAAGCTGCAGGTCTGTGTCTGTGTCCGGTGTGTTTTGGTTAAAACATGTTTGTTCTTCATTCAGCAGGAAGAAAATCCAGAAATTTTACTCAAAAATATTCTTACAAATACAATGTTTCTCCAAAATGTTACCTGATTATATGGAGCTGAATAAATGTAACCAGTTATGGTGGACACAACGCGACAGGAAGTCAGAGCTTTTATTTTGACATTATTGCATATACATTGTATTTATTTTATATATATATTTTAGTTACTCTTTAACGGTTTTTCTGAATAACTCAAACCCACTCTCTCTCTCTCTCTCTCTCTCTCTGTCGGCTGCGTTACACACACACTCGTTGCCATAGCAACAGATGATCTGTCAAGAGTTGTGTGTGTGACGCCTTTTTATTTTCTATCCATCCATCCATTTTCTTACACCCTTGTCCCTCAGTGGGGTCGGGAGGGTTGCTGGTTCCTCTCCAGCTAGCGTACCAGGTGAGAGGCGGGGTCACCTGGACAGGTCGCCAGTCTGTCGCAGGGCAACACAGAGACACACAACCATGCACACACACACTCACACCTAGGGACAATTTAGACAGACCAATTAACCTAACAGTCATGTTTTTGGACTGTGGGAGGAAACCGGACTACTTGGAGAAAACCCACCATGCACAGGGAGAACATGGAGACTCCATGCAGAAAGACCGGGGCCGGGAATCGAACCCAGAACCTTCTTGCTGCAAGGCAACAGCTCTACCAACTGCGCCACTGTGCAGCCCTTTTTATTTTCTAACTAAACCCAAACATTGAATTCCACAGCACATCTACATGTCAAGCTAGCATGACCTGCTTCTCTCTCCCTCGGTACTTTTTTCGTCGTTAAAACTTTTCCTGATGGTGTTATTTAGTTTTCGTAAAGCACTGCATCCTTTTTCTTTGAAATATCATGCGTACTTTTAAGATTGAGCGCGTTACGTTGATAACATAACAGCCGAAACCGATGCTAGTCATCGCTAGCCAGCAGCTTTTAGGCCTCCAGCAGGCAGACGGGGACGTGACGCCCCCGTGTCCGTAGCTCAAACCACCTGGATGAAAAACCTGCAGTGCTTCATGTTAAAATGTAAACAAACAGTTTAAATAAAGCCTTTAGTCCAGTTGTTCCCTCTGACTAGATGATCTGAGGTCAACAATGTCCAAACCAGACCAAGCCGGGCTTCAAAGGTGAGAACTAAGATCTTCAGTAGTAACATGAATATGGAGCCAATATAAAAACACCAGAACAGAAGTCATGTTTCGTTTAAAAGCCTCACTGCAGCGTTTTGGACTGACTGAAGTCTCTTAATGTCTGACTGGGAGCTCGTTAAAAAGCTCTTCCACAAACCCAGAAAAGAGGAGACAACGTGTGACTAATCGCCTCCATCTCCGTAGTTTGGAGACATTCCTCAGCTAAAGGAAGCAGTTATTAATCTTTTTTTTATTATTATTTATCTCCAGGGAAAAATCGGAGTCCAAACCCACAGCAAGGTTTCTGAGAGGCGAAGAAACCTGCTGGAAACGAGAACAGCGTCCGTCAGGAGCCATGATCAGTTTGTGATTCGTTCCAGTTAAACTGTTTTTATTAAACCTCGACTTCATCTGCTAGTGACTCCAATTCAAAAAGTCCAGCTTTCCTAAATAAGTCGTAAAAATCACCGGGATTTTATGGAGATCAGTGACCGTGTCTACAAATACTTCTAAAAATTTTTTAAAAATGCCAACTTTAACTGTTTAAAGACCAACTATAAGGAGGCTCAATTCGTTGAAATATTAAAATATATAAAGTAATTTTATTAATGAATAACTAAAATTGACTAGACCCAAAAAACTTAAAAAAATAAAAGTTCATGAAATATGTAAAATAGCTCTACAAAATAAAAGTGGTACAAGCTAAATTATTAAATAAACTAAACCCATTAAAATAGTTGTTTTATATGTTGAACAGAATTAGTTTTTTCTTTTGGAGGTGATATCAGTGACATGTTTTTGTGGTTGTCTCTTCTTGAATGTTTGTGATGATCAATAATTCAGTCGATTTGTTTGGTGATTGTGCTGCGGTTCTTCCTCTCTGCTCTGAGTCAAACCAACCTGTTCCCCTCCCGGCCTGTGGGGGCGCTGCACCAAGAACCACTGAAGGAAACAACACGGAAACCTCTGAAGACACTGAGCGCAACAAAACTGGAGTTGCGGTTGGAAGATTTCTCCTTAGTTTTTGGTTAAAGACCACGAGCCATTTCCCCCGCTAGAGCTAGCCTAGAGTGTTTGTTTTGGTTGTATTTACCCAGAATGCCCTGCGCTGTAGCCCACTTCCTTCTTTGGTTCGGTTGGTATTCACACATACATTCGAACCGAACCAGAGTTCACTTCCACTGAACTGAGACTGAGGCTCGTAGACGGACCGGAGTCCGATTAGCATTCACACGTCCCAAACCGAACCGGATTTTCTGGACAAGCGGACTGGAGCTGGATTAGAGCGGATTAAACGCGTCTGGTGTTATTTTATCGGTAAACTGGAAACATCCTGGCAGTGGAACTGAACTCCAAAGCCGTAGCTGGAACCGCAGTTAATTTCCAAACGGTCTGACAGGAAGTGGTTTGTCACCCTGAAGACGGTTCAGGTCTCCACCGCGAGGAAGACGTGTCGCGTTTGACGGTTTCCCGGGTGTTTCTGAGAAACGACCCGTTCTCGGAGGCCATCTTGTCCCTCGGCTTCTCAAACTCTCTTTTTTTTAATTTTCTGAATTAGGATGTAAGTGCTGACTCGTACCTCTGAGCCGCTGACCTGCGCTGCATTCATGAGGCGTTCAGCTTCAAATGTGCTGTTTAACAGTTGCCTGCTTTGCAGCCTAATGAGCTGCGCCTCTGGAATATCAAATCAATACTGAAAGGCATCATCGGGCGAAGTGAAATAATTGGATGTTTGAAGGCCTCCTGCATTGTGACTGTACAACTTGACAGTATTTATATTAATTTTGATGGATTGAGCTTTAATTAAAAGGGGAATATGCGTCAGGCAGCCATTAGCTCTCTGAAAAGAACAAGTCCTTAAGTTTTAAAAACCCGGTTACGTCCGAATCAAGACGTCATCAGCCGGTAACCTGGTGGTGTTTGTGTTTTCAGAGGCCAAGTGAGGTTCAGATCAAACACAAACATCTGTGGATGCAGCATCCATCATTCCCGTGGATCAATGTTGACGTTTATTCAGCAGTGGGAGCCGACAGTATCGTCACAACAAGACGAGGGAAGCTGATGAAAACGAACAGCAACGGCCTTCGGTTGAGAGTTAAGCTTTCGTAGAGAAAAGCATCTGGATGTAAATCGGTGGGACTGTGATGCACTTCACTGACTCACACGTCCTTCATGACTTCATAATTGCATTTTTCAGTTGTTTACGTCCAGATTTGCCGCGTCGGACTTCTGGTGCAGAATTATGACACGTTTCTCACGTCTGCTGCGTAAAAGTTGGGTTAAGATGGCCGTTCAGACTGCAGGCGCTTTGACGACTATCAGACATGGAAGTGGCTCAAAGTGGATTCCTTTGGAGTGAAAAGATCAGCATTTGGTGGTTCAGACTGATTTAGATCAGATTCAGCTGCTGTGACTTTGCCGTCGAGTAAAACACTTAATTGGGGTCAGAGTTCAAACCCAGACCCTTCCTGCTACCAACCGCTCTGCCGTTTAGCCTCAGACTTTACATTTGCTGTGTTTTTCGCAGGATTTCCAGATATTCTATTTCTAAGACATGAACCATTTTACAAATATTTACCAAAGCAAAGACGAACTGTGATGTAAACAGACTGGACTCGGTAGAAGCAGCAGAGGAAGACGCATCAGCAGCTTTCAGAGATCGAGACCGAACCTCTGATTGGCGTCGTTCTTCAGTTTGTGTTCAACTTCCTCCCCTTCTCTCTCTAACCAGCCGGTAACGTCTAGCTGCCTGGAGACCCTCATGCAAAGTCTGATTCATTACATTTCTGCATTTCTTCAGACGAGATGAAGCTGTCAAAGCTGAAAATCCTCCTTATTCCTCCTCCACGCTCAGTCTGAACCAATCAGACGCGTCTGTCGGCGGTCAGCAGGAGCTCTGCTTTGATCAAGTGTCACGCCGGATGATAGGCGCTGCTCTATGAAAATGGAAAGAAAATTCAATTATCCTCAGCTTTGTTGTTGCATATTAATTATGGTACAAAGTGGAAGCAGCGGCGGCGGATGGTGTGACGATGGATTTAAATAGATTACAGGGCGACTGGGTGAGTGTGTTAAGAGCTGAGCGAGTGTGTTTGTTCGCTTGTTAAGTGTCGCTTTTACACATATTTGTTTAGCCGAATTGGGGATGTGGTGTCGACGCTTAATGGAGATGAATGAGCGCCGAGGCTTTCAGTGGCCGGGTTCTGCTGGAGGCAGCGGGGGCACTGCGGTCATCCGGAGACCGGTTCTGACCCAACATGACCGGTTCTGACCCAACATGACCGGTTCTGGCCCAACATGAGGGGTTCTGGCCCAACATGACCGGTTCTGACCTAACATGACCGGTTCTGGTCCAACATGACCGGTTCTGGTCCAACATGAGTGGTTCTGGTTCAACATGAGTGGTTCTGGTTCAACATGACCGGTTCTGGTCCAACATGAGTGGTTTTGGTCCAACATGACCGGTTCTGGTCCAACATGAGTGGTTCAGGTCCAACATGAGTGGTTCTGGTCCAACATGACCGGTTCTGATCCAACATGAGTGGTTTTGGTCCAACATGACCGGTTCTGGCCCAACATGACCAGTTCTGATCCACCATGACCGGTTCTGGTCCAGCATGACCGGTTCTGACCCACCTGACCGGTTCTGGTCCAGCATGACCGGTTCTGACCCACCTCAGCAGGATTTGCTCGGTTCAAACACTCGCTGGCTGAAACCAGATGCTCACAAGCACCAAATAAACAAACATCCGACACGACCAGTGAGAGAAATCGATCAAATGCTGCTGAACTTTGACTCAGAAACTGAAACAAAGTTGTTTTAAAGCATTAATTTTGATTAATTGCATAGATTGTCACGTGTTAAAAATTTTGACTCAATTATTCAGTTTTTTAAAATTATAAACTCCTAAGCCGGAACCTTTGTTTTGTGTTTCCGGTACGCCAATAAATCTGACGCACCATGTACATCCACCATCACCAAAGGACAATGAAGCTTCGTCTCTTATTTTTATTAAATACTGTTACTGTAATTAATCACTTTTTTTTCTCTCTTTATACACAAATCTCCCAAGCCGGAACCTTTGTTTTGTGTTTCCGGTACGCCTGTAAATCTGATGCACAAGCTACATACAGCGGAGGACGACGAAGCCGCTTCTCGTGGCTCACTGGGGGTTAATTTCTGCTTCTAAACGTGATCTGATTGGACGCTGGAAAAGACTGTTGTGTTCAAGTTGTGCTAAAAGGAGTTAGCTTATTAGCAAAGCTATGCTAGGCTAAAATAGCATGTAATGCTAACATGTAGCAGTTAGCCGGTTCTACGAATTATCAGGTTAATGAAACACTTTAAAACTGAAAAGGTACCAATCTGATGGTTGAGTAACAGATTAAAAACAATAAATTTATTTGTTGAGTTCATATTTCTGTTCAACAATTTAGCAGCAAAAAGAGTTTTTAATTGAAAATGTTGCTTATTTTTTATTTTGATTGTTTTTTGATTAAAATGTAATTAATCAATTACAGATCCTGGTATTAAATAAATTAAAAATTTTACTCAAGTCTCCTAAAAAGATTGTTCCTGCTCTAAAAATCCTTTTTGCCTTGTAATTGTGTGTAATAACTCATGACGCCTCACACAGGAAGTGCTTTTGACTTTTATTCATACGGACCATCTGAGCGCCATCTCATGTTTATCAGCGTAATTTTCTGAGAACTCCCTGTTCTGCCCGGAAGCTCAAACCCTTTTAATACTGACACACTTTGATGCATCACTAATAATGTCTGCAACACAGGGTATTAATAATTAATTGTAGTTTCTGTTAAGTGGTGAAGCGTTACTGAAATGACAATATCTGGAGCTTCAGGATTGGAGGAATCATCTCTGAATGTTTGAATCGTCGCTTCTCGTCCGTCGACCTCCAGAATCTGGAAGATGATTTCAACAGGAGGGAAATGAATCCAGGCATGAAAACTAAAACACAAACAGTTCATCAATCATTAGATCTTCAAATCTCCTGTATTTACTTCATGTTGACGCAACCAGTTGCTCTTTTGTAGTCACAGATTTGCACATCCTGGCTAATCCGCTAACAGTGGAGCTAACTGTCTGTTTTTGCTAGCTTTGAAACACGTTGCTTCCTCTGAATTAATTTTCCAGATAAATTTTAAAGCACTAATTAATTTAGCTGTTTTGTAAACTTTTATTTGAGTAAAGTTTGACATCTGTGTTTAAGTTTTGCTTGAATCCTTCAAGTAGTTTGACGTTTGTCTCTATTTATGAAACAAAACATTGTACTTTAGCATTAGCTTCTGCTGAATTCCGTGTTGCTGTGGCGCTTTAGCATTAGCGGAACTATTGTTTCTGTTTAGCGTTTTTGTATTAGCTTCTGCCAAGCTAATTTTTACCTTTCGCTGTTGCTAACTTTGAAAACGATTAGCACACGTAGCTTCCTGCTAAATAAACTTTTCCAGATAAACTCTAAAGCTCCGTTTTATTTTGCCGTTTTCTTTGGGTTTTTCCATGACGTCTCAGAATCACGCCGTGGGTTTGACGTGCAAGAAAAGCAGTGGCACGAAAAAATGTAATGCTTAATTTATTGTATGACAGAACAGTACAGTTTCTCCATTTCTCTCCCTAAATTAGTTCAATGGAAGCGTTGATATCAAAGTTCTGTGCAGAACCGAGTTTAAATTCATGAATCGGGCTTGAAACGGTCCGATGGTTCCCATCCATCCACAGTGATGTGCTGTGTGTCCCTGAGTATTTACTTTTCAACCCGAAGCCTTTTATTAGCAGCGCACAAATCAATATTTGCCTCTGTTCCCTCCCTCTCCTGCAGATTTCCAGACAAGTTTAGACTTGGGTGATATCACAGATGAAACAAAGTCACTTGAAAGTAATTCAGACTGAGCCGCAGGCGACCAAACTCCCTGACAGCTCTGCTTTGTGAAGCAGAGGAGCTGTTTTTTCCCTCCCCGCACTGACCTTTGTCGGGTTTTTGCAGCGTCGGAGTAAGCAGTCATCTGCAGAGTTCTGAACTTTCATTAGCTGGATGCTTTTACATCCCGAGGCCAAAGAGTCACCGCGGTTCATCTTAACAAGACAAGACTAATGTCGGCTGTAATTAGCAACCAGAAACGGTTGCAGCAATCAGAGGATCTCCCGGTTTGTTTGAGGCCGCAGTTTGATTGATTGAAGTTTTAGCTTTCAAACAACCGTGGTGCAAATCAAAACGTCAGCCACATTGACGAATGTCTTGCTTCCCGGTGTTGGCGGACAGGTTACACACACTCGCTGGAATGTGCAACCCGAGCGGCTTCATCTCGAAGACAAACATCCTGAAGGCGGCGTTGCCTCGGGCCGCGGCGGCGGCGGGGGGGTCGGCTCTGCGGCTCCTCAGTCTCCTGAAAGTCTCAGTCGTGTGCCAGGAGTGAACGGCGTGTCTGTCATCGGCCGTTATCCTCCGTGTTTCAGGTGATTGCGGAGACTTTGCTGATCGTGTTTTAGTTTCATCCAAACAAGCTCCAGGTTCGCGATGGCGGCGGCGGCGGCTTGCTTCTCGTCTCCAAGCTGCTCCGTTTGATTTATTATCTCGATCGTTCCAAGGCATCAACATGTGACGCTCGGCTTTCAATGGGAGGTTAACTCCACAATTAACCTTGGCGCCTGTGGAATTAACAGGAATGCTTGCATAATTCCCTTCCCATGGAAGCTCAGCTGGAAGTACAGCAGAGGCAAAATGGCTCCTATTGGAGGGACAGTTTTAGGTCATTATGGATTATTTTGGTATTTTACATCTTTTGGTACATAAAATTTAAATGTTGTGTAATTTACATTGTTCTAAATTTTATTTAGTATGATTCAAGCAGACATTTCACGATGCAACATGGAAGTTTTTGCAAGAAATGTTTTAAATTGGCATTTTTTTGTTCTATGAAATTTCTGAAAAACGGTTTATTTTGGAAAAGTTTAAGATTACTTCCTTTAGTGGATTAGGTGCTAAAGTGATCCAGGATCAGCAACAAACTTTGAGAAATGTTTATTTCACATTTCAAAACAATGTAGCAGAAATATTGTTGTGATGTTATACATTAATAAGTTACCAGATGGACGTCGCCATGTTTGTGCTGCAATGCATCATGGGTAGCCGAAGTATGCTAGGTGCTGCAGCGCTAGCTCCGTCCGGCTGTAGCAGCAAGTCACACTCAGACCTTTCAGTTTAAACCGGAGTGAAATAGAAATATAAAATAATGCCTAAATGATGAGGAAGACAAATGGATGGAGAGAATCGTCTTGAAAAGCTGCTGAATGATTCGCTACAAACATTTCAAGATGCTAGCTCCAGATCAGAAGGTCAGCGATACCTGGATAAACACAGAGACGTAGAAATGACCGAATATTTACAACAAAACGCCTCATAAAAGCTTTTTATTGCTCTACTTTCCTCCATGAAGGAACTTGGTGGTAAATCGTAATATTTAACAGGCGTGAGTTTATCTGTAAAGGTGTTGAAAGGTAATGTGGGTCAAACCGGTTTGGGTTCTCCGATTGAAATCACATGGTGTTTGGACCAAGATTTCTAATTCAATTTGAAATCCAATTATGGGAATGGTAATGAAATTTCCAAACGGGGGAAAGTGGTAATCTGCTCATTGAGGTGTTTAATTACAACGAGGTTTGCTCCTCTCAGATCCGTCACACCTCCGGATTCGCTGGACTCGAGTTTGATCGTCGGAGTTCGTCAGAAAGACGGCGGCACTTTGCTACATTTATTTATTTTTAATCACATGACCTCAATCTGGACTAAACTTCACAGCTTGGTTCCTGTTCAGGACATAATTCAACGAATAAAGTCAGAGAAAGATAAATGTGTTTGTAAATAAACTGCTGAAGTATTTATCTTTTCATGTTGAGCCCAGTTATGAACATTCCTCCGTTTAAACTGAACTGGGTTATCAATTATTCTACTCATTTACTAATACTGACCTAATTGTTTGGTGTAAGTGGATCAGAACAGTTGCTGCTCTAATTAGGATCGTCAGCCGTGAGAAAATGAGTTTATGAAAAACAGTAAATAATAATTTCATCATTACTGGATGGATAAAACCAATTAAACGCCAGTGTTACGGATTAGAATGTGGTAAAAATAATAAATTAAACTTTATTAGGTCTGTTTGCACACGGTGAGTCAGAACAAAAGGAAAACACAGACAATAAACGAGGGGTGTCCAACCTGTGGCTCAGGGGCCAATTTTGGTCCTCAGTTATTTTCAGGGTCCAACAACTGAAATTCATAAACCAACCAAAATCACAGCTTTTCCTAATTGAACTTAAATAATTACGTGGAATCTGTTGTTTTTGTTCAGTTCTTTGATTTGTTGTTATAGTAAACTTTATTTGAGAAACATTTATTTCACATGTAACAACAATACAGCACAATCCTGTAGACTACTTGGGTTTTAATGAGCTGAATTAAAACATTGTGTCACGGATGGCGCCATGTCATTTACGCTGCAATGAATCCTGGGTAGATTACATATGCTATGAAGCTAGCTGTGTCCAGTGTGTTCTGGCCTTTAAATTAGAACCAGAACGAGTTGAAATAATAATAAATACAGAAAGGACCAGGAAATGGATGGAATGGAGAGAGCCGGCCAAAAAGCTGCTGCTGGTGGCAGGAAACGCTAACCAGGAAGTAGAGCGTCTGCCACAAGAAGCTCCAGTTCCTGCTGCTTACGGCTAGCATCACTATCAAAACATTTTCTCAAATATATTACAATAGTTTGTTGCAGACATTTTACCTCAAAGTAATGATCAATCAATCAAATGTTATTTGTATAGCACATTTCAGCAGCAAGGCATTTCAAAGTGCTTTACATAATTAAAATAAAAACAGCATGTGGCAGTGAATAAACAGAAAGACAAAGAGAATTTCATTTTATTTTTAAAGAAAAAAAAAGGTTGGAAAAGATAAAAACATTAAAACCCGCACCCCTTGTAGGACTTCAGTTAAACGTCTCACACCTCAGAGTTTTAGTTAAAACGCCATTTAACAAGGATTCTCACACCACAGAGTTTTAGCTAAGATGTCATTTAACAAAGATTCTCACACCTCAGAGTTTTAGCTAAGATGTCATTTAACAAGGATTCTCACACCACAGAGTTTTAGTTAAAATGTCATTTAACAAGGATTCTCGCACCTCAGAGTTTTCGTTAAGATGTAATTTAACAAAGATTCTCACACCCCTAGATATAGATTTGTTTAACTGGGACGTTTTCCGGGGGGCTTTACATACAGTGTGAAAGAGAAATAAAAAGAAGTTAATAACTAGATGAAAATTAAGACATCAAAACCCGCACTCTAAACCTAATTTAGCCATAAGCAACTCTGATGTTAGCTCCTGCTAATGATGTTAGCTCCTGCTAATGATGTTAGCTCCTGCTAATGATGTTAGCTCCTGCTAATGATGTTAGCTCCATTAGCAGTAGATCTCAAGCCGATCATGTTAGTTTGTTTCAGCAGATTTCTTGTGTTTAACGTCATGAAAACGTTGACTTTAAAAGTCTCAATCCAGGCGTTTCTTCAAGTAAAATCGTTTTCAGTACCACAACCACAACTTTTAGGTTGCAAAGTATTTAGGCCAAAATGTTGAACTAGTTGGAGATCCCTACTTAAAAAAACTTTAGAACCTGGAACTGGAACGTTTCTTAATTTTGGGAAATATTTATTCCTCCCTCTCATCGGAAAGGTTGGCTGGAGATCGGCACCAGCCCCCTGCCGACCCCGTTAGGGTGTAAGGGAATGGATGGATGGATTTATTCCTCAGAACGGCCACATGGTCCAAAAGTTAGAAACTGAGGTAAATAAGTAGAAGTAGATGAATTTGTAAGACCAACCAGCCGAGGGTTACGGCTGCAGATTCATGGTAAGGAACCAACTTTGGCTGGTCTTCCTCGGCTCTGGCCGTAAATCCACGTCGTCGTAGCTCGGCTCGACGGTTCTGGACAGTCTCTTCACCTTTCACCAACACATGGCTGTTCTCAAACACGTCGTCACAGCTGGAAACATTCAGCTTGGTGTTTCTCCAAGTGTCAAATATTTAACTTTTGGCCCCACATCCTTGGGAATTCGTCCAGCTCTTGTTGAAGTGAAACTGAAATTAGCCGTAAACTGAAGGCGTGTGGCTGTGATTAAATTCATATTCGGTATATTCTCCTGTCGTTTTCCTTGCTGATCTCTGTGATCCCCATGTGGTTTTGTTCTCATGCCGCTTTGAGTCTTTCTGTCTCCCTCCAGCTTTGTCCCGATCGGCCGCCCCGCCTGTAACTCGCTGTACGCGGCCTCGTTTGCGTCTCTGTCGCCCGGTTCACGATAAAAGCCGTCCTTCAGGGTCTCTGCACCTCGACCCGGCTCTCTTCAAACATCTCCAAGGTTGGTCACTGGAAAACAGAAAACATCCCAGATGAGGCACCACTGAGTGCTGTTGGAGAGTTACGGATAATAAGAAAGACGTGTGGGAGAAGATGCGAGTAAAATTAAGCTTCTAAAGATTAAAAACAAAAACAAGCAATGAGATATAATATTGGGCATGAAAAACAGTTTTTAAAAAGTTGAGTTGGGATTTAAAGATGTTTTTCCACCTGAAGCTTCGGTGGAGTCGGATCGATTGGGAGCAAAGTTCTCACTTTTGTTCCCACCAGCTGCCTGTCTCTCCGTCTCTCTGCTCTCCGTCAAACCAACCCAACCCTTTGAAAACCTGTTCCCCTCCTGGCCTGTGGGGGCGCTGCACCAAGATCCACTGAAGGAAACTCTGAGTGCAGCTTCCGTCTTCACAACTTCCTCTTTAACAAAATGGAGTCGCATCAGATTTTAGCGGTTCTAGGACGACGTGTCATTTCTCCCGCTGATGCTAACATGTTTGTTTTGGTTGTATTTACCCAGAATGCTTTGCACTGTAGTCCAGTCTCTGTATTTGGAGCGGTCTCTCCAGTCCTCTTGGCGCGCCAGAGTTGAGCCGAACCGAGACCGAGGTCTGTAGACGGGCCAGACATCCACATCTCACCAACCGAACCGAACCGGACTTTGTAGAAAAACGGATTCAAGTTTTCTGAGTTCAGCAGAACATCGCTGCTCGTTTTGCTGCCTGTTGTTGCACGACTTTCCATCACCAGGAAAACAGTTTGGGCAAATCCAGGACTTTCTCATGACACCAACTCCAACCTGTCCATCCGCACCAATATTTTTCTTCTTGTCTTGTTGAAACTGGGTGACAGTTTCAGTGACATCCTGTTGCTTTTCACAAATCATGACAGTTTCTGCTGAGCAGGGGGAAATGTCCACCCGGCGAGGAATCGCAGTGTTTCCTGGAAAACAATGACTGTCGGCTGAAAGACGAAGGAAATGATGAAATAAACTCAAAAGAAAATTAATTCGGCCAACCATGACTCTACTAATCATCGTCTTCACTAGAGAGCAATCAATGTTTGTTGCTCAGATTCCCTCCATGATGTAAATTCATGGTAACATTACAGTTTTCCCTGCATTGTTTTGTTTCTTGGAAGTCTTTACAGAACGTGAATCACGGCCGGTCCAGTCCCAGAACCCTTCTGTTTATCACAATGCATGCCAACCGATAACTCAGCCGGCGCCGCCCACTCTCTATTTTTTTTTCACGAGTTGATGAAATGTAAATGCTGCTGTCTTCTCTTTAAAAATATCTTGGAGAGGACGGTGACCATGAGCGACGCCGAGCAATTGAAGAGGAAACGAGATCCAGAAACGGTGCAGCTGCCATCATGTGCGGGAAAATATCAGGTTTTAACAACATTAGTTCAGTTATTTTTAACTTTTTCATTGTCCTTCATTTTGTCGGCCTGTTGGAGATGAAGCATTCACCTCAGTTCTGCTGAAAATAAACGGTTATATAACTGATCTTCTACATAAACAGCCAAGCCAAAAATCCTTCTTTATTACTGACATTTCCACTGTTTCCCCTTCGCTCAGATTATGGGTCTTGGATAGCAATTTCTTTCACCGCTCCAATAAGTAATTTCATCTGGGCTGCTAAATTCCCCCAACAACGCCTTTAAAAAGTATACACTCCTCTTCGTCTGTTCCCCATATTGTCAGGTTTCAGCCACATACTTCGCTTCAATTTATTAGGACTTTATGTGACTTTGTGTTCGACCCCCGTGAGTCAGAGCAGCTTTGCAACCGAAGCTCCACGTCAAGCTGGATGGAAGAACATCCACTGCCAAGTGATGCCTAACTATCCACCTTTAGACCTTTTTCTCACTTTTAACCCCGTGCAGTCGCTGCCCGCCACGGGGAGTAAGTGCATGTGACGCATTAATAAGGCTTCGTAACAACACGGACGCATACCGAGTTTTCATTTCAACTCTGTTGGACAGCACGGACTTCAAACTTTATAAAAGTGGTGTTTTTATATTGGCTTTGTGGTTATTTACTTCAAAATAAAGCCAGAAATATGATCGATCATTTCCGCCTTATTTTGTGGGGTCTAAATGTACCACATTTCGTAACAACCAATTAAAATGTGTTGACGGTCTGTTGCTAGGTAGAACAGAGACACGCGGAGAGAGACGAGGGGGGGGGATTGGGATACGACAAGAGACTAGGGTGCAGCGATGCTGTGGATTTTACTAAGAGTGTTTCGATGGGTTTTTCAGACTATAAGCGTGTTAGTTAGAGTTCGTGGTGTGTGCAGGGGTAGTAGTAGTTTTGCTAGCTATCGCTGCATGGCTTCATAGCGAGCGCTGACGAACTGAGAAGAGAGACTGGGACGGCCATTTAGACCTCGTCTTGAAAGGGTTTTAACCTGCGTTCACACCGGCCCCGTTTAGTCCAGTTTAATCCAACTCCGGTCCGTTTGTCCTGAAAATCCGGTTCGTTCAGGGAGGCGTGAACTGAGATCTGATGTGAACCAAAAAAACGAACTCTGATCCGCCTGAAAACTTTGGTCTCAGTTCAGAACAAACCTCTGGTTTGGTTCGAATGCATATGTGAATGCCAGGTGGACCTGGAGACGGTTCCAAAACTAGGAAGTGGACTACAGCGCAGGGAATTCTGGGTAAATGCAATCAAACCAAATGCACTAGGCTAACGCTAGCAGGAGAAAATCAAAAGAGAAATCTTCCAAAATCACTCAAACCATTTTGTTTTCCGTTTGGTGAGGAAGGAAGTTGCTCTCAGTGTCTTCAGAGGTTTTTGTGTTGTTTTCTCCAGTGGATCTTGGTGCAGCGCCCCCACAGGTGAGGAGGGGAACAGGTTGGTTTGGCTCAGAGCAGAGAGAAGCAGAACCACAAACGTTTTACTTTTGCTCCCCAATCAAACTGCACCCACCAGACAATCAGGTGGGAAAACATCTCAAATCCAGACCATAATATTCCTTATCCAATCAGAGAAAGCAAACACTTCTTAATGCGCCTGAAATAAAATCCTGTTTTTCCTGTTTAGCTGGTTTTTCGCTAATGAAACCCAAATATGTGTTTAAGATCCGACTCGCTGCTTGTTGCTGTTTTGTTCTGAACAGAAATTCAACAATCAGAGACGATGATTCATATCCTGTTCATGCCTCTAGAATAAAAACAATCATTGCAGGCTAATGACACAAAATGACTGTTCTGGGGTTTGTCAGTTTAATAAAGTAAACATGTTACCTAACATTTGCATTTGGGTTATGACTCCACCAGCTTCACACGCCAAGAAGCTGAAGCTGTTTTTCCATTGATGGTTTTTCTGCACATTTCAATGTTTCACAACAGAAAAGTTTGATACATTCGAAATAACTTCCTCAGTTTTGCTAAAATGTTGACTACAGTTGGGTCCAGCTTGTCTTTGGCTTTTCCAGAAAATGGGAGCATTTTCAACCTGAACTTCCTGTTTTTAGTAGAGTGTCTTTTTTTTTAACGACATTTTAAAAGTTTGCTCAAATTTGCCTGACAGAAGAAACAGCTGGAGAGTTTTTCCCCCTTTCTTCTTTGCAAAACGGCACAAACTCTGTGTGACTGGAGTTTGAGGACAGAAACATCAGATTTAAACTCTTCTGGCTGATTTTCAGGTCAGTCCTGTCAGTTTGGACCGGCGGCCATCTTTTATTGGGATTGTTTTCAACCATTATGCATATTCCTGTCGCAATAAATCAATTAATCACACGATAAATTATTAAAATAAGCTCCACTTGCTTTCTACCAAAACCCGAATGGTAAAAGTTTTCAGTCCAGTGTTTTGGTCTCAACTTGCTCCGTTTTTGAAGGATAATTTTGCTTACAGAGACTAAAACATTCATCTTATTTGTTGTTTCTGTTGGTTTTTGGTTTTTTTTTTTAAAGGATTTTCAGTTGTATTGTTAAATGTTCATTAGAATTTAAAGTTTATTGAATGCCATTTACCATTATCACTGGAAAACCAGTGTTCTGGTCCAGCTTCTAGTGAAAATATCTCAGTAAACTTGAAATAAGACGAAACTTACTTAGTTTCAGGTAAACAATTCCTTATTATTGATTAACAGGTTCTTGTTCTATTGGCAGATAAATTAACTCATAACTTCTCATTAGTTACATAATCTGCCAATGAAACTAGAACCTTTTCATCCGTATTAATTGACGTAAAACCGAACGTAGGGATTTGAGTTTTCTGCGTTTCTTCAGGATCGTGTGTCCGCTGGGTCTCCGTGTCGTCCGGTCCACCCTGGGTTGATCCCAGCCGTGTTTTTATACCCACCTCCGGTTCTCTGTCCGGTCCTCGTCTGACTCCTGACCAGATGCTACCAGCTTTGCTAACCTGACTGCCTGGATTTCTTTTGTTCCTCTGACTTGCCGTTGAATCCGTGAACCTCGACTATCTTGCAGAGAAGCTAGTTGCAAGTTAGTTTGTCTTTTTTCCAACTGTGCTATGATATTTGAGATAGAAACTAGGCCCAAAATACTTGGTCTGGTTTTGCATTTTCCAGTGAAATGGCCTCAAAACAGTAATATTGCGATTAAATCCAGTTACATTGTTTTTAGCTGTTGCTGCAGGATTAATTATGGGCCACTTTGTGCTGCTTCGCCGTCTCACCGCTACTGATTTCATGAACTGCAGCTGCTGAGAAGCGTCGGGTATTTCCAGGAGATGATCTGTTTTTATTAACATGAGGGGAAGACGCTGGTTGGGAAGGAGAAGCGGGGAGCCGGCGGTTTGAAGCCGGTGGGCGGAGACCCTGTGATGAGCCTCGGATCAAACATCAAGCTCGGGTCGGGAACAGAATCATTTGCTCCTTTGTTTCCGTTTGTGTTTCCTGGCTCGGCTGCAGCCGGCTGCTTTGATCGCTGCCTCAGAGGCTGTAATGCTGCAAAGCGCTGCATGCGTCAGATTACCGAGGAAGGGCTGCAGGGGCGTTCCCCGCCTCGCCCCCCCGCGGAGGCAGCCGCCACAAAAAAAGATCTGGATCTCCGCAGCCATTGATCCGGATCCTTATTTTTAGGTTTCACTTTGGCTTTAAGGCATCATGGAGTCCAAAAGAGACGAAACGGTGGCAAAGTCTTAAGGTTTTTGTGGAATAAAAAGTCTAAATTAAACGTATTTCTTTTCCGAACATTCAGAAAAATGAATGAATGAATGTTCAACCTCCTGTTACTCATTTGAAAAGTTTGGTTTTTTTTTACAGTTGATTCTGGACGTTGTGCAGGTGTAAAGGTTTTCGCTCTGACTTTTGCTGTTCTGATGCGTAACCACGGCAACGAGGCGTCATTTTTTTTTACAGCTCCACAGCTGATTAGCATCTGAAACGCTTGAATGACGCCTGACCTACGACCCCAAGTTCAAGTTCAGCTGAAGAGGAGGAGGAAGTTCAAACCGTCTCTTCCGTTATCCATAATTGGTAAAAAACCGAATCCGTCCACTCCAACGTCTTTCTAACCAGAGATATGAAGAGGAGCAGCAAAAGCAAATGAGGTGGATTAGCAGAGCTCCGACATCTTACTGCGAAATATCGTCTCTGCTTTCTGGACACTGAGGTGTTGGCATGTCCTAATAGAAATATGACCGTCTTCAGTCAGAGGCCTCTTCAGATTAGCTGCATGACTGACTGCTACAGAACATCCTTCTTCCCCACAGCATCACAGTTCCCACATTTGCCCTCCCTTCGGGACGATTTCTGATCTGAATTGAATTAACTTGAAATTACAGCTGGGCAGAGAGTTAAAAGATTTAACGTTTCGTTGCTCGGTTTACTTCCGTCCTCCACACCGAGGAGGAGCTGCGGGTTTGAAGGCTGTGGTTTCCAGTTCGGCCGTTTTGTGGTTGTTTGGTGATTTCGGATGTTGAGCTTCTGTTCGCTTGGAGACGTTACGCCGAGTGACGTTACCTTCAAGACTCTGACGGAGGCTGGAAGAACAGGCTGAGCCTCTGCGGCGCTCAACCTGATCGAAATGCTGATTTTTTTATTTTTTTTTTAGTTTGGCTCTGCAGGTAGACAGAGAAGATGGTCGCATGAGCCAGGCAGCTCTGCTCTGCGTAAAGGGTGTCTGAAGATGCTGTCATAGCTGCATGGTTGACTTTATTGAATCAAGACCGCAGCTGGTTTCAGGCCAAGGGAATAATAACCTGGATTTGTTTGACCTCGAGCCGATTGAAGCCTGTGGTTTGTGTCTGGTGAGACCCAGAGAGAACGAGGCTCATCCTCTCACCACCAGTCTGATGAAAGGGTGTTGGTGCAGAAATCAGGGTTTCCCTCAGTGTATCCTCAGCCTGGCGGGCCACCAGGCTTAGCATTCCCTATCTATTTTAAATAATTTTGTTAATATACATCAGTAATGGTGATATTTAGAGCAGAGTTTTGGAAACCCGACTGCTTCTACAGCAGTTTATCTCCAAACCTGAGGCCAGAGGAGGGGCAGGCCTCTCCTCTGACCGTTTATAAAACGTTTATAAAACGTTTTATAAACGTTTTATAGTAACGTTTATAAAAACACATAAAAACGACACCAGGTTTATCAGGATCAACCTTTATCGTTATTGTACAGAAGCACAACAAAATTAGTGTCCTACACATTTGTTAAACGTGTCACTGCTACGCTATAGCTAGTTCAGACTAATGGAGCCTGTTGGGAATGCTAATGCTAGTTAGCGTAGCCACTTATGATGGCGGATAAATGGGTTGTTTCTCTGCCATTAGCACATTAAGCAGCTCCTACACGAGGGTGATTCTCAGCGCTAAGCCCCGCCTCCTGGCTCTGATTGGTTGTTTTTGTGCATGTCTTCAGAGACCAACAGCAGCTCAGAGAGGAGAAGATCGATCCGTTCACATAGCTTTAGCAATTATGGAGAATAATTTTCTTTCTAAAAGTTGGATTGATTCTCGCGCTGCGTATTTTAAAATGGCTTCATTTCTGCCTGGTTCTTGTTTTGAGGTGCATTACCTCCTAAAATGGCTCCTCCAGTCGATCAGGCTTGTACTTCAGATGAGCGTTGGAGCTAAAAACGAGCCCAGCATCATTTGACCATGACTCTGGGATGCTGCTTTAATGAGCCCGACGTTTGGGGCTCCGCTGAATATTCTCCACACGAACCTTTTTAGAAAAGTCTTTGTTGCACAGTCTGGACCCAATTTCCCTTCTCTCTCTCTAAATAAAAAAAAAGAGTCGTTATCAGTGCTCATTTGAGGCAAACTGTTGAAGGAACAAACTGTCCCGACCCATTACCACGCAGGACTCCATCAAACTTCCAAATTACAGCAAAATTACGGCTTTAAGGAGAGTTTCGCCGCCCATTAAGCCAACCTGTGGACAGATTGTGCCATCAGAACTCCGAGTCATTTGTGAGAGCTACATTTAATTCGACTTCATAATTACTCTCACTTCCTGTCCCCAGTGGCCAGCCAAATTAAAGAGGGGGCCGAATTAACTCTGCCTAACCAATTAGCCGAGCGGGCCGCTCAAGCAAATGACATGACACGTCTGCGGCTGCTGCGCCGCTGCCGGAAACCCCGAGGTCTGCGGCGGCGTCCCTCCCTCGCAGATGAGATGATTTAAAAAGCATTTCGGAGGCCGGGCCAACTGGAGTTTTAATTACTTTAAGGGGTCTGGAGGATGATGTAGCTTCTCCGCCCTCCGGGGCCACAATTGAATTTAGTTCAATTGACCTGTAGCAGAAGATTTAAACAAGCCGACGATAAAAGGAGCTACCTGCAGAGAGACGAGCCTCACATGCACCGAGCAGAAACAACCAGGCGTTGGGTTAAGCACCAGCTGGATGGCCTTATTTCTTTTTTTATGTCCCCCTCCCGCCCCCGGCTGCCTGAGGCCAGAGGAAAATGGTTCCTGGATTGTTTCCTACTGGTGTGAAATTCATTGTAAATGGTTTAAAATTGTAATGGTCTCATGCCGGGGAGTCGGTAAAGCTGCAGGTCACATTTTATTCACACAGAGAGAGAGAGAGAGAGAGAGAGAGAGAGAGAGAGAGAGAGAGAGATGAATATCTGCAGAGCAAAATCATCGTCCTAAATTCAGCCGTCAGGGTTAACAGTTTTATTCTAACACAGGAAGATCCAATAACAATAAATTAATCTCATAATATCGACTTTAAAACCAGTGAGAAGATCTGCAGTCATTCTGTAAAACTAGAGCTGAATCATCAGAATAATCACACTAAAAACATGTAAAACATTCAGGATTTCAAAGTTTATCTGAAATGTTTCAGCTGATTTTACCTGCTGGGGGTTTAAGGCTACATGTTTCCACCACTGATGGCGGTCAGCCATTTTGTTAGCATCCTCAACTAGCATCCTCTGCTAGCATCCTATGTTAGCATCCTCTGCTAGCATCCTCTGCTAGCATCCTATGTTGGCATCCTCTTCTAGCATCCTCTGTTTGCATCCTATGTTAGCATCCTCTCTTAGCATCCTCTGTTTGCAACCTCTGTTTGCATCCTATGTTTGCATCCTATGTTAGCATCCTATGTTAGCATCCTCTGCTAGCATCCTCTCTTAGCATCCTCTGCTAGCATCCTCTGTTTGCAACCTCTGTTTGCATCCTATGTTAGCATCCTATGTTAGCATCCTCTGATAGCATCCTATGTTAGCATCCTCTTCTAGCATCCTCTGTTTGCATCCTCTGCTAGCATCCTCTGTTAGCATCCTCTGCTAGCATCCTCTGTTAGCATCCTGTTAGCATCCTCTGTTAGCATCCTATGTTAGCATCCTCTGCTAGCATCCTCGTTTACCTTCTAAGTTGAAATTGTTTATGGGATAGATCACCTTGTTGGTTTCCATAGCGACCACCAAACCCATCATTCTGACCCTCATCTGTCGTTAAACATCCACTTCATTCCAGTTTCCATGTTTTTCTTCTCATCTTGTTCTGCTGCACCAGAGACAAACCTCCCTCTGTTCTCCACATTTATTTATCTGTTAATAATTCAGAAACACGACATAAAGGAGGTTTAAGTATCAGCTTCAGACATATAAATGCTCTTATTTATATGTATTTATATAAATAAGAGACATATAAATGCTCTTATTTATATGTCTGAAGGTTTCACCACAGCTTTTCATTTCATTGTTACAGGAAATAAATTCATTGTGATTATAAATCTCTTTTCCAAGGATGTCTTGACCAAGATAAAAGCACTAGAGATTAAACAAACTCTAACAATGTTATAAAATTACAGTAACTGCACGGTATTAAGTTTTAAAGCTCCTTCTCCTCTTTTTTTATTTGTTTTAACTACAAACTACCCATAATGCTTCATAGAGATGCCAACACTGGTGATAATCTAACAAATCAATGCATTTGATCACCAATTTCTGGAAGCTACTGTGTGTAATAACAAATCTGGCCCAGAGGTCAGAGGTCATGCATTATGTTGTAGCAAATTATTTAGCATTAGCTTCTGCTAAATGCCATGTTGTGATAGCGCTTTGGCGTTAGCAGAGCTAATGTTTATGTTTATGGCTTAAGGTTAGCGCACCACTGGACATTCGCCGTAAAAACAAGAAAAAATTGTTAAAATTTCTCTCAAAATTCACTTCATGCTGTAAAAAGAAACATTTTCAGGGGTTAAAATGGGATTTTATTTTAGCTACTTTCTCCTTTTCTCCTCAGCTAGCATTCGCATCTGGGCGGATTAAGTAACCGGAGCTCTAAATGTTTTTTCTGTTTGGGGCCTGATTGGAAACGTTGCACAGATATTGGCACCATGTGGCAAACTAAATGTCTTCAGTTTGAATTTACTCTCAGATGAAGTGAAGGAGCCACTTAGCCTCACAGATTCACATGAAAACATTTCTTACAGGCAGTTTCTCCTGGTTTAGTTACATGTTAAGGCCTCGTCTCTGGTGTAAACCAGGATTAAGAAGAAAAGGAAACACTTGGTAATTGATGTTCAGGTATTCCAGCAGCAGTGGATGTGAAGTTAAATCCTTAAATCTGTGAGAAACCCTTCCTCTCTGGACGTGACCTGATTCATGTGTGACTGACGGATCGAGGCAAAGGAAACAGTCCTGAGGCCTGAATCCAAAGTTGAGATTTTCTTGGAAATCAAGGCTCCAGATCTTAACTTTGTGTTAGAAATAGCAGAAGACCTTGAAAGTCAGCGCATGTTGTACAATGGCAGCTCTGTCGTTTGCTTCTGCAGCTATTGGAAGCATAAAAAGCCCTGCTAACCTCAAGATATGAGGAAAATACTACAAGGACGGGGTGTAGTGGCGTGTTTAAAGAGCGTTACGCCTGGAGGGATTTGCTTCGTTTGACTCGGAGAAGCTGCTGGAGGAAACATGTAAAGAAACTGTAAAGTAGATTTCCAGGACGAATGTAAACTGGGTAAATAATCTGCCGGGTTCTGGGTCTGGACCTGCTGAGTTACAGACGCCGACGGGAACTTTTCACACACACATGGCTTCATTTTCGCTCTGACAAACACCTTCGGCTCGCTGCTGACAGGTGTGTGATGTTAATTATGCGCTCAGGTGGCTCCACAGGTGGATTCTTGTTTGGAAACAGAAGCAGCACAACAGCGGCTGGGGGAACGAATCAAACCGTACAGGGACTGAAACTTAACGCAGAGGAGTTCCTGCATTTCCTTATGTTTGTATTCAACTTATTAAAATCAACTTTTTTATCTTTACATCGTGTAATAAAGTTATTCCCTCATCAAAAACAAACCTGGAGTGTTGCTTTCATTCTTTTATACATGTTTGAGAAATCCTTGAATCTCCCTGGCAACCATTCAGCTTTCCAAAACGTCTGGGCAGACCTAGCCCCGCCTTCCAGGATGAAGCTCCACCCCTTCCAGGATGAAGCTCCTCCCCTACTCAGCTCCTTCAGACTAGCCAGCAGCAATTAGCATCTGCTGGGCTCATTATAGGAGCTACATCTCAGAGCAACTACAGAACACCAGTCAGTGATTGAAGCTGTTGCGTTTAGGAGTTTCCAACTCAACTAGAATATAATAAAAATATCCCTTATTGTCCTAAATTGGAGAATAAACAAGCCAAAGTGACAGGCAGCCTGGATAGATATAAAAACTATTGTCGGGACTTTAATGTGTTAATTCTGATTAATTACATAGATTTTAATGTAATTAAAAAGAGTTTTTAAAAATATATTTTTACATGCAAATATTCCAGCCAGAACCTTCGTAGCTGCACGTTTCTGGTACGCCCGTAAATCTGACGCACAAGCTACATCTGCTAGCAACAGCCACGTCTTTTGGCCAACCGGGGGTTAATTTCTGCCCCTAAATCCGATCTGATTGGACGCTGGAAAAGACTGTTGTTGTTTCGTAGTTGTGCTAAAAGGAGTTAGCATATCAGCAAAGCTATGCTAATGTAGCAGCTAGCTAGTTCCATAGATGATTGGTTCCTGAAACAACGTAAAGCTGGATGGATGGAAAATCTGAATTACAGATTAAGAACTATGTAATTTGTTTTCGAATTTAAAATGTTGCTCATTTAGATTTTTAATGTTTTTATCTTTTTATCTATTAATGTCAAATAAAATTTGACATTTTTCTATTAAATTGTGATTAATTATACATCCTCAGATTAACTCGATAAAAATAAACAACGTAATGTACAGTAAGGACAAAATATCAAGGTAAACACATTTATTAGAAAACAGATTAATATGTAGGTTAATTTTAAAAATGTACAAAATGTGAATTTTTGCCTTAGAAACTACAGATTATCTTCAAATTACGAAAAAAAGGAAAAAAGGAATGAAAACTGAGTTTGTCGTGAGCAGTGATGGTGAAACATCTGGGAGGAAGGCCCTGTGTTCGGGTCAAAGGTCATGATGTCTTCTCATCATGCTGGAAAATAAAGAAATAAAGTCTTTAACTGACGTGTTGCTCAGAAACAAACGGCCCGGCCCGTTTTAGTTTCCTCGCACTGGAGGGAAACCGAAACGCTTTCAGTCGTGGATCTGAACCGACGACCTTCTGACTAATCAACCAGGTCAAAACCTGGAGACGTTTGATGGTTTCCGTCCCGCCTCCGTCTGTGCCGTGGCCTGGATTCATGAGTATAATCTGGATATAGTTCCTCCCTTTGCCAGTGGCTGTTACTCCTCAGAACAAGCGGCTGCCGCCCTACAAACCCTGTTCCGAGCTGAAACGGTTTCACTGAAACTCGCCTGCGGAGACGCAGTCGGACTGACGCACCTTCATATGAAGAAGCAACTTTCTTCTGCCAGTGCAAAACTTTTGGTTTTCTCTCTGCATTTGGTTTGAAAAGAAAACTTTGATCAACTTTTATTTAATCTTGAGGACATTTGCGATGGAAACGTATTTGGAAGAAAATTACTTTTCACTGAACCACGGCTACGTCTCCTGGTTGTTTTGAGGATTTTTGCCTTTTTTTTTTTACTTAATTTGAGTTTTGTATTCTGCTCCCGAGCTTCGGCCTGGTTGAGCTGGACCAACCCACCGGCTGATCGGTGTTGCAGCGGGTCGGGTCGGGCCGCAGGCTTCACGCCGTCTGTCCTCCCCGTGAAAACAAACCGTTCTCGGTTAGACAGCAGCTGATTGGACCAGAGTGCATCTCGTTGGCTCCGGTGATGTGAAAGTTGCTGATGCGCTGAGCCTCACACGTTGCACCAGTGTGAACATCTGTCCCTATATAATTACTTCGGAGCATATGCCCACGAATGCACACACTCAGGTACATGAATGTAATTACAGCAGGGAGTGCCGATTCTTTCCTTTACAGGAAAATCAAGCAAGTGAAGCAGGAACCATGTTGTTCCATTTCTCTGGCCGTGATTCAGATTTACTGACGACAGCAGAGAACAAACTGAAAAGTGACGCTGAAGTCCAGGAAAAATTTAAATTTTTAACGTTTCAGGTGTTGAACAGCGAGAATTATGAGTCGCTTTGTAACATTAAAGTGTTTTAATGGCTGGATGGTTTTTTACATTTGTAGCATTATGGGCTGTATCCTACCTAAAACACCACACAGGCACATTTAACGTATTTCTTTTTATTTTTCACCCATTTTTACCGCTTTTGCTGACTCATCGTTAGCTAATGCTAACCAGTGATGGCTAGCATCGGGTTTAGCTGTCACGTCGTCATCAATATAACTCGCAAAATCTCAAATATGTAAAAGAAAAATGGACGCAGTGCTTTGCTACTAATGGTTATAAACTATGACTGGTAGATAAGTTCAGGAAATGGTTTTAATTAAGAAAGGAAAGAGATGCTAAGTCAGTTATGCTAGCTTGACTTTGACAATCCTTACATGTAGATGTGCTGCAGAATTCAGTGTTTTAGTCCAGTTTAAAAAGAAACTAAAGCGACTCGAACCAGCTGCCTGACGGGAGTTTAAATTAGTTTGTTCAGATGATCAATTATTAAAGCAAACCTGAAAACATGAAACTGTAACTCGCTATTATGAGAATAAACTCCCAATATTACCACAACAAACAAACAAACGTAATAAACGAGAATAAAGTCGTAATGTTTTGAGAAAAGTCATAATATTAACAGAATAAAGTTATAATATTCCCAATAAGGTCATTTATCAGTAGAATAACTCATTTTAATAGAATTCCTACATATATAAATACAAAATAAAGTGCAGGATGTCGAGCATCTTGTGAAGTTTTGCTTTATTACAAGTGCTGCAACTGATAATAATAATTTGATGCTAAAAGATGAACTATGTCCTCATTTATGAAATAAAAAAACAGACGGACATCAGACGGACATTGCTGACTCATCGTTAGCTAATGCTAACCAGTGATGGCTAGCATCGGGTTTAGCTGTCACGTCGTCATCAATATAACTCGCAAAATCTCAAATATGTAAAAGAAAAATGGACGCAGTGCTTTGCTACTAATGGTTATAAACTATGACTGGTAGATAAGTTCAGGAAATGGTTTTAATTAAGAAAGGAAAGAGATGCTAAGTCAGTTATGCTAGCTTGACTTTGACAATCCTTACATGTAGATGTGCTGCAGAATTCAGTGTTTTAGTCCAGTTTAAAAAGAAACTAAAGCGACTCGAACCAGCTGCCTGACGGGAGTTTAAATTAGTTTGTTCAGATGATCAATTATTAAAGCAAACCTGAAAACATGAAACTGTAACTCGCTATTATGAGAATAAACTCCCAATATTACCACAACAAACAAACAAACGTAATAAACGAGAATAAAGTCGTAATGTTTTGAGAAAAGTCATAATATTAACAGAATAAAGTTATAATATTCCCAATAAGGTCATTTATCAGTAGAATAACTCATTTTAATAGAATTCCTACATATATAAATACAAAATAAAGTGCAGGATGTCGAGCATCTTGTGAAGTTTTGCTTTATTACAAGTGCTGCAACTGATAATAATAATTTGATGCTAAAAGATGAACTATGTCCTCATTTATGAAATAAAAAAACAGACGGACATCAGACGGACATTGCTGACTCATCGTTAGCTAATGCTAACCAGTGATGGCTAGCATCGGGTTTAGCTGTCACGTCATCAATATAACTCGCTAAATCTCAAATATGTAAAAGAAAATGGAAAAAATCAAAGCTTTTCTCTCTTCAAAGAAACTTTTTTAAATAATTTTCTTATGGTGATTTTATGACTTTACTCTCATAATTAAAAGAAAAAACTTGATCTGACTCTAATACTTTGTCGTAGTTGTACTTTTTAAAGCTTTCGGTAAAAACCTTCAGCGCGCATTTCCCAGCATGCCTTGCGGCTCTCCGGCAGCAGACGGAGCTTGAGGCGTTAAAACGCTCAGATCTCTGTCGCGAAGCGCCGCGGCGACGTGTTCAGACGCGTCCGCAGGAATGTGAGCGGAGTAATTAAAACGCCTTCTGGAGGTGAATTCAGATCGATTTCACTCGTAATTCCTCAGTGACTGACTGATGTCATGGAAACGCTCCAGGATTTGACTCTGATTTCAGCGAGGCGAGCGACCGACCAGGAGATGAAGAGTTAAACACGAGCATCAACGCCAACTATTTAGGTTTAAAGTTTTTACACTTGAAATAAGACAAAACTGACTTTTTAGGAAGATGTAGGGGTTTTGTTTGAGTCACTAATTCCTCGGTTTAGATAAATTAAGTTTTAGTAAGTGAAATAATCTGCCAGAGGAAACGATGCGTTTTCACCAACCATGACGAACTATATGAGGATTAAGTTGTTAATTTGCTGCTCCGGCCGGATAACAACTTCAAACATGTAAGCTAAGCTCCACCGTTAGCCTCCATGTTTACTTCCGCAAACACTGAGCTCTTCTTCTTCTTCTTCTTCTTATGGCGGTTGGCAGAACACTGAGATCGCTGACGCTATTGCGCCCTCTAGTGCGCAGGCGGGACACGTTCAGGTCGTTTGGCCGTTTACACTGCAGAACCCATACAGGTCGCATTTACTGGCAGTGTGAACGACACCGGCAAATAAAATCGGAATTGAGTCACTTCAGGCTGCAGTGTGAACTTAGTTTTGTCTTATTTCATGTGTGCAAAGTTTTTTTTTTCACTATAAACTGAACCAAATCACCTGGTAAAATGTTGTTTTTCAGAGCTGACGGTTGTTTTGGGCTGAAGCTCACAGACGTTTCCATTTCCCAGATTCCCAACCACCACGACGACGACGCCTGCTTCTTATTTCTGTGCTCACACACACAAACAGACGGATGCAGTTTCAGGATCCAGGGATCAAGTTGTGATGAAGCATCTCAGCAGCAAATGACACAATCACACAGCAGCGCGCCGCCACACGTGCACTCTAACCTTTCAGCCTTCGCAGCGGGTAACGGACACCAGCGACCGATTCCCAGGACGAGGCCAGCTCCAGGATTTTCAAAATAAATGGATGATTTATTAATACATCAAAGTAATTATGAGGTAAAAAATCAATCAGCAGCTACCCAATCCAGGGTTGAGTGTTATTCCAGAACGTCCTCTCAGGAGACGGTGTCCATTTCAGCAAGTCAGAAATGTAATTAGCCTTTCGCCTGGGGGGCTGCAGGCTGCGTTCAGGGCGACGAGCCGCCGATTCCAGACCTCATGTTCAGGCTGCAGACACAGACAAGCCAAAGAACAAAGACACGTTTTATGTCTGGTTTAGCCCATTCACAGATTCATGGATAAGAAAAATCAGCTGCAGCATTCCTGAACTGTTCATAAGCCAGGAGATAAACAAACATGGCTGACTGCAAGTCCAGGCCTCAGCTGCTGTAAAGGTGCAGAGTTACACCCGATTCAAATGTACGGTGGCCCAGACGGGTCACCAATGCCAGAACATAAGAATATGTGGTAAGATGAAAGTTACGCTAAATTTAAAGCAATGCTAAAATGGACGTGTGCTAAAGCAGAAGTTGTAGTAAAACAGATTTTTTCGCTAAAACAGAAGTTATGTTGTAACAGATTTTCCACTAATTAGCAGCAAACTGCTAACTGAAAAGTTAGTTGCGCTAACTCTAATGTAGCAGCCGTAAGCATAAGTTCTGCTAACGCTAATGAGCTACACCAACAGCATTTAGCTGGAGCTAAAGCCAAACGCTAAATTCAACCATGTTGCCTCCCAGCAGGTGTCACGAGGAGAACGAGAGGAAAGGCTTTATATGTGAAGGTTTGTATGTACTTTAGCACAATAAACACACAAGTTAAACAGTCTTCTGCCACTTCAAAATAAGAGCATGAATATATCTGTCTAACTTTTTTTTTTTTAAATCCCTCATAATCAAGGACCAAAACACAGATGTTGAACTTTATTCAACTGAAAATTTACAAAACGGCCAAAAACATGTTGTCAAAGTCAACAAACATGCTATTAGCGAGTTAGCGTAAGGGTGTCCACTGCTTTAAAGCAAATAAAAATGCATTTAAAACGGATGAAATAGAAAACTTTAATTTTAACACAGCTGTGTTGTAACTTTTTAACTCTACTGGGATGTTAATGGTTAATTTTTCTCCCAGTTGGTCACAAAGTTCAGGCAGCAGAAACTCACTGCTGTTGATCGATCCTCATTCTGTTGAGCAAAACTGGAAAAAAATAAAAGCTGCAAACTTCACCTCGGCGTTTGTAAAATGTGCCTGAAACAATAAAACGAAATGAAACATGCAAATGAATTGATAGTTGAGTGTTTGTAGATCTTAGCAGGCAGGAAACGTCAACAGGAGAGCCGTCAGAGGAAGAACTGCCAAGAAGTTAAGAAATGAAATCAACCTGCAGCTCTTAACAAAAACGGAAAGATGCAAAGAGGGAAACGCACAAACGCGCCCAGGAGGCTTTTAATGTGAACAGAAAGCTAAAAGCAAAGTGTTTACTCCTAAAAAAAACCCAATCTTTTTAAACATTTCTGACCCAGGAGAAGATCAGCTAAAAGGAAATGGAGTTTAAACAGAGAAACTTCCCAAAATACGAATTTAACCCAGAAAAAGCTTAAAATGTGAAGTTTAGAGTTCAACAGAAAAACTACTGGTTTCATCACACCTTCATGTTCTTCAAGCTAAGGTGTACAAGACACTATGGACTTTCTTTAACCCTTACCCTGACCAGTACCTTTACAAAATGATTATTTCCTCTATAGCATCTCTGGATTTTGCTACAAGATGAGGAAATATTGAGAAAATCAAACTAAAGCAGATTAACTTTATTCCAGCTTGATTAGATTCCTTGTATTTAATTACATTGATTTCACAATGAATTAATGCTAGAAATAAATAAAAAAAGTTACTCAAAAACTAAGGATTTAGTTATTAGTTTAAAGAAATGACAGATTTTGTTTGGGTTTTTAGTTAAATTGTACCCAAAAAAAAGTTTTTTTCACTAAATATGTAATAATTTCTCCAGTTATTTTCAACACTTTTCGCTTTTCTCTCCCTCACATTTTATGTTTTGCTTTTTAATTTGCGTTCTCTGCGTTGCTTAAACTGTTGCCGACATCTGGTGTGGATTTTATATGTTGGAAATTATATTTGCTGTGAAAATATAATAATCCTTATTTTACCGGTTTTGTTGCACATTACTGTGATTGGCTGCCCAACTGCGTCGTTTTAACAGAATTAACACAAGGCTCCGGTTTTATGCAGCTACTTTTACGTCCAAAAGAAAAATGAAAAACGTGTGGCGTGGATCCACAGGTCAAACCTTTCTTGTAAAAACAGTTTAAACACTAAAAAACTCTGAATATTCCTCGTTTTGATTACATTTTTCTGCCAGGGTTGTTTATTTCTCCAGTTTCTTGCTACATATCAACTGAAAACTTGATTCTGTGAAGCAGAAACTTTGTTTGGATTAAACTTTGTGACCGTCTGTCTCCGTCGTTCCTCGTCATGTTGCTTAAAAACGTCGTGTGACTGTTCTTAACTCTGTTTGGGTTTTGTTCTGGTTCCGTCTGTCTCTGGTCCAAATCCTGGGAGTCGTCCAGGAGAATCTTTGTTTCGGCGTTTTGGCTCATACAGCCGAAGCTTTGTTTACGTTACCTGCAGGTAAATAATCATAAACAAACCTGCGAATGTTTGATAAAATTCACATTTCTAGAAAGGCTGATCAGTAAATTATTGATGAGAGCAAAAACAGAAGTAAAAAATATTACTAAAACTTTTATAAACAATCAGAATATTTTTTGATTATTTGAAATAAATAAAAATAAAAACTATGTTGGCGTAGCGCTTTAGCATTAGTGGAATTATTGTTTATGATTAGCATCTTATCGATAGCTTTCCTTAAATACCCTACTGGTATAGCACTTTAGCATTAGCAGAACTAACATTGATGATTAGCGCTTTAGCATTAGCTTTCCCTAATTTAAATGTTGTATTGCTTTAGTGTTAGCATATCCAATGCTTAATATTAGTGCTTTAGCATTAGCTTCCCCTAGTTACCATGTCAGGGTAGGAGCATTAGCATTAGCAGAACTATTGTTTATGATTAGCACTTAGTATTAGCTTTTCTTAAATACCATGCTGGTGTAGTGCTTTAGCATTAGCTTCCCATAATTACCATATTAGTGTGCTGTTTTAGAACTCATGTTTAATGTTAGTGCTTTAGCATTAGCCTCCCCTAACTGCTATGTTGGTGTAATGATTTAGCATTAATATTGTTTGTGATTAGTGCTTTTGGGTTAGCATCACTAACTGTTTAGTTTAAAGCTAATATTGCCATAAGAGTGAATAGTTTTTTCTCAGAAAAGGGAAGCCGGGGTTAAAAATGGGCTCCACTGATGTTGTGAACAAGCCATGAGGAAAGGGTTAGAGAAACAATCCCTCTTCTGTCGGGGCTTAAAAAGCATAATCTTGTTTTTCTCTTTAAGAAATCGACTGAGATGTAACACCATGAAGTATAGAAAATGAGCTACAGCTCAGATTTAGCAAAGATTGGCAGCTTCTCCTACTTCTATCTTATTACTCAAAATAGAAACACAACAAATTAAGGACTCTGCGGCTTCTGCAGCTATTGATTGAAGCCACTTTACACATTTTGTCACACTGAAACTGTGACGTTTTTGTTTTTTTCTTCTTCTCTGATTGTATTTACAGATTATATACGGGGTTGAGTGGAAAGCAGCAGCAGCGGCTCAGTTTGCCCAAATGATTCAGGGAACAAGGAAAAAACGCAGCAAGCAAAGAGAGCAAGTTTGGTTTGAAATGAGAATTAAACCAGAACAAAGCAACCCTGGTTCTGCTTTCCTCCCGCTCTGCTGGTTAGCCTCGCGTTTCCACTTCCACGCCGCTCTTTCAACCCACTCTGTGGATATTTGTTCAGCTTACGCTGCACTTCGGTGAAAGGACTGAATAAATGGAACCATGGACTTCATTTGCATGGCGCTCTCCTCGTGTTCTTGACCTCTAAAGAGCGCTTTACACTGCAAACTATGCTCACTCATTGATATAACACTTAGCGCTCCTTTACAGGTGATGCAGCTGGAGGAAACGCTACCTGCAGCTTATCATTTAAAACATAAAAACGCAGAAGTGAGGAATCAAACCTGCGACCTTCAGGATGGCAGACCATTAAACTTCATTTTCATCTGCAGCTGACCAAAATACAAATCACAATTTAATGTTTCAGAGGCTCTCGGGAAATCACTTGACCGTAGTTTCATAAATGGCCTCCAATTAAGGACTTTAGCCTTTAAGTTAGCGCTGATAAAACATTGTTTTTGCACCAAGATGGTCCAAAAAGCTACGAAATATCCACACATTTCTGCAGTGGCAAATATTTGTATTATTTATTCTCCAAATACATTAGCATCAAATAATTAGCATCTATATTGAAGCTTTAAAGAGTTTTTCTGCCTGGTTACTAAAAGGTGCAGCTTGTCAAAAATTAACAATTATAATTTTTATAAAGCAAAAAGATAGTGGTCAAGTTTTCAAAATAATATTTACACAGTGTTATTAATCCATTCATAAATGTCACAGTTTAACACAAAAAATGTAATTAATCAACAAAATATTTTGCAAATTATTCATATTTACCAAACAAACCAATTTTAGCTTCTGACTAAATATTTGGGTTCCAAACTATTTAGCTTCAAAGTAAATATTTAGTTAGCCTGCTACACATGCTACTAGCTAATATGCTAATCCATGTGCTGATAACCAGAAGTGCGCTGTCAAAATAAAAGCATAGTCTTGCGGCCTCTAAATAAACTCCTGCTGGTGATGAAGAGGCGACATGAACGACGATTAAAGTAAGTCAGAGACGCCGCCTGGCTTTTATTTTGACAGTCCACTTCCAGTTCTCGGCAAGTAAATTTGCATTTTAGCTAAATGTTTAGCTCTGAGCCACATATTTAGTTTGGAGCTAAACGTATAGCTTGTTAATTAAATAGTCTAAAACTGTGTCATTGAAAGAATGAAATGTTGAAATTAGTCCTTGTTTTTTCTCTTAAAGCAGAATAAATAAAGCCAGTTATTGCTGGGATTTTTGAGCGTTTGAGAATAAAATAAATCATTTAAGTAGCTCAACACAACAAGAGGTATGAGCTTCTTCAGGAGGTGTTTGTGCCGTTTCCTTCAGTGGCTCTTGGTGCAGCGCCCCCACAGGCCAGGAGGGGAACAGGTTTTTCAAAATGTTTGGTTTGCTTGACTCCGAGTTGACAGGAAGAGAACCACAGCAGCTGGAGATGGAACAAATGTTGCAGTTTTGGTTCCCAACCCATCCGAATCCACTGGACTATCGGGTCTGGAAACGGTCGTAGAATCGGACGTTTTCGTGCAACATCAGTGTTTGATCTCACAAATGTGCCTCTGAAAAACACCTTAGATTTACACCTAAACTTTGTAAACGGATTCCTAGAAGAGTTAAGGATGTTTTAGCTGTTATTTCAACAACTGGAGATGAAGAGTGGAAGAACTGCTGGCGTTTGTCTGAGAAGCTGCGAGGAGAAACCATGAAGGAATCCGTAATCAGCGAGCAACAAAAAGATTATTTGTTTAAAAACATTTGCAGCTTTTCTCCCCTAGAGCATCATGAGGTCAAGTTCCTTTCCCAACCGATTTGCTCCAACGGGGGCAAATCGAACACTTGACCTCTTGACCTCCTTCAGATGTGGGACGATCCGCGACAACAACGGCTGATTCCAGGACGCCTCCCGGAAACGACGCCGCAGCCTGCGGGAGTTATTTCTGGAGAGGTAGAGAGACGGTGTTGTTTCAGAGAGGAGCCTGCTGGACAATAACGCCGCATGTGTGTGTGTGTGTGTGTGTGTGTGTGTGTGTGTGTGTGTGTGTGTGTGTGTGTGTGTGTGTGTGTGTGTGTGTGTGTGTGGCAGAAATCAGCAGCACACTGAGCCTTTTATAGCTCCTCTCTGTGGTTTTGCTTTTTATTTCCTTCAGCCTGTAGCCGTTCACTGTGCTGCAGTTTTAGAACCAGGCTGAGAAAATTAAGAACATTTAAAAATTCAAAGACTGAAGTCATAGTTTTTTACGTTATTCATCCGGATATTAACTCTATTCTTGTTTTAATTTTACTTTATTTTTTTACTTTCATGTTGGATATTTTTTTAAATATATTTTTCTATTTTTGACTTTATT